>NC_139217.1:122349531-122753180 GCF_055691185.1 Crinia signifera | reverse complement strand
TGGGGGTGATAGGCAGTGGTGTGGACTTTTTTACATTTGTACAAGGCACAGAGTTCGTGGAATAACCTTGACTCGAACGCAGATCCCTGGTCGGTCAGAATTTTGTCAGGATACCCATAGGGTCTGATGAACGCTCTCCAAAGAATTTCAGCAGTGGTGCGTGCGGTGATATCCCTTACTGGAAGAATGACAGCGAATTTTGAGTAATGATCAACCATCGTTATGGCGTACTGGTGGCCACTTTTGCTTGTTTCTAACTTTACGTGATCTATCAGGAGCAACTCCAGAGGATGATGACTGCGGATTGGGTGTAGCGGTGCCTTTTGTGTGGAGGTAGGTCTTTTTTTTAAGGCACAATTACTACAGTTCTGGCACCATGCCTCTACATCCTTTCTCAGGTTGATCCAGAAGAAACGCTGTCGGATAGTAGTTTCTAACTTCTCGATTCCAGGTGCCTGACTGGCCGTGATATGCATGTAATATTCTGCTGATTTGCTGTCTGGGCACAAGGATTTGCGTCACTTGTTCATGTGTCTTCGGGTTGACACTCCTACGGACAATCAGATCTTTCTGAACTCGAAGTCGATCTCTCTGTCTCCATAGCTGTAGGAACTCTTTGCCCTCAGACTGGACTTCTTCTTTGCGTAATGTTTCCTTGGACAGGAGCAGAGCTTTCACTTTGGACAATGCTGGGCTGGCGTTCTGGATTTGTGACCATTCATTGGGTGACTCCACAGCGGGTATCTCTGGCGGATGCTGGACCTTATTTGCAGACTGCACCCTGGTAGATACAGACTTTTGCAGCGTGAGCATGCCATAGAATGCGGGCATCTCCACCTCTTCCCATTCATCTCCTGGGTCAGCTGCAAACTGTTCCTGAGGGATACGTGACAGGGCATCTGCATTGGTATTACTCTTGCCAGCCCGATATTTGACAGTGAAGGTGAAATTGGACAGTCTCGAATACCACCTCTGTTCCAGGGCTCCAAGTTGAGCCGTATTGAGATGAGCCAATGGATTATTGTCCGTAAAGGCGGTGAAGGGGGTTGAGAACAGATAATTCCGAATTTTTCTGTGACTGCCCATACCAGGGCCAACAGTTCTAATTTAAACGCACTATAGTTAGCGTCGTTCCTTTCAGTCTTTTTTAAGTTTCTGCTGGCGAAAGCAATGACTCTCTCTTTCCCGTTCTGTTCTTGGGAGAGTACGGCCCCTAAGCCGCTGAAACTGGCATCAGTATACAGATTAAAAGGGCGAGTGTAGTCGGGGTACGCTAAGATGGGGGCTTCCGTCAGGAGTTGCTTTAAGTGATCAAACGCAGCTTGTTGGGGTTCCTCCCACTTCACGGACATACGTTTGTTCTGTTGACTCCGATTTATCCCTCTCAACAGCTCATGTAAGGGGCTAGCAACCTGCGCGAAATCTTTTATGAATCTCCGGTAGTATCCAATGAAGCCGAGAAAGCTCCTTACATCTCGGACAGTTCTCGGAACGGGCCAGTCTTTTACGGCAGAGATTTTGTCCGGGTCTGGAGTGACTCCCTGAGCACTGACAATGTGTCCCAAATAGGCCACACTACTTTTCAACAGGAAACACTTGGAGGGCTTAAGTTTGAGTCCATATTCGGCCAATCTTTTGAAGACTTCGTGGAGGTGTTGAACATGGTCGTGGTATGTTTCAGAATAAATGATAATGTCATCTAAGTATAATAAGACAATTTCAAAATTTCTATACCCCAAGCAGTGTTCCATTAGTCTTTGAAATGTTCCAGGGGCATTACACAAGCCGAAAGGCATTCGATCAAATTCATATAATCCCATAGGCGTGGTGAATGCAGTCTTCTCGCGATCTTCGTCAGACATCTGAATTTGCCAGTAACCACTCGTTAAGTCAAGGGTGGAGAAATAGGAAGCTGACTTTAACGCGGCCAGAGATTCCTCGATCCTGGGCAGAGGATAGGCATCTCGATGGGTGATCTGATTGAGCTTCCTATAATCAATGCAGAAACGTAAGCTGCCATCTTTTTTTTTTACGATTACTATAGGGGCAGCCCAGGGGCTGAAACTTTCATGGATAACTCCACTCGCTTTCATCTCTTCCAGCATTTTTTTTACAGGTTGGTACAAAGCTGGGGCAAGGGGTCGGTATTTTTCCTTAATTGGAGGGGCATTTCCAGTGGAGATGTAATGTCGGATCTTCTCAGCTTTGCCGAAGTCAGCTGGATGTTTGCTAAAGGACTTTTCATTCTCTTGAACGACTTTTAAGATTCCGTCCCTCAATTCTTCAGGAGTGTCCGGCTCCCCTACGTGAACCTCCATCCACCACGGGCATCCCTCAGTCGGGTTCTCCTCTTGGGTAGTACTATTCACGTTTACATCCACTGTCGTGTATACATCCTCGAAGGTGACCCACGTCAACTTGCCCAAGACATGATTCTTAGTCAACCGGATGGAATAGTCATGTGGGTTACATACTCGTACCGGGACCCGTCCATTCTTCACTGTGACTAACGTTCGGGCGACAACAAAGTCAGTTCGGGAGGGCACCCTACAGGGTTCGAGGATGGCATCATAGGGCATTCCTGATGGGCCACATCTGGCCTTGCACCACAGGATGGTCTCTGTGTTAGGGCGTAATACTACAGCTTTTCGGTCTACGAATTTAACTTTCCCAACTTCTCCGGTTTCAGTTACGAACCGCTGCTGGGTTTGGAGCACTCGGGCCACTTTGCCTAATGCCTTCTGGCAATTTTGCGACACTCCAGGAAACTCATACGTCAAGGCTGTCAAGAGTTCTTCAGGGCAGTTTCGTAGGATGTTCATCCCAATTATGATGGATGGAATGGTATCAGCTTCTGTGTGGGTGATAATGCATCCTTGCTGTCTCAACAGGGTCTTCCCGATCTTAATATCGAATTCACAGTAGCCTTCACAGGAAATATCTAGACCGTTGCTGGCCAGCAGCCTCAGCCAGGTAGGCGGGGGAGGAATAGGATTCTTCTGATCCCACAGTTGACGGAAAATTTTATAGTCAATGGTAGTCACTTGGGAGCCAGTATCTAAAGTGGCCAACACGGAAACGTCATCTATGTGCACCGGCAGTACAGGGCATTCTCCAACGTACCGCGGGCACCACTCCTCAGGGGTAGGACTTATTCTTGGTAACTCCCCCGGGGATCGCCCTCTGTCCCCGGGGTCTTGACGTTTAAAGGACTTGTATCTCCTTCTCGGCAAGCACGCTCCACATGACCGCTGCGTCCACATCTTCGACAGATAGGGCGCCCCTGACTGTCGAACTCATCTGTGGGTCTCCGGCCCCTCCTTTGACTATTGCCCCTCCATTCAGCACGAGGATAGCGATTTCTGGACCTCCAGTTTGGTTCACTCTGCTCGTGCGATTGGCGACTAGCCAGGCGTTGGATCTCTCTCTGCATATTGGCCATGCTGGATACCAGGTCTTCAATCTGTCCCTTTAACACATATGACAAATCTTGCGAGGACGATTGGGCTCCTTGGGCAGCCATTTGTTGCGTCTTCACCTCCTTTGTCGCCTCTGACTGGCCCTCTGAGTCCGTTACCATGTTATCTTGGTATCCTGGATACTCGGGGAACTTTACTTCTGGAGTCCGTTTGGGCCCGATTATTTTAATTGCGATGTCTTTAAAGTCGAGGAAAGAATCCTTCGCCTTTTGTAATCTGAGGAGTTTGAGTTGTGTCTTTATGCTGTCGTTGTAGACCCCCTCGATCAACCGATTAACCAAGGTTTGATTCATCTCGTCTACGTCGTGTTCTTCCGGGTCTAACTCTTGTATGTCCTTGTACATCTCCTGAAGGCTTATCGCAAAGTCTCTTAGCGTCTCCTCAGAGCCTTGCTTTCGAGCATAAAAACGTGACTTGAGTTCTGACAGTGTATCAACGTCAAAGGTAGCGGCCAACCGCTTGAATATGTGGTCTGCTGTTTCTCTCTCGGTCTCTGGCCAGGAATACACCTCGCGCAAAGCAGAGCCTTTCAATTGGCCTAACAGTATCTCTACTTGCTGCTGAATGGTCACTGGATACAGTTTATATATTGATTCCAATTTTTTCTTGAATGTCTTTAATGAACTGGAGTCTTTCCCGCCTTCTCCAGAGTACATCGGAATCCATGGTACTCCGAAGTAATATGGTAGTGTTATGGGGTTGCCTGCCATAGCCGGTTGTGCGGGTGCGGGTGTGGATGTTGATACACCCGTTCCTGATGATGATGCTGTATCCTCGCTTGACATCTTTCTTTTCTTGTTCTTATCCTGTTCGTGGGACGCCAAATCTTGTGTGACCTACCGGTAAGTATGACTCTTTCTGTCCTTTTCTCTTTTCTTGTACTTCAGCTCACAATAACATTTTCAATTACACAAAGTAATTCACACCGTAAATAAAGAACTGATATTTTATTTTGCAGGAACGCTGCTTCTGCTCTGCTATGGAGAATCACAGTTAATGACATGCAAACATTGCATTTACTAAATAAATAACACAGACTCGTTACATTTGAATATAACAATGGTATTGCGTTGGCAAACACAACAAGAGGAAATACAACCAACCATCAATATTTATGACCTCAACAATTACCTGAGGTTACTTAATGCATTAAGTATTATCCTAACTGCAGTTTATTGGTTTTGGAGTCCATAAGATAACCGTAAGAAAGTCAATCCTCCTTGTCCCTTTCCTTCTCAATTCTATAGTCTAGTTACTGAAGGAGAACTGATGAGGAGTTGGACTCCTGGTATGACCTTAGTTCCCCTTTTCACTGACTGCAATAAATTCCCAGATTTAATTCCTAGCTAGAAGGAAATGTTTTACGAACTTTAGGAAATGTGAGGCAGCAGGAAATGTTTTACGAACTTTAGGAAATGTGAGGCAGCAGTAAATGTTTTAAGCCTTCTCTAGCAACATTTATAAGATTACTGACTCCCGGTGAAGATGTAAGGACAATGGCCTTATCGTAGTGTAAAAGTTACTGGTACTCCTCCTGATACAAACTTTAAGGGGACAGGGTCCTTATTGCTTCCTTATACTGTAACTAGCGTCTTCCAGATACAGTGATTATGTTTAGCGGTACTGGCAGTTCGTATGCCATTAATTGTAACCCCACTTGACAATGCAAATTCTTTCCTGTCGGTAGTCGTGAGGCGTCCCCAGGCTTCTAAGCCGGGTTTAGCCTTCCTTCCCTGCGGAAGCTATTCAGCATGCAAGGGGTTAAGCAATTCTACTTTAACTTTAGTGAGGCGAGATACTGATTTGTCCCTTACTTTAGCAATGCACTGTGACCAAGAATGGGATTCTTTCTCCCTGCCTTTCAATACCTCAGCTGTAATGGCTCTGCAGATTCATATGATACTACTGTAACATGCACAGGTTCAATTTTAGGTGTTTGCAGTGTATTATTTCCTGAGATAATTCTAGTCTCTACTGCGCTGACTTTGCTCTGCTGTGCTACAGTATGCTTTGACTATCCACTTTAGTTATTACACGCTGACTGGCTGTAATGTGGTGAATTGCTGACTCTGAGGTGATGCTGAGCTAACAACCATTGTAAACTTGCTTAGGGATGGACTGTGGGCGGTTTCTAGCCTGTGTGGGGTTGGTTTAACACTCACCGCCCCCTGATGCTTATGCTGACAGGTCTCTCCTGGATCTCCGCCTCCACTGCCGCCCACAATGACACTTCCCGGCCTGAGGACCGCCCAACAATGGCGCCGACCAGTGCTAGTGTCTGCTGCCGGGTCCTGCACCGCGTCCGTCACCGGAGCTGCTGCCGCCTGTATCCACTGACGAGAGGGGATCCGCGTCGTCACCGGAGCTGCTGGTGAGTCAATTCTCCCTTCCCCAGCCGCGCTTCTGCCTCCCCTATGCTGCGTAGCTCTGCTGGTGATCAACTCCTCAGGTAAAACTGCGCCACAACCGTTACCGGCTCAGGCTATATATTAACTTTCTCACGCGCTCGGCCTTTGCCCGCTCTCTGCGCGAGCTGTCTAGCTTTATTAGTATATTTATTTGGTGCCCACTGTCACGAATGGGAGTGCCCCTTCAAACGGGACACATGGAGAGGTCCTGCGCTGTCCTTTCTGAAGTGGCTCAGTCCAACTCCCCTCCGGGAGGGGATTTCAGTATATGTTATTAATGGAGTCAGTCCTCCTTACTTTCTATGAAAGTCTCGGTTTGCCTTCTGTGAAGGCATTTATACATATACTGCACAACTTTTGATGTCCCCTATGGGGATAGACTATGTAATAAAACATTAAGTAGCCTCCATGAGGCGCAAATCAAATATGACAATCCCATGCCTGTTAATAATATACATATATTCAGTGCTACATTATGGGGCACATTCACCCCATGCTGGTGACTATCACACTATTATGAGCAAGAGGTGCATATTGGTACTATGGGGGGGGGGGGGGGGTCATCATTGCATTTGCTTGCTCTTGGTGCTCTATTTTCCACATGTTCCGACAGGTGGTATTTCATGCCCTACCATCCACTAGGGCAGGGGTGGCCAAACGGTCAGAGTTAAAGAGCCAAAAAATATCGGCAGTCAAGCCAAAGTGCCGTCATCATGCGTGCGCTAAAAAATGGGCATGGCCGGGGGCGTGGCCATATGACACAAGGGGGAGTGGCTACATCACAAAACTTTATGCACCCCAGTGCCAGATATGTCCCCCACAGTGCTAGGTATGCCCCCAGTGCCACACATATATGCCCCACAGTGCCAGATATGCCCCCGCAGTGCCACACATATGCCTCCACAGTGCTAGTTATGCCCCCAGTGCCAGATATGCCCCATAATGCCACACATATGCCCCCACAGTGCTAGTTATGCGCCTAGTTAAAGATATGCTCCCACAATGCCACATATGCCCCCACAGTGCTAGTTATGCCCCCAGTGCCAGATATCATATGCCCCACAGTACAACACATATGCCCCTGGTGCCAGATATGCCCCCACAGTGCCACACATATGCCCCCAGAACTATTGTAAGAGATCCTGACCTAAAGCAACCCCCCCCCCCCCCCCCCCCCACACACACACACACACATACACACACTTCAGGCTTCAATAAATATTTCTCTGTGCATGATAACATACAGGATGGCAGGAGGCTGGGGCGATGAATGAAGAAGCCAGTCAGAGCACTGAGAGACGGGTGTATCAAAGTGATGCCGACTGCACAGTCAATGTGACTAACATGGCGCTGGGGACACTGCTCCAATGTGACTGCGCATGCGCTGGTTCACGGCGGCCGCGGCTCGTCACACATGAAAGGGAGTGTCTGAGCCGGCGCCGCAGAGCCGCGCATCGCATCAAAGGGGGGGAGCTGCCGGGCATCATTAGTAGGGAAGTTAGACGGCGAGCCGCAGATGAGGCAGAGAAGAGCCTCATGCGGCTCGGGAGCCACGGGTTGGCCACCGCTGCACTAGGGCATGGTGGGAGAATAAAATAGTGTGCCGAGCCACCGTGCCCGAAGCATAGCGAGTGAAGCGAGGGGCTGCGGTTGACTTCCAACTGTGTCCATGTCGAATGCGTCGATATTCGGGTAAAAAATCTGTGAAAAAACCCATGTCAAGCTCGCCACCTGACGCCCTACCCATGACGACCTAACGCATTTGTCGACCTAAAACCATGTTGACCTTGTCCCATGTCGACCTAGACACCTGTAGACCTTCATCCTTGTTGACCTAGAACCCAGTCGACCTTGTTGTCTGTCAATCCAATGGTGTCGACCTAAGTCGGGTCGGCAATACGACCGTATCCCCTATACATTGTGCACAAGATCTGTCTTGCTGGATCTCAACCTTCTCAATATTTTTAGGAACTGTCCTGTCATTCCACGGGCAGAAAACAGTGGACTATAATTGTTGGATATAAACACCATTACTGTTTTTTTGTGTCCAAAACACTGGGCATGTCCTATGATCCAAGCATGATGTGCATTGGGAACTTGTCATATGGACAGGCTCCTGCTTCATGCACACACACACACACACACACACACACATACACACACACACACACATATTTATTAACTTTGATCTGATGCTGTATAAAAGGGACACAATACTGTGGTTTGCCGTTTATTGCTGTACACTAGTATGAAATGCTATTGCACCATCTAGTGTTTTAACTGAACCGTTTCGTAACATTAAACTTAAAATATTATTTCACAATGATCAGTACTGTAGACAAATGAAAAGCAGTACAAATATAGGTAATATAATCCAAGAAGGAGTGGACTAAAGGTTTTCTAAAAAGGGATTATTCAAAGGCTCATACACACTAGAAGATTTTCAAAAGACTTTGCCAAAATCTGTGATAGATATATCTATCACCAAAGTAGTATGTACATACTGAGCTATTTTCCCAAAGAACAAGAGATTTTCAGGAGGCGAACGACTTTGCTGAAAATCTATCATATAAAAGACTAATTACATAATGGTCTGGGTTTGAATTCCAAGAGCATTTGTGTTCTGGCATGCTGGTAAAACCAGCTGACGGGAAACTTTGCTAGCAACGATGCCGGAGCAGGGTTGCCTACCCCCCCCCCGGAATGGCCGGGAGGGTCCCGGAAATCGGAAACCTTCCCGCATAATACCCCATCTCCCGCAAACCACCCCTCGGTGGGGGGGTCTGCGGGTAAAATTACACGATCGCAGCATTTAAGCCCCGCCCCCACAGTGCAATGCCTGAAATAAAGGCATTGCACTTCGGGGGCATGGCTAAAAGGACGCAATCGATCTAGCCATGCCCTGAAACAGATCATCACTGCCGTGGCTCTTAGCCCCGCACCTGGGTTTGGCCCGGCCCCCCTGCCATACTGAGCTGGCTGCCCTCTCCTGGATGGGGGCACAAACGATGTGGTACTACGTACCTGCAACATATTTTTTAAAGGTATGCCAAACATATTATGCCGTACACTGTAATGCACATTGCAAATTATGCCACACACCATAACTACCTAACATATTATGCCACACACCATAACTACCTAACATATTATGCCACACACCATAACTACCTAACATATTATGCCACACACCATAACTACCTAATATATTGTGCCACACACCATAACTACCTAAAATATTATGCCACAGACCGTAATGCCCATTTCATATTATGCAGCACACTGCAATGGCCTTTACATATTATACAACACACTGTAATACCTATTACATATTAAGCGACACACTGTAATGCGCATTACATATAAAGCCACACACACCTTAATGCCCATTACAAATTATGTCACATACCATGATGCCCAAACATATTATTCCACACACCACAATGCCCATTACATATTATGTTACACCCCGCAATGCCCATTACATATTATACAACACACCACATGCCAATTACATATTAAGCCACACAACATAATGCCTATTATATATTATGCTGCATACCATAATGCCCACTACATGTAATACAACATACCATAATGCGTATTACATATTAAGCCACACACCATAATTCCAATTACAGTATATATTATGCTGTACACTGTAATGCCCATTACATATTATACAACACACCACAAGGCCCATTACATATTATACAACACACCATAATGCCTATTACAGTACATATTAAGTTACTCATCGTAATGGCTATTACATATTATGCCACATAACTGCCACTAACCTACATGCTGTTACATCTCATTGTCTAAGGGTTACATGCTCCTTGCCAGAGGTTTCATGCTCGTTGTCAGGGTTGCATGCTCCTTGCCATGGGTTTCATGCTTGTTGCCAGTGGTTTTATGGTTGCTGCCACAGGGGGGTATATGCTTGTTGCCATGGGGGAATACATGTACATTGCCAGGGCGAGTTACATGCTCATTGCCCAGGGGGAATTTCTTGCACATTATCCAGGGGGAGTTTCTTGCTCTTTGACCAAAAGCCGCCCAGTATGTACAGGCAGATGATGATCATCATCGCCATAATCCACCGTTTGTCTAAACGAATTTCCATAGCATCATGGAAGGTTAGGGTTAGGTTGTGAGGCTGTGGGGAGGGAGGATTAGGCTGGGGGGAGGGGGTTAGGGTAAGGTGACAAGGTATGGGGATTAGGGAGAGTGCCAATGTGAAGGGAGAGTGCCAATGTGAAAGAGCGCAGGCCGTGGGGTAGTGAGTGCGCCAGTGTGATAAAGTGCGCTGTGAGGTGAAGGAGCGATTCAATCTAAAAAAGCCCAGGCTGCATGGTAAGGGAGCACGATAAAGCACAGGCTGCGGGGTGAGGGAGCGCATCAGTATGATAAAGCTCAGGTTGCAAGGTGTGGGATTGCGTCAGTGTGAGAGCACAGGTCACAGGGTGTGGAAGTACGTCAGTGTAATAGAATACGGGGTGAGGGAGCGAGTCAATGTTATAGAACCCAGGCAGTGGGGTGAGGTATTGAGTCAGTGTAAAAGAGCACAGGTTACAAGGGGCAGGATGTACCAAGCAGTGGTGGTACATCCTACCGCCCATCACGCCAAGGCTCAACGCATATTTACTAACACGTAAAGGGCAGCTCTCCCAATAAAAGCTGCCCTTTGCGATCCCCGTGGCCACCTGGACTTCCTTGTTTCTAACGGGGAAGTCCAGCTGCACATGCGCAGAGTTGCTCAAGGCTGCGAGGCATGCTGGGAGGGATCTGTGTTGGATCCCTCACAGAGCAGTGCTGCGAAGAGGAGCCCATATGCTAGACCTGGTGTAACCCCAGCAGTGAAGAGCCGCCAGAGGAGGCTTAAGTACATTTAAAATTGAAAAATTTAAAAACCCTGAAAACACCCCGCCCAAGTAGAGAGAGTGCGTCAGTATGATAGAGTGCTAGCCATAGGGTGAGAAGGGGTACTACTGTGTGGTGTAATGTGAATTGGAACTGTTAAGTTACCCTGGGGGGGCAGGGCAGCCAAGAGGAATGTCGGGCCCCAGTAAAATTTTGGGGGAGTGGCCTAAGAGTGGGAGGTGTGGGCACCTCCCGCACTTAGACCACGCCCCCAAAATGTTTAGAGGAGGGTGAAAGAAAACTCTAAAAACTGTCATCTCAGCAGCAGCACACACCTACAGCATGTGCTGTGCTGACAGCAGGCTCAGCATGACATCTCATGCTATCAGTGAGACACTCATGCTGAGCCTACTGTCAGCACAGCACATGCTGTAGAAGTGTGTGCTGCTATTGCTACCTGGGAGGGGCAAGGGAGGGGTCAGACCAGCAGAGCCGGCCTTAGGCATAGGCAAACTAGGCAATTGCCTAGGGCATTTGGAATGCCTAGGGGCATCAGCAGCTTCTGCTGATTAAAATGATATGCAGCATGCCTATATTCTGTGTGTGAGTGAGGGTGTATTTGCATATGAAATAGTGTATTCATGGAAATTACTGTAACGTAGCATTCCGTATGCAGGTACAGCCACAGTCGCACACAGAATATAGGCATGCCGCATAATATTTTAATCATCGGAAGCTCCTTGTGTGTGCTGGTCATAACAATGCAAATAAGACAAATTTTCAGCAAAAAAGGCACCCAACGTTAGCAGAACTGGCCAGGAGCTGCATGGCCTATTGAGGCAATATGTATGAGGAAACATCTGTATACAAGCAGAGGCAGAGGTCACAGTGTTAGCGGTTGTGAGAGTGCTGTCTGCGGGTGGGTTGGTTGTGCAATAGTGTTCGGCATATGTGTAAGGAGCATTATGTGTGTCATGTATAAATGCATTAATAATGTGCAACATATGTGTAATGGGCATTATGTGTGTCGTGTATAAGGGCATTTATAATGTGCAACATATGTATAATGGACATTATGTGTGTCATGTGTATAAGGGCATTAATAATGTGCAACATATGTGTAAGGGGCATTATGTGTGTCTTTATGTGTATGAAGGGCATTAATAAAGGTTGGCATAATGTGTAAGGGGCATTATGGTTATAAGGACATTAATAATGTGTGTTATGTGTAAGGGGCATTACTGTGTGGTATTATCAGGAGTGCCGAGAGAAAGGGGTAGGGGGTACAAATTACCCAGGCCAAAGTCTGATGGAAGGGCCCAGTGGGGGCCCCGGGCCCCCTCCCCTTAAGTGACAGCAGCAGCTGAAGTTCTTCTCCTCTGCCCAGCACACACTGCTTTGTGCTGGGTTGCAGTGTGGCCATGGAGGTGGTTAAAATACAATATTTTCTCAGGATTTTTTTCTAAGGGTATAATGTGAATAATGTGAGGAGTAATGTACATAAGGTAAAGTGGTACTACTGTGTGATGCAATGTGAATAAGGGACACCATCGCATGATATAATGTGAATAAAGTTGCACTACTGTGTGGCATAATTTGAATTGGGGGTACTATTGTGTGGCCATGCCCCTTCCCAGCAAGAAAACACCCCTGTTTGGGCTGAGCACTGTTTCTATTTAAAATATTGCTGGTAGGAGCACCAAAATGATGACTGCTATGATGAGGGTTGATGGTGCTGGGAAAGGGGAGAAGGGTCAGAGGCGGAATTAGTGGCGGTGCTAGGGGGCACCAGCCAAAATCTTGCCTAGGGCGTCATTTAGGCTAGGGCCGGCTCTGCAGACCAGGGTCCCTGTGGGGCCCCTCCAGCAAGCCTGGGCCCGGGTAATTAGTACCCGCTCCTACCCCCCCCCCCCCTCTGCTGCCCTGTAGGGGGTGCCAATTACATTTCTAGCACAAGGCACCAAAATGTGTAGTTCGGCACTGATATTACAGTCCCGCCGGTTCACAGGTCATTATTATGTAAATGTAGCCCTTCTCCTCTCGAACACAACTTTAAATTTCTCAGCTGAGTTTAGATGTAATTCATAAAGAAGTAAATTATTATTTTAAAAAAATAATCAAGCATTCGGTTGATAAACTGCAGCACAATCTGGATATTAACTTCTGCCTTTATAACTTTTACCCCAAATTTTGCACATACTGTAATACCGATTTCTAAAAAATGCTATGAATTTAATGTTGAAATAATTCACTGATAAATAAATGTATGACATCCAGCAAACATTTTAAGAAATTATTACTAAAAACAAGTATATTAAACATTGTCACATTATTGCATATTGCTTTTTATTATTATTTTTTATTAAAAACTACCTTAAAAAAAAAATTCAGCCTACGGCATTGCAATAATGTTAATGTCAGGTAGATGGCAGCAATGTTCCATAAATCTACAAGGTACAAATTGTCTGCTTTTATATTTTACGGCTTACTACTATTGTTGGGTTTTCATATCCACTTTCATTTAAAAAAAAATAATACTTATTAATAACCTAGTAAATTGCACTTATTCAGAATGTATACATCATAATAATAATAATAATAATAATAATAATAATAATAATTTAACAACCTCAGCAGCTGACCAAAATGGAGCATCTTTTTTGTACAGGCAGTTATTGCACCAATGTATTATAACCTTTTCCCCAGAAATCCAGAAATCCAAAGAAATACACGGACACTTATAAAAAAAAAAAAAAAAAAACATTTTATTTCAGCACTTAGGGGGAGATGAATCAAACCTTGGAGAGCGATAAAGTATAGTGAAATAAAATACTTTTACAGGCTGTGTACAATGACCAAAGCTGATTTTTTTTTGCATTTGTATCTCCGCTTTATCTGCAAAGCAGATACATCTCCCAATAAGGACTTTATTTAGTATGCATTGCCCCTTGGCGGCGCTACGTTAGTATCCAACGTGCTGTTATTAGCAGTGGTGGATACTGTAACAATGAAGCAATTCAACATTGCACTGGTACGGGGAAGCTGATTTGTATTTCAGCTGCCCATGAGCTCATTATTTCTGCTACTACCGCTGCAGTAAAACTCATAACTGTTGTGTCTGACTCAGCCCCGTACACACGGTTCAATTTTCAATATTTCTCTATTCGATTTAGCTTATATAGTCAAAACTGAATCGAAATCGAACGGTTTTCAACGGCATCGGGTCCTGATCTGCGGCATCGAAATCGAAGAGAAAAATAGACTGTGCAGGCAAGAGAATATATTACAAATCTGTACTATATAGTACAAATCTAATGTGTACACTGTGCCGGCTTTAGGCTGTGGACACACGGTTATATACAGATGGAGCCGGCTCCATCATTGCAGGGGCTGGCGTGGATCCGCCAGACTCTCCAAGGGGACGTGCGTGCACGAGACGTACATGCGTCCCCTTACAGCGGAGCTCTGCCCGCCGCCCCGCTGTTGGCCCCCGCCATGTTCCACCACCTCCCTGCTACCCCCCCCTAACCCTGCCCATCTCCCTGAAGTGAAGGGTTCCCGTCCCCTCCTGACGGTATACTTTATAGTAAAAATCTGTACTAAAGTCAAAATTTAATGTGTTTTGCTTGCTGTGCTATTTGATCCCGATCGAATTGGGATCGAATGTGAATTGCACCATGGGTCCACATCTTTAGTGAAACTACAAGGGGCGAACTGTGGCGCTCCCACCACACACATGCTATTTCTGTCACCCACAGTTTTTTCTTGTCACAGAAGGCCTCCCCTGCCTCTCCCTGTCTCCCTCTGCCTATCCCCTGAATTTTGCTCATTCTAATTGGTAATGCTATCCATGCAGAGCTGCTTAATAGCCAGAAGCTCCTTCTTCCGAGTGGCATAAGTCATCTCCATGGCTTCAAAATTGAGGGAAAAAAATGCAAGGATGTACTTCCCAAGAAATGTCCCTTTGGGAAAATACGGATCCAACACCTTGGTCGGAAGCATCCAACTCCAAATATAAGGGGAACTTGACATCTGGCTGTTTTAGGATTGATGCATTTAAAATGAGTTGTTTTTAAAGCTGAATGTTACTTCTTAGAAACTTGTGAGTTCTTAATCAGAGCTGTGATGAGTGGAATCACACTGGTGCAATGTCTGATAAATTGATCATAATAAATACAGAATCCCTGGGAACTTTATATGGCCTTTAATCCACAAGGAGAGTGACAGTTAGTGATTGGAGATAATTTGCCATGATTTATTTAAAGTCCATAACTAAAACTAATGTACCCGAATACGGGCATCTTGGGATGCTCAAATGTACATTTCTCCAATCTATATATATGTCTAATGTCTGTGAATCTCCAAAACACTGCCATCTGCTGGCAGAGAGTGAAACTACATCTCTTTCTCACACATGCACAAACACAGAAGGTAGCAGACTAGCTTTCGAAGCTTTAGCATCGAGTGGGCTTACTAGTTTACAATATTTATCATTTGAAGGAAGACAGACCTTTCAGTAATACTTTCGATGGGTCTCTAAATCATGTAAAAATATTAGATTATCAACCAGGTAAAATGTTGACCTAAAAGAGATTCGAATCAATTTCATTTATGAACTTGTAGAACACTAGCAGGGTATTACTGAGACCAAAAGGCATTACTAAGTATTGAAAATACCAATCTCAAGAATTGACTGCAGTCTTACATTTCTCTTCTTTCTATATGTCATATACTGTAGGCCCAGTCATGATAGCCAATAGCCATCTTTTATTTTGAATGTGTTTAAACTCCAGTAATTGATGCAGAGCCTGAGCCCTCCATCCTTGTATCCAGCAATAAAACCTGCTCCAGCAGGAAAATAATCAATAACCATTTAAGGGTTTCTTTAATGTCATTTGCCATAGCTTGCTTCTTATGCAATGATAATGGTAACACTCAACCTTAAAGAGGAACTATCTGGGATGAGGTCGATAGGATATACCCAATTCAATCCATACCCAAGGACTGTTAATAATAGGGAATAGAGGACTGCTGTTTAGAAAAAAAGGTACCTAGCTTGGCAGATGTATTAAGCCTTAACAAGAGATAAATGCAAGGGTGATAAGGAGAGATAAACGTCCAGCCAATCAGCTCCTTACTGACTTTTCAAACACAGGCTATAACATGGCAGTTGGCAGGTGATTGGCTGGACGTTATCTCTCCTTATCATCCTTGGATTTATCTCTTGTTAAAGCTTAATACATCTGCCCCCATTATCCCATTTTGGACTGTCATAAGCCTCAAATGCTCTCCTGGGATGATAAATGTCACTGTAATTACAACCTACATACAACGTAAAAATAAAAAACCTTTTTCAGGTCTTCTGTAATGATATGTGGGTTCTGCTTTGCATATTTGACCAGTTTACAGACTGTGACATCAGATCTTCTGGATCTTACCTTGAATGCAGTAGTCATCTGCAACATCCATTGATATATCTGATATACTTATTAAAGCCCTTGCATGCATTTATTTATCTCCAATTCTATGCGAATATTATAGAAGCCCATAGTTGTTTGGAGAATGCATAATATCAGTGGAGTGCAGAAGGTTCGGAGTATTTATTAAAAGTTACCATTAACTTATGCTTTCTTCATTTAAAGTGTAGTAAAGGCAATCAAGTTTCAAGGTCTTCCAAAAACAAGTATTTTTGATTTAAAGAGAAGAATATTTTATTTTAGTTTTCAATCTGTTAAATTTAGCAGATAATAATTGTACATTAAAATCTCCAGAAATACATCATTTTTAAGCCAGCACCCTGAAGAGATTGAACTAAGTTATTTTCTCTGAGAGCTTTGTAAAACACCATGAGTTTCACTAAGCCCCTGAATATAAGAAATTTAGAAAGAAAGGAAGGTTATATAATAAAGTATACTAACTGTATATAATGTTTTCAGTCTAGAATTCCCACTGTTAAGAATGTATTATTAGAATTACAACACATTTATGTTACTGATAAGTCAGCAGCAGATGTAGCCACATTGTATGCACAGAGATAGATCTCTCTAGTTCCTGTCCCCTGGGGTCTCTCTACCTCCATGTCCCCTGTAGTCTCTCTATCTCCCTGTAGTGTCCCCCTGTCCCTGTGGTCTCTTTCCCTGTCCTCTGTGGTCTCTCTATTTCCCTGTCCCCTGTGTTTTCTCTCCCTCTCCCCTTCATTCTCTCTATCTCCCTATTCTGTGGTCTCTCTCTCTCTCTCCCTGTACCCTGTGGTCTATCTATCTGCCTTCTGTGGTCTCTCTATCTTCCAGTTCACTGTAGTCTCTCTATCTCCCTGCAATCTCTCTCCCTATCACTGTGGTCTCGCTATGTCTCCATCCACTGTGGTCTCTATATTCTTGCCCCCTGCAGTCTCTCAGATGTATCAAGCTTCAAAAAGTGATAAAAATTGAGAGTGATAAACAACCAGCCAATCAGCTCCTGCCTGTTATTTTTCAAACCGAGCCTGTGACATGGCAGGTAGGAACTGGTTAGCTGGCTGTTTATCACTCTCCATGTTATCACTTTTTGAAGCTTGATAAATCTGGCCCTGTCTGTGGAAGTCTCTCTATCTCCCTATCAACTGCAATCTCTCTCTCTCCCTGTCCACAGTGATCTCTCTCCCTGTCCCCTGCAGTCTCTCTCCCTGCCCCCTGCAATCTCTCTCCATGTTCCCTGTAGTCTCTCTTCCTGTCCCCTGCGGTCTCTCTATATGCCTATTTCCCTAAGTGTCACAATCTGGTATAGGGTGACTTATTCAGAGGGCTGCGACCTGCCTGACGGGCTCAGAAAAAACGAAATCCCCTTGTGGGGTTTCCTGGAGAAGACCAAGGTGGGTTTAGCCTCTGTGCCTCTGTTTTGAGTATAGCCAACACGCTTCCTAGATGAGCCTTCCATGTACCAGTGTTATCTCCACCTATATACCACAGGTACATTAAACTTCCATGTTCCAAATTTCCTGTTACCGCCACTGGCCCACTACTGCCATCTCCGGGTACAGCTGTCCTTTCAGTACTGACAATCAAGTTTCTTGTTGCCACAACTATTGCCAAAATGATATTCAGTTTTAATGTTAAAACTGGAAAACATGAATGCTAAATATAAATATGTACAACACATAAAAATGATATACTGAAGTGGTTCCACTATTGTTAGTTAGAGGCCTGACCTCCCTTTCTGCACACCATTGTAGACACTTATCCTCTCTATGCCACGTTGTGACGCATTGACATACAGAACACCTTTGGCATTCTCATAAAGCTTCAGTACAAATATTTCTGAATATGTAGGATGCATAACACAAAAATGTGTCATGCTTTTAAAGAAATATAGTAACTTTCATCACGCTGCAAATTACATATTTCCCTACCTCACCAGTGACTTTGTCTTAGTCACTTTGGATTACAATATATATAGAATATAAATTCTAACAATACACAAACATATATATGTTTACACAATAGATTGCAGTGTGTGCAACCCAACGTAATGACACAATTATACAATAGAAGGATCGGTCCTAGAAATTAGATGAAAAGTGTCAAATCGCATGTGTTTCAGCTCTGATTCCAATCTAGTGCACAGATCTGTGCACATTGGATCACAACCAGAGATTGCAAAGCCTGTACCTTCAGCAGCATCCCCGTTCCCAAGGATGCATTGTGCTAGTGCGCCGATGACATCACCAAGCAACGCATCCTTGGGACCGGGGATGCCACTGAAGAGGAATATGATGGCCACCGTGGACGCCAGGGCACACCCTGGACATCCAGAGACCATTAAGGCACCGCCAGTGGACCAGGTAAGTATAAAAAAAAAATCAGAAATTTCAATAATCCCTTATCCAAAATGTTCATGGTTCCGAGCATTTTGGTCAAGGGATACTCAACCTGTACTACAGTTCAAAAGCAAACTTTTTCCAATATACAGTAATCTGCTCTTTTATATAATGACAGAATAAAGTGTAGCTTACCCCCCCCCCCCCCCCAAGAAAAAAAAATGCACGTACAATGTTCTAATTTATAATAGCTTAGAAATATGTATGTTTCCCTTAGGGACTGTGAATGAATCATAATACAAATAATATCACTGCTGGATAACGATACCAGGCCAGGGGATGGGCTGCGTCTGAAAGTATTTTATAGTCACTCACTTTTCTCGGTGGTCTCTGACTGCAGTGCCCGGCCTGCAGAAGAGATGGGGATCCGCAAAGGCCCATGAGAGGAGCTGCGTGCAGATCTGCATTATCAGCAGCCCTCCAGTGGCATCTTACTTACTGGCAAAGCCATCGCTAACCCCTCACCACTGCACTCACAATAGTGGTGGTACAAGTCCAGGGAGAGCAGTATATGCGGGGGGGGGGGTGGGGGGCAGGACCGGGTATATAACAAAAAAGTCTGTGTTGGGCGAATGGGTGGTCCAGTGAATCCCCGGACCACCCTGCAGTTTCGACAGTGCTCTCTACATTCCTCCCAACTGTCCCATTTATATCGGGACAATGTCACTAACTAGACACTGTCCCGCTGTCCTACCCACAGGCTGCAGTGCAGCTTGGGGTGGGTGGAGGGGGCAGGTTGGGGGAGCACAGCAGCCAGTGATCATGGATTAGATGCTGTGCAAAGTTTGCAAAGTTGTGGTTACAGTATAATAGTCATAGTTTGCAATATTCTGCTACTGTCTAGGCATAACATATGGGCGATGTCGGCTCTCATGCATATTAATGAAAGATATATTGAATAATAATGTACTTTGTGCAGAATAACATGTTACATATTATCAAGATTAATTATTTTTCATCTTTCATTTCAGTGGGAAAAACTACAGATGACAAAAAGTGAGAGGCGGAAAATAGTCTGTTCTGTCACATTTCACATAATTGCCATTACATGCGTAGTATGGTCTCTTTATGTACTTATAGACCGAACAGCAGAGGAAATCAGGCAAGGGAATGACAATGGTAAGAAAGTTTCTACAACATTGTACATACTTTAACAGCAATATGCATCAGAAAATGTCATATTAGATATATGCTAAATGGTTAAAACATAAATTTGTGCATAAAGTATCTAATATTTGAATTGAAATTGTCCATCTGGACAAACATGAGAAATATAAAATGTGTGCAGTACTGATTGTTGGTGCAAAAAAGAGTTCTAACCTAACCCTTTGAGTGTCAACATATCTAAGAGAGATGTGCAAAATACAGGCTAAAAAATGCCAGCGTCGCTCACATTTGTTATATAAATTCAAATAAAAAATGTGTAAAAAAAAAAAAGGTTATATTTTCTATATAAGGTAAACATTATAGGGCATTATGATGAATAAAAATGTTTGCTTGGCAATTTTAACACCTATTTTGACAAACTCACTTGGCCCTCAAAGGTTTAAATTGTGGTGCAAAGACTAGTGATGCAAAAAAGACATGACTATCTTTTTCTGTTGCGTGTGATCTTATTCTACTGACTAATACATTTCTTCCTGCTTACATGGTCAGGAAATGATACTGTATAGTCCATTTCACCGTAGAGTGACAGGGGTTGTCTTAGCGATACAACAAAGATACAATACATTTGGGGGAAGTAAAGAGTGTATTTAGAGCAATATAATTTGTCAACCATACTGTAACACAATATAGTGATGACAATTCTTATGTTTAAAATAAAGGACTGCAAAAACATTTTGAAGACACCAAATAGTAAATAATTATTAAATAAGCAATATTCATAGAATTGTAAAAATATACTTTTACTAAGTTAAAACATTTGTAAGCAGCTAAATATTAAATAATTGTCCATAAGCAATATTCATAGAATTGGAAAAACATTATTTCCAAAGTAAAAAATATGGAACTAATGTACAATAATATACATCACTCTAGAAAAATTTTATAATAAATCATCCATCTAACTTAGCCAAAAACAGTAATAGTTCACTTTCCAGCATTAAGCACACTGTGGAAGCTCTTCATATAATAAATGGGTACTTGTGTATTAGCCGGGCGCCCAATTAGCATATGTACGCAGGCATAGGGTAAGCTACGATGTCCAAAGATTGCCTAGCGTAGTTAGTGTAGTGACTCCACGGCAGCCCGTCTCTGTCCCCGGCGTCCATGGCTCTGTCCCCGGAGTCCATGCCAAGCCTAGTGAGTGAGGCGCTCGCTAGGCGAGCGAGCGCCGGTAACCGCCAGATCCCCTGCGCTGGTGGACGCCGGCAGAGAGGGGATCATGCGGGCGCCGGGGGAGAGGCGTTCCAGCTGTCTCAGACGCTCCTGCGTCTCAGTAATTATTAGCACGTGCACCTCATGCATAAAGGGGGTATGCTGGCGCAAGTGCGTCCTATGCAGAATATAGGAGTCATTTTCAAACCCCCACTATCCATGCCAGCCGAAGTGTGGCGAGCGCAGCAAGCCCCACGTGGGGATGCGTTACGCGTCCTCCCGACCTGTTCATACCCCCACTATCCACATCGACGTGGAGTTGATCTTATAAAGTGTGGCGAGTGCAGTGAGCTAAAAGCACAGAATTCGTTTTTTGTCTTTTTTTGTTTCCTACAGTAATATTAACCTCAATAGCATTAGTTACCATTAATTTCCAGTCTATTCTAAACACCTCACAGCTCACAATATTGTTTTTATGCCAAAAGGTTGCACCAAGGTAGCTGGATGAATAAGCTAAGCAAAACAAGTGGGCAGCAGAAACCTGTGGCCCATCTAGGACTGGCACTGCAGTGGCAGACAGGATAGTATTTTTTAAAACTAGGCACCAAAGAGCACATAATGCAAAGAAAAGAGGCGCAAGATGGAATTGTCTTGGAATCCTCCCACCCACATTATGTTGGATAAATAGGACATGCACACTTTAACCCCTTCCCGCCGCAGCATGTTTTTGCCTTCCTGACAGAGGCCTTTTTTTCAAATCTGACATGTATCACTTAAGTGGGGATAACTTTTTTTTGCTTTTACTTATCCCAGTGATTTTGAGATTGTTTTCCCGTGACACATTGTACTTTAAATTAGTGGTTAATTTGGGTCGATACAATTTTTTTTTTTGTGAAAAATACCAAATTGTCGTAAAAAAATTGAACATTTTGCTATTTGCAAAATGTTACATTTTCTGCTTGTGAGACAAATAATCATACCACTCAAAATAGTTAATAACTAACAAAGACCATATCTATACTTTATTAAAAAATCATTATTTTAACCTCCTTTAATTTTTTTGGACACTAGGGGGCAGCAGCGTCTAAATTTTACACTACACGCAGTTTAACGCTGGTTTTGGCTGTTCACTTTTGGACAGCCAATCGCAGCGATCGCCCAAGACGGGGGGCAACCCTGCCCCCCCTGGGCAATGAGGGAAAATGTCTGCTGTCAGGGACAGCAGACATTGTCCCTCTGTCACCGCGTCTGTAGACGCGGTGGCACTTTTAAGTCATGACGTATATATACGTCATGTGTCGGGAAGTACATCCCGGCCATGACGTATATATACGTCAAATGTCGGGAAGGGGTTAACAAACCAGTAATTTCACATGACTGTGGCTGAAATGATTGGTTTGTTTGGGCCCCCACAGAAACAACAGGAAAAAGCGATTTAGGTGTCACTGGACTGCTTATGCGCTAAGCTACAATTTCTGAACTTGACAATGACTTACAATAAATGTGCTGCAGGTTACATGTAACGGAGAATGTTCCTAGGTGGTTAGCATCCATACCCATAATTATTACGCTTTTACAAAGACTACATGTGGCGAGACAGTTGTTTTCTGGATTTGGGTAGAAATAAATTCCAAACTGAAGAGGTGAATTTTTTGGTATTTTGTCCAGGCATGACAGTGGTCTTTTTCATCCCACGGCCAACAACTGTCTTCACCTGTGCATGATTCAAAGAACCACATAACCTTTAGAAGCCTCATCGTTAACTTCCTCCTCAGTGCCAGATACACCAATATCCTCCACATCCTGGTGTACTTGTACAGTTACATCCTCATTCTCAATGTCAGCAACTGGACTGGCGATGATCATCCCTGCACTTGCAGAGTGCATGCAAATGTTGGAAGGAGCCTCCTCTTCCCATACAGTGTTGGGAAGGTAAGGCCACTTGGACTCTTCTTGGGGATATTTGATATCTGTGCTTTAACCATTTTTGTTTTTGAGAGATGAGGGCTTCCACCTTCATGTGAAGCTGAACCACCAGATAAAAAACATAGGCAGAGGCCTTAGACTTTTCTTGCCATTTCACATCGTAAATGGCATATTGGAAATTTAAAGTGCGTTAATTTTTTTTTTTCAGGCCCTCTAGGACATTGGGCATTGGCCTTAGCAGACTACGTTGTTGCATTGTCAATGTCATGACTGCAGCTTCAGCACTAATAGTAGGAAGTGGTTCCTGATGTTTAAATTGAGCAGCACTACTGGACTAAAATACAGCTGCACAGGTTAGCACTACTGGACTTATATACAGCTGCACAGGACTGGGCTTCTATATGGATGCATAGGACTGATAGGGCAGACAGGAAGCACACAATTATAGAGCAGACAGGCGTCACCCAGGTATATGGCAGGCTGGGCACCTCTGGACTGATATAGAAGAGCACACAGTGTACCCTGGGGTACGACAGCAGACCCACCCAATGCCACCACCCACAGACAGACAGAGGTCTGTCCTCCACCCCATCCTATGCTGGAGTGAAGATGAAGCTGATTGGCAGGGATTTATATAGGATCCAAAACCCGCTAGAAACAGACAGTGGGATGAAAACATTTTGCCTTGTTCTGGGATACGAGTCTGGTGGGAAAACATGAGCCGGGCTAGGATCCTGCCTTGGATTGTGAAGTTCGGAGGGGCTCGGATGAAATCTGATTGATCAAAAGTATTTAGATCCCCATATACAAAGATTCCTCTTTAGTATCTATAGGGCTTTAGTTCTATAGTAGAATAAAAAGGAGTCCAAATAGTGAAGTACTATGGCTTCCAAATAATCCAAGCTTCAAAAAGTGATAAAGTAGAGAGTAATAAACAAGCCAATCGGCTCTTACTTGTCATTTTTAAAACCATCATTGTAACATGGCAGGTAGGAGCTGATTGGCTAGTTGTTTATCACTTTCCAATTTTACACTTTTTAAAGCTTGATACATCTGGCCATACTGTATGTCTTTTCAATAAATTGTTTACTAAAAGATTAAAACCACAAAGTTATTATAGATAAGGATTATCTTTGCTGCGCTGGTTACAGTGCTGGAATCACATATTCACATATGGCGTCAAGCTTCCAAGTCTCTCACTTCGCCACCGCAAGCTGAATATTTAAAAAACAGAATTAATTATATTTCCACCAATACCAACCAGGGGTGAAAAGTAATAGGGTGAGAGAATCAGAAAGTGTGAGATTTGGTAAGAAATCTCCAGGTTTTTTTTTAAAGCGGCAACCATTTACACTTCAAATTCAAACTGGTTTGCCGTGTAAATGATTGCCGCTTTAAAAAAGAAATGGAGATTTCGTACTAAATCTCTAACTTTCTGATTCTCATACCGTTACATTTCACCCTAGATATCTTTATCACTGTTGAGAATATGACAATCACTCCTACCACTCAAGCTCACTGCCTAGGTGTCATCCTTGAATCTCCTTTGTTCCCCACATTCAATCCCTCGAATTCATGCCACGTGCACCTAAAAAACATATTCAAAACAAAAGGTTGGGATTGCCCACAACCAGCGCTAGATACAATATGACACTGTTACTTCCCTTTCTCCTATGTCCTTTTTTAGAGATCGGTATCACTCTCAGCTCGTTCCATTCAGTGGAACATGTAAGAAGAGCATATACATTTCATAGTGCATACCGTTTAATAATCACATGAAAAATCATACACAATGGAAAAAGGACATGTACATCAAGGTACAAAAGCAAATCACAATAGGGGTAAATATCACACACATATAAAATCCAATGGTAAAGTGCCAAGTGCAATAATGGAAAGTTGCTTTAATCTAGTTACCAGATGTTGTGTGAACCGTAGAATATACAGTTCAAAGTGCGCTTGCAAAAAGTCCTAGTCGCCCGGGCACAACCTGGATCAAGATGCTGCTGCCGGTCCCACGATCCTGCACCAAAGTCCACCTGCCTTGAACAGGATCCGAAACGCGTCGGTGGCCTCCAGCAGGTGGACTTTGGTGCAGGATCGTGGGACCGGCAGCAGCATCTTGATCCAGGTTGTGCCCGGGCGACTAGGACTTTTTGCATGCGCACTTTGAACTGTATATTCTACGGTTTACACAACATCTGGTAACTAGATTCAAGCACCTTTCCATTATTGCACTTGGCCCTTTACCATTGGATTTTATATGTGTGTGATATTTACCCCTATTGTGATTTGCTTTTGTACCTTGATGTACATGTCCTTTTTCCATTGTGTATGATTTTTCATGTGATTATTAAACGGTATGCACTATGAAATGTATATGCTCTTCTTACATGTTCCACTGAATGGAAGGAGCTGAGAGTGATACCGATCTCTAAAAAAGGACATAGAAGAAAGGGAAGTAACAGTGTCATATTGTATCTAGCGCTGGTGGTGGGCAATCCCAACCTTTTGTATCACGATTGACTTTCTTTGGGATGCCTGAGAAACACCCCAGGGGAACGCATACCCTAGCTGCTAGTGCGCACTGGGTGAGACACTTGAACCTGTATTTGCATATTCAAAACAAATTCACCCTTACCTTACACAAGACACTGCTACCGTAATCAATACCACATACTTTTACACAAAGCCATAAACCAAACTACACCAACATACATCTCTTCTCTTGTCTCTAAATATCTTCCAACCCGACCTCTTCGCTCCTCACAAGATCTACGTCTCTCACTCATTACTCGCTCCCATTGCTGATTGACTTTCTTCTGGGCTGCACCCACTCTGTGGAATGCTCTATCACACACGGTAAGACTCTCCTCCGGTCTCCAAACCTACAAGCATTCCCTGAAAACTCACCTCTTCAGGCAAGCTTATCAAATTCCGGAACCAGACACTTAGGGGGAAATTTATTAAAGGAAATTTGTAAAAAATAGGTGTATTTGTATCCAGAAATACACTTACTTTCCCAAAAATACGGCAATTCGTATTCGTATTGATGTGCTATCAATACGAATATGAATTGCCGTATTTTTGGGATAGTAAATGTCAAAAATAAGTGTATTTCTGGATACAAATACACCTATTTTTTTTACAAATTTCCTTTAGTAAATTTCCCCCTTAACCTTCATATATAATTCCTATACAATCAAATACCCTCTGTACAGGCCACACATATCCTCTCTCTATTTTTCACACTTTCCATCCTCCTGACCCCTGGGCAAACTGCTGGGTCACTGTATCATACATCACACCAGAACCCTTTGCATGATGGTGGAATTAATGCAATAAAAAATATCTATCCTTGTGCATCAATGCTTATATCCCTATTGATTGTAAGCTTGCAAGCAGGGCCGTCTTACCTTTTACTATCTGTTTTACTATCAGTTTGTTGTATCACTGTCTCCTATTGTGAAGTGCAATGGCATTTGCTGTACTATATAAGAAACTATGGTACTTGTGTAGTTTCATGGCGGCACTGCCCGTGGATTGCATTGTATGCAAATTGCATGTGATTTGCATACGATTGGCATACCATTTGCGTGCAATGCGATTTAGCACACCCCCACTATCCACGTCAGCCCGAAGTGGGGCGAGCGCATGCGGTACGCGTCCTCCCGACCTATTCATACTCCCACTATCCACTTTGGCTTGGAATAGATTTTCTAAAGTGTGGCCAGCGCAGCTTGCCACCGAGCCCGAAGTGTGGCGAGCGCAGTGAGCCCCTCGAGGGAGGCGTAAAACGAGCCCGAAGCGTGGTGAGCGCCCGCGGAATATACATCAAGTAATACACATAATACACGTCAAGTAACCCGCATCCCCTTGGGGGGCTCGGTGTGCTCGCCACACTTCGGGCTCATTTTACACATGCGCTCGCCAGGCTTCGGGCTCCTTGGCTCAATGCTTTTGCCACACTTTATGAAACTAACACCACACCGATGTGGATATTGGGGGTATGAACAGGTCGGGAGGACACGTACCGCGTCCCCTCGCCACGCTTCAGGATGACGTGGATAGTGGGAGTGTGCTTAATCGCATTGCATGCAAAACACATGCAAAGCATACAAAAATTGCATGCAAATCGTATGCAAATTGCATGCAAATCGCATGTGATTTGCATACGATGCAATCCGCGAGCAGTGCCCCCGTGAAACTACACAAGTAATGAAACTATTAATAAATACATAATAAATTATGTGTGTATGTGTACATAAAACTATGGGCTACATTTTTCAAAGTTTGAAAATAGATAAAATGGTTAAACATGAAGTCGCAATCAATAAGCTCCTGTCATTTTTCAAACACAGCCTGTGAAATGACAGGAGCTGATTGGCTGGTACTTCATCTCTTTACAATCTTTGATACATCGAGACCAACATCCCCTATTCTGCACTAATTAACACCGAATGTCCTAATTTCTATTGGCAAAGTCTTTTTTTTTTAACAATAAACAAGTCAACAGCTGGCTGCTCTTCTTAGTAGGTACTTGTCAGTATGGACCTAGAACGAAACACATAATACAAAACATTAAAAGGATACTCTACTGGTGTTTTGTATAATACATATTCTATATTGCCAAAGGAACGGTAAACATTTTATTCATCATATACTTGTGTTATACAATATATATATATATATATTTAGTGAAATGCTTAACTGCAGAGATAGACAGATTAGATAGATGATAGATGATAGATAGATAGATAGATAGATAGATAGATAGATAGATAGATAGATAGATAATTTCCTATATTTCTTTGTGTTGTTATGCTGGTTATCTTAGTGGCTTTAGTGACAGATATTTCAGTTTGTGACTTCAAGGTTACTTTCCTCATGTATTTTGTTGACAGCTGTAGCAGTTAGACATTGATGCTGTTAATAATAGCTACTTGTTATTATTTTAGATTGATATACTGTACCTTTGAATGTCATGGGCAACAATTTGCATGTTTTTCCATTTAAATAAAAATCCAATAGTTTATACAGAAATTTTGCTTGATGTGTACTATGCACTTTTTCCTATAATAGTAGAACTCTCGACCTTGCTATTGTACACTGAGTAACAGTTATTGCTTGCTTGTGGTTCATGAAAAATGTCATTGTGACACATTGGCCTGCATAATTAATGGAAAAAAGGTAAAATCACCAAATACATGTAAAGTGTACAATAGTATAATTTCCTAGCTTCAGAATACTAGAATCTATTTGGGGGCATAGTGTGAATATAAAAAATGTAGGTTGTACTCATATGTTGGTGTTTAATATATTGTAGATGTGACTGTAACTTGGATAAAGTAGTGTATTTGGTTTGTTTTAGTCTTAAGGGAAAGTAATGCATTTGCACCATACTTGCCTACATTTTTTTTCTCCTCTCCGGGAGAAGCCCAGAGATGAGACCAAATAGTGCATGTCATTTGGGATGGGACGATGCTGATGTCCCCAATTCCCTGCCCCCTTGGCAATGAAACACGGAAATTCGCAGGTCCCTGGATTTGGGACAGGCTAAAATGACTAGAAATTATGCATCAGTTAACCCCGCACCTTCCCTGAAGACTGTATTATGACATAAGTACCCAATTGTTTTTATAAAACTTTTCAGACAAGCATATTGACAGACTGGAAATTGATACTTTTTTGTTATTTTTGTTTGTTGTGTAATTTTTTAATACTGTATAAGGGGAAAATGAGTTTTTACTAATACCCCTTTCACATCGTAATTGCCGGGTCACACCCGGGATTTGGACACTGGTCCATCCCGGAAGTTACCCAGCATTTGCGAGGTGAGCCCCCACAGCATCCCGGAAATAAGCTGGGTCACTGATGTCATTGTGGAGCAGGGCAGAGCAGCAGTGCATCATTGGGGGGTGGGGGGGGGAAGCAGCACTTGGAGCTGATGCTGCCTCCTCCCTATAGTGTGATTAGGAACTGGGTCACTCGACCCAGGTTACCCATTCACACTGCAGAGCAACCCGGGTCCCACCCGGGATTAACCCTTCTTTTAACCCACTTTGGAATGCCGGGTTGGTGAACTGGGGTATTTTGATAAAGCCCTTTCACACCGCACATAGACCAAGGTTGGATCTTGTTTATTTGTGCGATCTGAAAGGGGTATGAGTGGTACCCATTATTTATTTTCCTAACAGGCAATCATTTAATCTGGATCAAATATTGATATTTGCTGTATACTGTAGGTGAGAGAAATTGACTTTCACTGGGAGGAACCTTTGTTATGTCTGTTATTTTATCAATGGCAGAGTTCATTATAGATACAAGACTAGTTATAACCTATATTGCATATATTAATATTTTATCTGGATTAAATGTTAATATTAATATTTTATCTGGATTAAATTATAGTTTATTAGGAAATATTTAAACAAGGTGAATTACTAACTATAGACTATTTCTGAGCTTTTAAAATGACCTACATATTCCCGGATATGCTACCTCCAATACACATCATTAAAAATGATCCATTTTGTTAATAATGACGATATATGTCATGTGTATCTTTCTTAATATAGCTGATGCATTCATAAATCTTCCTCAACTAGAACTGAGCAGTTAAGCACGAAAAGAGTAAATTATGTTTAATCCTATAGAATTATTTATGGATAGCAATAAACTTCTGTTAGGTCAAAGCTAATTCTACACATTTACTTGTTACCTAGCTAATCCCTAATCATTTTTTTTACTGAAGGGTTTTAATACTAATATTGTTCCTATTAATAAATATGAGTACAGTAGGGTTAAAAAGAGATCCTAGTAAAGTGTTTATAGTAAGATATTTTGCCCCAAAGCTTTTGAAAAACATCAATCCCATTTTTAATGACATTTAATATCGGTAATAACATGTTTTTTTCTTAGATGGTACTCAATGGTAGAAATTGCCCACACCTTATAATTAGTTACAGAAGCAGGAAGAAATCAAACATGTATCTAGATTATGGACGCTACTATGAATTTTGTGTTATCTGGAAACCTTAGGTGAATTTTTGTGTTTCACAGACAAAACCATTCTAAATAAAACAATTATTTTTTATGTTACTTATAAATACATATAGAAATCTGAACAAAAAATATTTTCATTAAACCTATTAAATTAACATATCAGTCTGTAAATTGTAAATTGTACCAGGCCTGTAGTAACTTTTTAGAAATTTTGAGGGGACTCAGACGCACGGCGCCATGCTGGCGCCGTGAAACTACACAAGTTCCCAAAATACTTTAGGGGGTATTTAATCTGGCATTCCAACTGTTGGAATGTCCCGACAGTCGGAATCCTGGCCGTTTTCGCTGGCTTCTGACACTAATCCCACTGTTGGTATTCAATGTACCAATAGTAGAGTGTCGGAAAGTCCTGAATTCGACAAACCATGGCCAATTATGACAAAACAGATCTCACAGCCTACAATGATTAGGGCTAGATGTATCAAGCTTCAAAAAGTGATAAAGTGGAGAGTGCAAGCCAATCAGCTCCTATCTCTCCTATTTTCAAACCCAGCCTGTATTATGACAGGTAGGAGCTCATTGGCTGGTTGTTTATCACTTTCCATTTTATCACTTTTTGAAGCTTGGTACATCTGACCCAAAATCTCTAATGAACATATTCATTATTATTTCCCACTGGCCCTCAGTTTACTTGATATTCAATTCACTGCAAGTTTTAGCTGCAGATATCAAAATAAAAGAGAATATTCACCGTTTCGTGGCTTGTGTCGCCACTTTATCAAGGTGCCAAAAGAACAAAGTACAGTACATGTGCACTTACCTAAAATAGAGAGTACCTGTTGCCCCGGTTCGTAGCGTCTGATAATGACGTCACACGTATCCGGTGGCGCAGTGGATCACGGAGGGGACCTCTGGCACGTGATCTATAGAACAAACAGAACAATAAAGTTGTTATAATAAAAAAATCACAACAGCATCATATAAAAAGACATAAAGAAAGACTTAGTGTACTGTACTTTGTTCTTTTGGCACCTTGAAAAAGTGGCAACACAAGCCACGAATCGTTGGTGAATTGCACCTGACTTTGGTTTTTTTGTGGGTTTTTTTTGCAAGTGCCGCCGTCCCTACTACACGCTGTATTGACTTAACTCCCTCAGTGGAGTGTTAGTCTGGAAGGCACCGCAAATGACTTAACCCCTTTATTCCTGGATTGGGATTGTTGCCCCTAAGGAGTGCCGCACCAATTGCATTATATATATATATATATATATATATATATATATATATCCGAAATGTAGGGTATCAGCACTCCAGAATAGCAAGTGTGATGCTGCGGTGCCTTCCAATATAGATATAGACAATGGAACCCACCGTTATCCCCAACAGAGATGAATAGGCGTTTTTGCCTGTACACTGTATTTCTGTATTTACTGGACCTGATGAAAAGACCCAGCGGGTCTTGAAACGTTGTCCTCTTCTTTCATGCATTTAATATAAATTGTATTTATCACAAAAGTCCGTGGAGTGCCGCCTATTCATCTCATCGCCTGTTGGGGATAACGGTGGGTGCCATTGTCTATATTTTATATATATATATATATATATATATATATATATATATATATATATATATATGGTGTAATATGTTTATGCAGGATTTTATGAACACTGAGATAATCAGTTTTATAAAAATATTATTAATGTGTACACAATGATTCTGAGAACAACATATTTTATTTAATCCAAAAGCAAAAATAAGTACTGTAAATTGGCGCTCAAAACTGTAGGATGCCAGTTTACAATTTGCAGCAGATGCCGGTTAGCCGATAATGAGATACGTGTTTCTTGTGATATCTATATAAAAGTGTTAGACAGCATGTGGTGACAGGTAAGAAACTGCAGAGCCTATAAAAGAGATGTATTCTTATTTGTGAAAGGCTCGTCTATAAATGAGACTGTGAAGAGGCTGTTTCTCTGGTTACAGTAATAAGTTGAGCAAGTTACTTACTGTATGTGGCATTTTTATAATTTAAAAAAAATGACCTTCTTAATGAAATTCAGTTTTGGAGAACCCTGTCTGATGGGGTAAGCCTTTTTCACTACATAAATTCATACTTACCTACCCTCCCAGAATGGCCAGGAGGGTCTCGAAAATCCCCCGGAAGGTTGGGCAAGCCTCCCGCTTTTAGCAGGGGCCCACATCAGGGCCCACCCCCAATCCAGTCAAATATGTGGCTCTATGTGGAGGGGGCGGGGCTAAAACTATGCAAATCACAAAAAGTACCACCCCCTCCCCGAAGTGCTGCAGATCATGGAATTTACAGTAATGGGGACAGGGGTTAAAGACAGCAAGCCCCCCCCCCCCCCCATCCAGTCCTATTTAGTGGAGCTAACTGTATTCAGTAACAATGCAAATTCTAAATTACAAAATGTTATAAATGTGTTTGTTTTTTTGTGGTGAAATTAGCATTTATTTCAGCCTAGTTTTACACTTTTAAATGTAAGGTAAAAATTTCACATGTTCCACTTTTCCATATTTGAATTTCTAGAAACTTTTTTCATAGTTTGAAATAGAATGATTTTTTTGCCAAAATCAATTTATTTTGTAACTTGTTTTTCAAAAAATTTTCAAATGACATTGTAATACAATCCTTTTATAACATGATCTTATATACCTCTAGGCAACCTTCCAGGTTCTTGACTCCATTAAATGGTGACATTTTTCAAATTCTGAAATGTGCCAAATTATTCATACACAGCAACGACACATTAGGATTTATTTAAAGGATGGAAAGTCTGATGCACATCACAATTTGTTATGCCTATATTCAAACCCCTGGTTACTAGATAGAAATATTCTGCTATTCTGAATGGGTGCTTATACAGAGACTCTATGGGACTGTTCCTGAATCAGACACTGCTCCATCTGTGTTTAAGTTATTTTCTGATGTTTTATGTGTGATGTTATTCTTATGATAGTTCAAGCCCTCCCATGATACATCGCTTGGTGCATCTTAAGACCATCAAAGCTTGACTTTAGTGACTTTGATGTATGCATGTTACAATAAAATACCAGGATCATTGGCATTGTGTCTTTTGAATAATGTCACAAACTTGGGGTGCACTACCACTCGGGGATTGGCTAGACCTGACACAGGGGCGCGGAGTCTAACCGTGCCGGGGGTTTTCTGCCAGTGACCCCTCCAAGCGGGATATGGGCTTCTGCGGCACCCGACACGTCGGTCGCGGCCCCCTGGTCAGGTTCCCCGTATGAGTGGTGGTAGCTTGTGGAATATGGAGCGTGGTCGTCAAGCCGGGTCAGTAACAGGTGAGTAGATACGGTACCAAGGAATGCAGCACACAGGGAGCAGGCAGGAGAATGGTAACAGAACTAGCCAAGGTCATACACTGGATGTCACGGATGTAGTACACAAGGAGCAGGCAGGAGAATAGTCAGGAGAATAGCCGGAATCATACACTGGTAAACACTGGGTACGGTACACGAGGATCAGGCAGGAGAATGGTCAGGAACAAGCCGAGGTCAGATGCAATAATCAGAAGTCTGGAATAGTACAAGGCACTGGAACGCTGGAGCTGGTGTGAACCTATACTCTGGCAGCTTCTGTCTCCCAGAGGCTGCCCTTTATAGGAAGCACAGGGAACCCACAGGTGAACTAATTAATGGGCTGAGCATGCTCAGTTTACACTGAACTCTCTTGCAGGAGAGTTACCCAGGTGTAACTAATTAGCTGAGCTCAGATCTCACAGCACAGTTTAACTATACAGAGCTGTCAGCAGCAAGGACTCCTCCAGGTGCTGTAATTAGCAAAGCTCAGGCCACACAGACTTTCCTTGCAGCATGGAGCAGGCTGAACAGACAGGAGAAGCCACAAACCAGGTAAGAAACAATCCAATAACTGAATGTTGTGACATTACCCTCCCCTCTAGGGGTGGGCTCCGAACACCCCACATGGATACTTTCAAGGTCGCCTGTGGTGCTTCTTCTTTTTCTTAGAAGAACACTTAGATCCCTTCAAGGCTGGTGACGCCTCTGGCTCTTCAAAGTGGGCTCTGGCCAACACTAGACCACCCAAAAAAGGAGCAGCATTGTGTTCAGAATCATAATCTGAGTTGGAGTCTAGTTCTGGGGTGCAAATCAAAGATTTTTTAGCGGATGATTCTTTGAGACCATGAAGTGCTAAAGAGCCGACACGGATGCCCCTAACTATTGAGTTCTTCGATTCAGATCTTGGCAAAAAATTTTTTGCAGAAGCTCTAGTACTCTCGGTATGCCGTCTAGATGACCCATGGTTTTGAAGAGGCATGGGCAGACTTTTAGCCAGGGAGGATGAAGGAGTCTTAGATTCAAATTTCTCGATCACAGCCCTGGAGAATGATATCAGATCTTGCAGTCGAGGATCATTGGCTTCAACAAGTGGATTGACCCATTTTAGTGCTTCTCCCCGGAAGGATAAGATCATAAATCTTACAATATTTGCCATATTGACACTGGAAGATGGATCATGATTCATGGCATCTAAGTAGTGATCCGCTAAAGCCTGGTAATGGGCAAGGTTCCCATCAAAACAAATATCTTCAGAAGACTTTTCAGCTGGCTTTTGTGTACTAGCCAACCCTGGTGGGACCTTAGACACAATGGACGTCTCTTGAACTTGAGGCACTGCTGAAGCCTTATGGATGTCCAGTACAGTAGGCATCGGTACTCTAGAAATTTTTTCTTGGCTGATATTTTTAGGCCCAGGGGTCATGGAAGCAGACCTGGAGACCGCAGAGGTAATGGAGACAGGCCCGGAGGCAACGGATGCACACCTGGAGACCATGGAGGCAATGGAGACAGGCCCGGAGGCCACGGAGGAAGGCCCGGAGGCCACGGAGACTGGCCCGGAGGCCACGGAGACTGGCCCGGAGGCCACGGAGACTGGCCCGGAGGCCACGGAGACAGGCCCGGAGGCCATGGAAGTGGACCTGGAGACCACAGAGGCAGGCCCGGAGGCCACGGGGACTGGCCCGGAGGCCACAGAGACTGGCCCGGAGGCCACGACACACAAGTCCACATGCCCGGAGGCAAGGGCAGATGGGTCCTCATGCCCGGAGGCAAGGGCAGACGGGTCCTCATGCCCGGAGGCAAGAGCAGATGGGTCCTCATGCCCGGAGGCAAGGGCAGATGGATCTCCACCAGGAGTGACAGACCTGGAACCCCCACCTGGGGTGAGTGACTCAGAACCCCCACCTGGGGTCAATGACTCGGAACCCCCACCTGGGGTAAATGACTCGGAACCCCTACTTGGGGTGACGGACTCGGAACCCCCACTTGGGGTGACGGACTCGGAGCCCCCTTCTGGGGCGATTGACTCGGAGCCCCCTTCTGGGGCGATTGACTCGGAACCCCCTTCTGGGGCGATTGACTCGGAACCCCCTTCTGGGGCGATTGACTCGGAACCCCCTTCTGGGGCGATTGACTCGGAACCCCCACCTGGGGTGACGGACTCGGAACCCCCACTTGGGGTGACGGACTCGGAACCCCCTTCTGGGGCGATTGACTCGGAACCCCCTTTTGGGGTGATTGACTCGGAACCCCCTTCTGGGGCGATTGACTCGGAACCCCCTTCTGGGGCGATTGACTCGGAACCCCCTTCTGGGGCGATTGACTCGGAACCCCCTTCTGGGGGGATATATAGAGCCCCTTCTTGAGGCAAAGTGCTCAGTGGCCTAACCTGGGAAGCCACACTCAGAGACCCTTCCTGGGGTGTGGCTACCACAGGATCCTTTTGGGGTGCAACTCTCGGAGATTCCTCTTGGGGTAGTGTACTCAGAGGCCCTTTTTGGGGTACCACTTTCAGAGACCCCTCTTAAGGTGCAGTGCTCGGGAAACCCTCCTGGGGCGCAATGCTCAGAGACCCTGTTTGGGGTGTGGTACTCTGAGACCCTGCTTGGAGTCTGACAGTCTGAGACCCCTCCTGGTGCACGACACTCTGAACCCCGTTCTGCGGCTTGAGAATTTGAGAACCCTCCTGGGAAATTACCCTCCGAGACCCCTTCTGAGGAAAAAGACTCTGTACCCCTTCTTCGGGCTCGCCATTCTGAGACCCCTCTCGGAACTCGACACTGTGAGAGTCCACTTGGAGTGAAACACTTTGATGCCCCTCTTCGGGCAAGACACTAGAAAGCCCTTCCTTGGGCAAGACACTAGGAAGCTCCTCCTGGAGCACAATACTTGGAAGCCCCTCCTTGGGCTGGACTAACAGAACCCCCTTCTGGGGCTGGCTGGACAGAACCCCATCTTGGGGTTGGACACCCGGACTCCCCTCTAGGAAATTGACACTCGGGTTTGCTTCTTGCGGCTTGACTGAAAATGTACTGCTTTTAGGTAAAAAGATTTTAGTTCTTGGACCCCAGTGATAGCCATGAAACTCTTCCTGAGTGGGCACAGCAGCAATAACCTTATTCCTGGCCTCTCGGAGGGGGCAATCCCCAATCAAATGGTCCTGGCCTCCACAATAAAAACATAAATTTAAGGACCTGCGTCGCTGGCGTTCCTCCCCTGACAACTGGGGACGAGGCCGACTCACATACTTGTCCTTTAAGGGCACAGATGTATTTGCCAATGGGGTACCCGGAGTGGAATCTGAGGGTCTTGCAGGCACCAAGCCCACAGTAGACTCGCTGAGCAGTTTGGTAACAAGGGTGAGGACATTAGACAGCAGCTCCTGTAACTGCTGTATTAGCAGGCGAGGCACCCTAATGGACTCTGGATCAGAAATCACTGGTGTTGGAGAGGGTGGAGCGAGGTCCAATTGCTGCTGCAGAGTTTGCAAGCTTTGCATAATCAGAGCTTGGTACTGTCCTTGCTTGTCAACCCGGACCAGCAGGTGTTCCAGGAGTTCTTTATGAGACATGCCACTAACAGCATCCATATTCCAGTTGGGCCAGAGTATTCTGTCACAAACTTGGGGTGCACTACCACTCGGGGATTGGCTAGACCTGACACAGGGGCGCGGAGTCTAACCGTGCCGGGGGTTTTCTGCCAGTGACCCCTCCAAGCGGGATATGGGCTTCTGCGGCACCCGACACGTCGGTCGCGGCCCCCTGGTCAGGTTCCCCGTATGAGTGGTGGTAGCTTGTGGAATATGGAGCGTGGTCGTCAAGCCGGGTCAGTAACAGGTGAGTAGATACGGTACCAAGGAATGCAGCACACAGGGAGCAGGCAGGAGAATGGTAACAGAACTAGCCAAGGTCATACACTGGATGTCACGGATGTAGTACACAAGGAGCAGGCAGGAGAATAGTCAGGAGAATAGCCGGAATCATACACTGGTAAACACTGGGTACGGTACACGAGGATCAGGCAGGAGAATGGTCAGGAACAAGCCGAGGTCAGATGCAATAATCAGAAGTCTGGAATAGTACAAGGCACTGGAACGCTGGAGCTGGTGTGAACCTATACTCTGGCAGCTTCTGTCTCCCAGAGGCTGCCCTTTATAGGAAGCACAGGGAACCCACAGGTGAACTAATTAATGAGCTGAGCATGCTCAGTTTACACTGAACTCTCTTGCAGGAGAGTTACCCAGGTGTAACTAATTAGCTGAGCTCAGATCTCACAGCACAGTTCAACTATACAGAGCTGTCAGCAGCAAGGACTCCTCCAGGTGCTGTAATTAGCAAAGCTCAGGCCACACAGACTTTCCTTGCAGCATGGAGCAGGCTGAACAGACAGGAGAAGCCACAAACCAGGTAAGAAACAATCCAATAACTGAATGTTGTGAAAAATAATGTTCAGAAACACATGGCATTTAGATTTCAGTATGTTGCACATATGGTACCTCCATTAAGCTGGATGTGATCAGAGTGTAAACCAGGGTTGCCTACTTCTACAGTCTCCTCTCCCGGAGAAGCCCAGAGAGGAAACTGTCACCAGGTCTGCAGAGGACGGGGCCTGATATCGGCATCATCAAGCCCCTTCCCCAGCCTTGCAAATACCGGGATTTGCGGGTCTCCGATGAGGGCTAAAATGATGACATTTAAGCCCCACCCCTCCAAAAAAGACGAGAATCGCAGTAATTAAACACCGCTTTTCGGTATTTAAATAGCGGGACATGGGGGTGAATGGGTGAATCTGGGAGGGTAGGCAACACTGATGTAAACATTTATTTTAGAATTGAAATCTGCAGTTATTTTGACAATTGCTTTGACCTAGATAGATAAGTAATAAGATCACAGTTTTGATGATAGAACCAGTTTGTTGACCTAGTTTATTATAAAGACTTCTTAGTATCTCAGTTTGATGTTTACCTTCCAAAGCCTTAATTTTGCAGCAGATTCTTTATTGCAATATTTATCAATCCCAGTCCTCAGGAACCCAACCTTTCACATTTCCAGACTTCAACCGCAATGCCTTTGAAAGATCTATAGGTGATCTGTAAAACATGTTTGGGATGCTGAGAACTGAACTTGTATACAACACAGAGAACACCTTTACGAGTGAACCAGAATAATGGCCATTGTCCAAGACTGGCCTAAACTGTAGGGAGGCTCCAAGCAACAGTCAGGAATGCTCCATGACATACTGTAATCATTTATTATGACTATATTGCTCATAAAGCCACATAAGAATCGAATGGGATTCACTGCACTGCACTTCTTTTATTTCTTCATGAATGAATAATCAGTGTAACTAATACTTCTAGTATAACTGTTCGACCGACCATAGACACGACAGACCATCCACAAACAGCCAATACACGCGTACACACCTGTACAATTTTACTTACGCCGTCCGTCCAAACAGTCGCAAGAAAACGATTGTACCACCGTACACACTCTCTCGATTTGGGCTATTGACACAATATATATATATATATATATATATATATATATATATATATATATATATAGCCACAAAGATGAGGACACTCACCGGTCTTTCTTCCAAAGAAATTTTATTCCATATCACCACATCAGATAAAGTGCAAAGTGCATGACAGTGGGCCTAGGGCCAACGTTTCGGTCTGCCAATCAGACCTTTGTCAAGGCCCCCACTATCTCCTCCTAAAGTGCATAACCCACAAGATATCATGTCTGCCTTATATCCCCCCCACAGGCAGCAGCACACTCCCCCAAAGTATGTACAAAAATCTGGATCAGCCCTGAAACATGTGCTTAATACAAAGCTATTACCTTACCATTTCTCCATCTTTTACAGGTAACAGGCGCCAAACTTCTAAAAGATGGAGAAATGGTAAGGTAATAGCTTTGTATTAAGCACATGTTCCAGGGCTGATCCAGATTTTTGTACATACTTTGGGGGAGTGTGCTGCTGCCTGTGGGGGGGACATAAGGCAGACATGATATCTTGTGGGTTATGCACTTTAGGAGGAGATAGTGGGGGCCTTGACAAAGGTCTGATTGGCAGACCGAAACGTTGGCCCTAGGCCCACTGTCATGCACTTTGCACTTTATCTGATGTGGTGATATGGAATAAAATTTCTTTGGAAGAAAGACCGGTGAGTGTCCTCATCTTTGTGGCTGTATTGGAGAACTGGACTTGTCTGGGACCCCTGAGCTGACACCCCGGCAGTTGCCACTATTTGGAGGAGAGTGTGGTCCTTACCCTTGGATATATATATATATATATATATACAGGTGTGGGGCGGACCGGCACTCGGTTCCTTAATGGATATGCTGTGCTGCGGTGCCTTCCGATACATAGTATGCAGGAAAAAACAATAATGGCGGCACTCGTAGGCTTGGTGAGAAAAAGAGCTTTGATAAACAAATTTTTCTCACCAAGCCTACGAGTGCCGCCATTATTGTTTTTTCCTATATATATAGCCGGCAAGGTCACCAGCCGGCAAGGTGACTATGGACAGATATGGCAAACTGCTATAAAGACGGGGGAAAGCGTCTACAGTCAGCCGGCAGAAAGACTATGGACAGATACAGTAAACTGCTATAAAGACGGGGGAAAGTGTCTACAGTCAGTTTGCGGTATCTGTCCATAGTCACCCTGCTGGCTGACTGTAGACACTTTCCCCCGTCTTTATATCAGTTTGCCATATCTGTCCATCGTCACCCTGCCGGCTGACTGTAGATGCTTTCCCCCATCTTTGTAGCAGTTTGTCCCGGCTAACAAATAATAAAAGCACGGTGGTCTGCCGCAATATGAGACAGACCCTGTAACCCTTTGCCTGCTGTTAACTAATGTATTTAATGCCTCACTGCCCAACACATTAGAGGCATCACTTTAAGACATTTATCAATGTTGAAGCTTTAATAGAGTGTGCGGGGACGCTGACTAAATCTGCAGACAATTAATGATTTACAAGCCACTGTTCCCCGACATCTCTTTAGCTCATCTTAACTGCAGGAATCATATATAATCAGCACTCCATTCACTGCAGGACATCATAACTCTTTGTAGTAAGTGTCCTTTTGTAGGAACTTTGATCCAAAAGGCTCAATACCGAGATAAGGTGCACCGGGTTGCTGATTGACAGCAGCGCTGGGAGAGTACACCATAAAGTCTTGGTTCCCCTTGTGTGTATATATTTTTTCAGCTAACATTTAATTAAAACTACATCTAGAAGACTCTTGGAGGAGCTTGATATACGTGCATTCTAATAAAGATACAAAGTTATATCCTGTATATCCTATCTGTCCATAGTCACCCTTCCAGCTGACTGTAGTCGCGTACCCCGTCTTTGTAGCAGCCGGCAGGGTGACTAGGGACAGATACGATGACCTTCTATAAAGATGGGGTGCATTTATATTATGATTATTTATTTAAATATACATGGGTGAATGCTTCTTGTGCTGTAGGAGAGATTATGCAGCTACGGAACGCATGGGCGTTCAAGCTTTGCCAGTATAGATGCAAGAATGGCCAGCATATCGATCGAACGTGCGTACACACTGCACTTTTGTTCCGATATGGGCCCGTCCTGTCGGATGAATATTAAACAGCACTGAACCTTCGACTGACCGAGTATGGACGGACAAGGCCATTTTTGGCCGTTTATCGATCGTACAGAGGGAGTTGGGACAGCATACGCACCTATACAATTGAACGACCGTCCGACCCAGAACGAAAGAACGGCCCGATGATTGTATATATGTGAACCCAGCTTAAGTTGGTGAAAGACAATTACAAAATGGTACAGGACAAAACAATACTGAACTAAATTTTAAGAGTGGATAACAAGTCAAAAAAATATTTTGTGCGCTTCTAGCTGCCTAAGGACCACCTCTAAAAAAATGAAGAATCACTTCAGATGAATACAATACCACACATAAATGTAAGAGGATTCCCTGGGCACTTTGTTATGAAATAGACTCTTTTTCCACTGGGTTATTTCCAGATAGTGATACCCAAAAAAGAAAGAAAAAACACACAATAGTGTAATTTTGTATGACTTTTGCTGGTCAAATAAGACTTAACATTAGAGATCAGACTCGTACAAGAATGAAATGTCTACACAGGCAGTAGACATTAGCGTTTATTGAGAGACAATTCTCATCACAATGGCATCAATTCACTCCTTCAATCAAATGATTTTTCCTTTGTTTGTTATAAATAGTAAACCAGTATTTAATTTTCATCTGGACAATTTTTGCCGAATTGGGGGTGGGCACTGACATCATGGGACATCATCTGCCCGCTCCAAGCAGGCAGGGGTGGGCAGGGGCAGACCCCAGCAAACGCTCTCTGCCTGTCACTCAGGCAGCGATCATCATGGTTAATGAATAATTTGCCGAAAGCTCTCGCTGCTGGGGTTTGTAAACAGGTCTGAATCGGACCTTCTGTTGCTGTATGTGTCCTAGGCAAATCACGCAGTTCTTGTCCCACATTTTTTTAATAGCCTAGGCAGTATGGGCCTAATTCAGCTTCCCCTCACTAATCAGTGATTTCTACACTTCTGTGCATGTGCAAATGAGGCAATCCACATGCGTGAGGATTGCAGTCAAATTGAGAATGGTGGAATGGTGTGGGGAACAAGTGGCATGGGGGTTGCATATGCATTCTTTACCAAAACGCTCTTGGTAAATTTACAGCATCCATTTTGAAATAGGATCAACATGAAAAAGGTTCATTTACAGTATGTAATATTATAGTTACCTGTGATTTTGCCTTTCTTGTTCAGATTAACATTTGATCAATAGGAGGTTTTCAAATTCTCACCTCATGGATTATTTGTATTGCCTAAAAAGTGCCTGAAGTTCCAACATTCCTACTTCTACTGTACTTTCAAACAGTCCTATTTCTTGCTACGTATCATACTGTATGCTTTTTAATCTTGAAACATCTCTTGATATCATTTGCTAACAGCATCTGCATTGATAAATGATATCTTGATGTAGGGCACTTTCCCTCATTGCCAAGTACTGTACTGTACCACTGCTCTGCCGGTCTTTGAAGTTTTTCAATTCTTTTGTACTATAACCTTTAAACCAAATTTATTGAGGCATAAAGTTCTGTCTTGGAACGTCATATTAAGTGATTTACAGCGAAGTGAGAATTGCTAACGTGCCTATTATTCTAGCTGTATTTATTTATGTGGTCCTGATTCAGACCTCACCGCTGCTGTGCGGATTCACTCATCGACCGATATCGATAGACTCATGTGTCTGGGACACAATGCGCGTATGTGCTGCATTACAGCAATGAAATCTTGCTACTTTTTGTTAACGCTAGCTGTTCACAAGGTGATTGACAGGAAGCTGGCGTTTGGCGGTGGTAATCAGACATTTCAAGTGAGTGCCAGAAAAAATGGTGTGCCCAAGCATGTTTCGATCTCAGAACCTGCACATGCCTGCACACATTGGGATAATCATTTGATGGTGAGTAATTTGTAAATCTGCACATATATTAACAAGCAGTGCACATCTATTTGCAAAGCGGGATTTCACTGAGTTCTCTGTCTAAATATTAAATTTATACAGTACAAATATATTTAATCTAATCTTTCTATGTAATCTGTATGGCACTACATCTACCAATGTCTAGAATTCTGCAGGAGAGATGCAACTCTATTCCTCTCAAGTCTAGTTGATGGTAGTGAAAAATGCTCCAGAAAATCCCCCAAAATGCTAAAAGAGGCACAGTTCTGATATTTGAGAAAATCATGACATATGGATAGGATCAATGTCATTCTCATTAAATCACTGGATGACCAAGGATGGCCAGTGGATGGAGGAATTGTCATTTTAGAAGGGACCCCTCCCTGTCATTTTAGAAGGGACCCCTCCCTCCCGAAAAAAATGCTTCAACAAAGGATAAAGATATTCAATTACAATAATTAGGGATTCACATTGACCTTGCCTCCAATAACTGCATCCAAACCATGCCAACCCACACCGTTACTTGACTTGAAACAATCACTCAGTGCAGTAGGTTGGTGCACACAAACATCTAATTGTTGAAACAGAAGAAGGATGCTTTATCTGAACACATTGGGCTACTGCTTTGAGTTGGTAGACCTTTGTCCATGCTCTTGGTATCACATAATCACAAACATCCCCATACAAACGGCCCTTGGCACAAAAAAGGTTCCCCACCCCTGCTATACCTGCACAAGTCATTAAAAATCTATCTCCTGTGCTTATTCCAACCTTAGCTAAAATCTGCAATCTCTTTTTTGCTACTGGTACTTTTCCTTCTCTGCTGAAACATGCAGTGATTACTCCCATTCTGAAAAAATACAATTCTGACCCTAACTCTCTCTAACTATCGTCCTATATCTCAGCTCCAATGCCTCTCCAAGCTACTGGAGAAACTTGTCTATTCTTGCCTTACAAACTTTCTTAACTCTCACACCCTATTAGACCCGATTCAGTCAGGCTTTCGCTCTCAACACTCCACTGAGACAGCACTGACTAAAGTGGTTAATGATCTGGTAACTGCTAAGTCTAAAGCCCATTACTCACTACTTATTCTTCTAGATCTTTCTGATGCATTTGACACTGTGGATCATACTCTTCTCTTACAAGCACTACACTCCCTGGGTCTTAATGATACAGCCATTTCCTGGTTCACAGCTTACCTATCTGAATGCTCTTTCAGTGTTCGCTTCTCTGACTCTACTTCCTCTTCACTACCTCTGTCAGTCAGAGTTCCGCAAGGCTCAGTCTTAGGTCCTTTGCTTTTCTCAATCTATACTTTCTCTCTTGGCAAACTAATCAGCTCTTTCGGATTTCAGTATCACTTATATGCGGATGATACTCAAATCTATCTATCAACCCCATAGTTGACACCGGTGGTTTTGGGCCGAGTCTCTGAATGTCTCTCTGCCATCACATCTTGGATGTCTACTTGCCAACTCAAACTCAATATTTCCAAAACAGAATTACTTATATACCCGTTAACTAAGAACAGTTACCATCCTGACATCTCCATCGCTGTTGACAACTCGACAATCTAACCTTACCCCACAAGCTTGTTGCTTAACCCCTTCCCGACATTTGACGTACATGTACGTCATGGTCGGGAAGTACTTCCCGACATTTGACGTACATGTACGTCATGGCTTCTAACTGTCACTGCGTCTAGAGACGCAGTGACAGTTAGGTGATGTCTGCTGTCCCTGACAGCAGACATCCCCCCTCGTCGCCCAGGGGGGGCAGGGGTGCCCCCCCCGGTCGGCGATCGCTGTGATTGGCTGTTCAAATGTGAACAGCCAATCACAGCTATTTCTGTGTTACCGGCGGCTATGCCGCTCGGTAACACAGAAATCGGTGGTGATCGGTGCAGCACCGATCACCACCGATCCGCAGACACCCCCTCCCACCCCCCCGGCAGCTCACCGTCCAGGGCAGCAGCACCCGGCAGTCGCAGCCGGAGCGCACGCAGCGTGCGCTCCCCCCCCCACCCCCGTACCCACAGCAGCAGCAGCAGCAGCATGAGCTGCTAAAAATAAAAATAAATCAAATCAGCTGAATTTTATATATATATATATATATATACACATGTGTATATGTGAGTGTGTATATATATGTGTGTATACATATATATATATATATATATATATATATATATATATACACACACACACACATATATATATATATGTGTGTATATATATATATATATATATATATATATATATATATATACATATATATATACACACACATATATACACATATATACATATACATACACACACACACACACACATATATATACATAGATATTCCCGACATATGACGTATATATACGTCATGGTCGGGAGGTACTTCCCGACCGAAGACGTATATATACTGTACGTCATGGTTTTACTGTCACCGCGTCTATAGACGCGGTGACAGTTTGGAGATGTCTGCTGTCCCTGACAGCAGACATCCCCCCTCGCGGCGATCGCTGCGATTGGCTGTTCAAATGTGAACAGCCAATTGCAGCGTTTTCTGTGTTACCGGCGGCTAAGCCGCTCGGTAACACAGTGATCGGTGCTGTACAGCACCGATCACCACCGATCGCCAGCCCCCCCCCCCCCCCCTCCCACCCGGCAGCCCCCCTCCCTCCCACCCACCCGGCTGCCGCAGCGCCAGCACCGCTCCCACCCCCCCGCCAGCCGCAGCGCCAGCCCCCATCCCAAAGCTGGTGACCAAAATGGGGTCACTTGTGGGGGGGTTCCACTGTATTGGTGCTTCGGGGGTCTTGCTAATGCGACATAGCACCCACCATTCATTCCACCACCAAAAATCACTCCTTCCCTTCTGAGTCCTGCCATGCACCCAACTGGTATTTTTTGGTCACATGTGAGGCATTGCCGTACTCGGGAGAAATTGGGGCACAGATTTTGGGGTGCTTTGTCTCCTTCATTCCTTGTGAAAATTAAAAATTTTGAGCCAGAACTGCATTTTTTTGTAAAAAATTACATTTTTTTACAGAAAAATGCAGTTCTGGCTCAAATTGGGTGCATGGCAGGACTCAGAAGGGAAGGAGTGATTTTTGGATTTTGCAGCACAGATTCTGGTTGAATGACCCCCGAAACACCCATACAGTGGAACCCCCCCACAAGTGACCCCATTTTGCAAACTACACCCTTCAGGGAATTCATCAAGGGGTATAGTGTACATTTCAAACCCCCCGGGGTTTCACCAATTTTGATACAACTGAGCTGTGAAAATGAAAAATTTATTTTTTTCATTTTCACTGCCCAGTTGTACCACAATTGGTGAAACCCCTGGGGGTTTGAAATGTACACTATACCCCTTGATGAATTCCCTGAAGGGTGTAGTTTGCAAAATGGGGTCACTTGTGGGGGGGTACCTAACTTTTAGCATTTTATGGTGCCTAGAAACCTACATGGTGCCTAAAAAATAATCTCATAAAAAGGAGGCTCCAAAATCAAGTAGGTGCTCCTTCTATTATGAAGCCTGTGGTTTGGTCACCGTGCATACTAGGGCCACATATAGGATATTTATGAAAACCAAAGAATTGGGGGAATCAATTTTTAGTCACATTTCTCTAGTAAAATCTACTGTGTTCCTTAGAAAAATGTATTAAAATTGAAAATCCGAAAAAAAAAATGAAATTTTGAAATTTCACCTACACTTTGTTTTAATTCCTGTGAAACACCTAAAGGGTTAACAAACTTCCAAAATGCTGTTTTGAATACTGTGAGGGGTGCAGTTTTTGAAATGGCATCATTTATGGGGGTGTCTCACATACAAGTCCCTCAAAGTCACATCATAACTGACCTGGTCCCTAAAAAAATCAGTGTTTGAAATTTTCTTGAAAATTTGAGAATTTGCTATTCATATTTTAAGCCTCCTAGTGTCCAAAAAAATGAAAATGAGGTTGAAATAATGATGGCAACATAAAGTAGACATATGGTCTATGTTAGTTATTCACTATTTTGAGTGGTAAGATTATTTGTCTCACAAGCAGAAAATTTAACATTTTGCAAATCGCAAAATTTTCCATTTTTTCACGATATTTTGGTATTTTTCACAAAAAAAACACAGACTGTATCGACGAAAATTTACCACTAACTTGAAGTACAATGTGTCACGAAAAAACAATCTCAAAATCACTGGGATAAGTAAAAGCAAAAAAAAGTTATCCCCACTTAAGTGAGACATGTCAGAATTGAAAAAAAGGGCTCTGTCAGGAAGGCAAAAACAGGCTCTGTCAGGAAGGGGTTAAGGGTCATCCTCGACTCTGAACTGTCCTTTCTTCCCCACATTCAATCTGTCTCCAAATCATGTTACATGCATCTAAAAAACATATCCAAAATACAACCCTATCTCAACCCTGTCTTGTACACTACTAAATCTCTTATCCATACACTCATTATATCCCGCATTGATTATTGCAATAGTCTCCTAACTGGTCTTCCCGAGAACAGACTCTCACCACTGCAATCCATTTTAAATGCTGCTGCTAGGCTGATCTTCCTTACATGACGCTCATTGTCTGCCAATCCACTCTGCCAGTCCCTTCATTGGTTGCCTGTGTCTTAACTTATTCAATATAAAACACTTTTACTTGCATATAAAGCTATTAACCACACTTCACCAGCATATATCTCTTTACTTATAACAAAATATATCCCATCTCGATCACTCCGCTCTGCACAAGATCTAGGTCTCTCTTCTGCACAGATCACTAACTCCCATTCACTATTATAGGACTTTCATCGGGCTGCTCCCATCCTATGGAATGCCCTTCCACGCACAATAAGACGGGCACTTAATAAAAGTGCCCGGGCTGACCAGCCACAGAGGTAATGCTTTGGCCGCAGGACCTTATATAATAAGTGTCTCCCGGCTATGGCATTACCCTGGTGGCTGTTTGAGCCCGATGCTGGTTTCCAAAATACGGTGGACCCCTACTCCTTTTGTCCCCGTATTTTGGGAACCAGGACCAGGACAAGAGCTGGTGCATGTACATGTATTTTACCCGCTGCTGCCAAAGTATTGCCTACATGTATTGCAGCGTGTAAAATATAGCATACATGTTACTTAGGAACACCTTCCCACAAATGCCAGCACTTTATTTAAATTTCAGGGTTTCACAGCAGCCTATTATTTAAATGTACAGTCACTGAAGTGTCTGAAGATTGGTGCCAATATCTTTTGTCTTTCATAAAATCTTTCAGTGTGTATGTCTTTCATGCTCAGCTCAAGGGAAATTGTTTATTTTTTTTAATGTACTTTCTTCATACTTGGTAATGATAGTGTTTTCCAATGTATGAATTGGCGTTTTGTCTCAAAATCATGATGAAAGATCCAAGTTGTATCATTATTAATATCTATCTATTTGCCTCACAGTTTCTTTGTGGATGGTTACCATTTGTACTACAATTTGGATGCCAAGTCATCATTTAGTTCAAGTATTCTTATTTTTTTCCCTAATTAAATGTTTTGACGTGCAATCCTTTCTATGATGTGTGTTTTGTTCGATTTTAACTAAAAGTTTAACGCATTTTTCTCAGTGCCAGATTAAGGTCTAAATGGGCCTGGAGCTGAAAATTATCAAGGGCCTATTATAGGGGTTGTGGCCAGCACCTAATAATGTGGGGGGCGTGACCAGTGTTCTGTTGGGTGGTCTGCTCATGGGTGTGTCTCTATTTGTGTAAATACTTTCAACTAATTATATATATATATATATATTATATATATATATATATATATATATATATATATATATATATATATATATATAGCTCCTGGTGTTGCTCGACACTCCAGACGAGCTGATTACATACCGTGGTGCCCTCAATGTTAAATATGCAAAGACCTGTGTTCCCTGGCCCTTGGTGATACCCAGGTGGAACAACAATATATATATATATATATATATATATATATATATATATATATATATCCAGGTGCATGAGAGTGACACTCCAGTATAAAAGAGTGCCACCCTCATGTACCTGGATATATAGGAGTCACCGTTCTCCTGGGAGGGCACCCAGTCCTTTTACCGAAGATTAGCGGAGTGCCGGCAACCCCCACCCTGTACTATATAACTATATATATATATATATATATATATATAGAAACCTTCTGATGTGCGGCACTCGGAATTGAAGTAAAGAACGCAGGGTAATCAGCAACGTTTCAGTTTATTTAAAACTGTTTACAGTTTTAAATAAACTGAAACGTTGCTGATTACCCTGCGTTCTTTACTTCAATTCCGAGAATAAACTGAAACGTTGCTGATTACCCTGCGTTCTTTACTTCAATTCCGAGTGCCGCACATCAGAAGGTTTCTACATTTGTTTACAAGTGAAGGCACCGGGACCCGTCGCAAAGGGTTTTATGGTCATTGGGAGTGCCGGACCCTGGATTATTTATATATATATATATATATATATATATATATATATATACATACAGTTCCAGATCTTTGTCATGCCTTAATACACTTGTTGCTTGATTATATTTATCCGTGTGCCTCCTTCATTGGAACTGTGTATTGTGTGTATTGGAGGGCACCGGACTGCTGCTATGGAGATTGGGAGTGCCGGCATAAAAGCATATATATATATATATATATATATATATATATATATATATATATAATACATATCTTGATAAAGGGCTTGCGCCCAAAACATTGACTCACAACTACTTGTGTGTTTCTTCATTATTGATTTCTGCCGCCGAGCAGATTAAAAATCTCACGAATGCCCTCTTCACATCTGCCTGTATTTATTCAAATTCCAACACTCATAGGATGCATGGAGATATATTGCCGGGTGCCCTCCAAAGGTGCACCCGCAGGACGCTGATGTCCTAAGATACTTGCGGGGTGAGGCGGCATTCCAGTCATAAAAAAATATACTGAAAGTCAAAACCTGGTAGACAATATTTCAGCATCTTCTATGTGGTCACCCAAGTTTACCACACCATATACCCCCTATACAAATCATGAAACACAATAGTAACCCCCTTATACTGTACTTGCCTCTTACACATTATGCCACATGGAATGAGCCAAAATTCATACTGACTGAGTCAAAATTCACACTATGCCACACAGATTAAGACAAAAATTTACATTTTGCCACATGGATTGAGCTAAAATATACACTATACCAAATGGATTGAGCCAGAATTCACAATATCAAACTTCTCAAACAGGGACATTGCATGTGCTAAAGGTGCGTATTAATATTTACACCATAATGCCCATTACATGTTAAGCCACACACCATAATTTCCATTATGTATTATGCCAAACACCATAATGCCAATTAAAAATTATGCTACATAAGTGCTGCTTACCTATGTGCTCATTGCCAGGGGTCCCATGCTCATTGCCATATGGGATTACATACTCATTGCCAAGGGGGAATGCCACTGCCAGGCAGAAGTGACAGCCATTGATAGCTGGGTAGAGAGCAGGAGGGGGGGGGGGGCCTGCCCGGCTGAATTCGGAGCACTGCAGGTCCCGGCTATTTTAAATAATACCAATTTCACACCAGAAAATGTAGGGACTGGCCCCTTTTACACCAGCCTAGTCCCTGTATTGTCTAGTGTGACGAGGAGAGAAAACTACCCCCCCCACCTTAAACCAGATATATTGTTTAACTAGCTATATCTTCGGAACCAACAGACTCATTTACATGTGACTAGTATCATATTGAAGAACTTTTGAGCTTTGAATGATTTTGGTCCCATGAAACTGGGCCATTTGGTTCCAGAGAAATCTGCCTTCAAAGAACATGAACAGCCATGAAATTACATTTCAGAAATAAAAAAAAATCGGTCTACCCGCAATATCTCTGGAACCAATTAACCCATATGAACCAGGTTCGAATGAGATCAACTTAGAGCTTCTGTGATGCCAGGGGGGGGGGGCGGGGACTGGCAGCCATCGGCCCTGGGTTGTGATGGTGGAATTAGTGGGTCCCATGTTATCCTATGGGGAAAACATTCCAGCTTTGCCTGGCGGTCTCTCCGGTTCCCAGGGGAGCTAGCGATGTGGGGCTGGGCTCGTTGGAAAGCCCCAGTCCTCATCAACAAAATGGGCCTATTTGCAGAGTGGGCCTGGCGCTGTAGCTCCATCAGGCCCATTGTTAATCTGGCCTTGATTGTTCTCCTTTTGAATGAGGCATGTTTATAACACAAAGTACTGGCTTATTAATTAATAGCCTCTCCTTGTACTGAAATATACATATTTGCATAAACAGATTGAGAAGATGAAATACAGACATTCCTCACTTAATGACCTACTTGTTTATTGACCGCTTAAACTTAAGACCTGGCCTTCTTTTAATGACCGCATTGTGACTGTTTAGACTTACGACTCGCCCTTGCATCTCTCCTACCCATTCGTACTTACAACTGTTTAGTGACCCGTGCTGTGCACGTTTTGCAGCGTCTCCGCGATATGTCAGAGAATAGGAGTATTTTCTTTATTTAGAAGTGTACTGTACTTGTATTATGTATTTTTCTAGATGTTTGTTTAACGACCAATTTGTTTAATGACGAGTCGTAGGAACGGAACACAGTCTTTTAGTGAGGAATGTCTGTATATATATATATATATATTGTGACAAGAACACTGGAGTAGTGTTTGAGGGCAGGTATATTTGTCCCAGGTTCTTGTCCTACACCTTTTAGAAACAGGTGTTTGACCTCACAGAGGGCTAATCAGCGAGCAGCTGTGAGTGAGATGAGAAAAGGCTGCCAGACTGAGCAGTGTGTGCAGATTGCCTGGGGAGACTGCAGAATCTCTGTGTGAGAAACAAGCTGCCTTACACAAGTGAGCCACCCAGTGTTGACTGGGAAACTTTGTGTTTTTGTTTAGTGACAGTTTGGAACATTCTGTGTTTAGTTTTTTAGTATTTTCTTTTGATGTTTAGTTTATTTTCTGCTGAATAAAACTGGTTGTGGCCAGTTGCACCACAAAGACTGGACTTGTATGATTTCTCAGCTGCTGCTGGCTGCCTTCTACCCCAGGAAAAGGCATCCAAATTCCCCTACAGTGTTACAATATATATATATATATATATATATATATATATATATATATATATATATATATATATATATATATATATATATAACCTTTTTAGATATAATAAAGTAATATTTGAACATTTTAAGAGAGGAGGAGGCCCGTGTGCAGCCTCCTCAATCTGGCCCACCTCTAGAGTGCTCAGACTATACTGCCCATGCACAAATATCTGAAAAATTGTGTGGTAGCCATTTTTATGGCAATTGTCACAGTGCTGTTGCCGTTGCGGGACTCCCGAGGGTAAATATAAAAAAATGGCTATGAGCACCGCACCCACCATTATAAATACAGCACACCCACCATTATAAATACAGCACTGCTTCTGTTCCTACAAACTGACATATGCTTGTTAGTACAGCAATTGCTTTCAAGCATAACTGAAGAACTTTTTTCTTTAACAGCACTACCCAGGAATGAAATAATTGTCCTACATAACCATATGCAAGTTACTCATGAATTCTCACTCTTAATTCCATCAACATCCTGTGAAGCAGAAAGACTTCCAGACAAAGATCTTAGCAATGCCCTCAGCTGGTAACAACAAAGTGCCTGAGGACATTTTCTGTCATTGGCACTGCATGTGCCTCATTAGATTACCACAGCGCATTGCACATTAGGACTTTGTGACACAAATATAAAATCTACTTCCAGAAAGAGGTCTTACTGCAAACAAGCAAGCGTACAGAATAACACTGTATATAGTTACACAAAATGTAGCCTATAGGCCAACTTAAGTGGAATTGGCTCTGGGTGCCAGTAATGACAGAACATTGGTTTTTAGGAACATGGTAAAGCGGTCATTTTTTTATCTCCATAGAAAGCTATGCAGACTATTTCATTATTTGAAAATAGGGAAACTGATAGTAAATGGCTGCAATGCTAAATAATGCAGCAATCCTGAGATTTTTATAATTTTGGACATTTATCCGCAATTATAACCTTAATGTCAGAGTGTCACTCATTAAATTACTTTTCCGTTTTAGTGATCGGTTAATCTTCACAAATACTGTACTATATTTCCAATGATTGGGGGAAGATATCTGCTTGTTACCTTTTTCAGTGTGTAATAAGGTGAATATATTGTTGTAGTTAGTCTTTTTTTGTTATTATTTTACTTTGTTTTGGTACTGTATTTAAGAGTTTATCCAAGTTTTACTAAAGGTGCACACACACTGGTCAAATTATGGCAAGCATGTATGGACAGCAATGATCGGGAAAATCAAGCAATGTTTCCCGGGTATGGTGCTATGGAAAGCCGTCCACGCGTTCGCTCAACGTAATTCCAGCAGATGAGCGGCGGCCGCCGGCGATAATGTGGGAGCGCGCACACTGGGTCGGCTTTTAAGCTGAAAGCAGCTCAGACTACAAAATTTAGCTGCTTTCAGCTCCAAATCTCCCAGTGTGTATGGGCTTTTACTTTCATCTGTTATATATATTTTATTTTGTATTCTAACCCCAGTATAACACAAGAATGTCACCACTGACTTAAATGACAGCCTTGTCAATGTCCTCATGTGCGTTATGGGAGCCAAGGTAGGAATGGAGTTGTCAATTGAAAAATATGTATGTAATTGCTGTATACATTATCAGGGCATGGCAACTATATGTATAAGTTATGGGACTTAAAACATAGGTCGTGGCTGGCCTTGACGAATCAGAAACAGGGAGGCTGAGCAGCATCAAACTCCCTGCCATGTGAGGGAAAAAAGATAAAATATAATAAAACCAAAACCAAATAAACCATCAGATTTCTAGGACAAAGGCCCAATACACCTATGGGGGTTATAGACCTGATCGCCATTGTGCAAATTCGCAAGTCACTTGATTTGTGAATCACTGCGCATGCATACGGATCTGCGATTGGCCGCTGAAAATCTTGCCGCATGCGCAAAGTCCAAACAGTGTGAAATATCAGTGTGCCCAGGCGTTTTCAGGGAGGGTGTGTGACCCCTTAAAAATGCATACAATCATACGATTTATCGCCCAGACGTGGTTGAAATCTAAAGATTGTATGCAATATATCATAAGTGTATGGGTAGCATAAGAGTAATCTATATAAATGTATAAATCTTGAAATGTGAACAAATCATTATTTACTTTTAAAATCAAACTACCTTTATTTACTGTTTGGAAATTCTTCTTAAAGTTGCTGTATCAGTTTATCAATGTAGAATATGCACAGATCACTTTCTATAGAATTTTAGGGAGAAATTTTACCAAGCTTAGCCGTATCGGCTGAGTGGCAATACGGAAGGGTAGGAAGGGATCGGCCCTATATCGGATGTATTTTTGGGTTGAGATCTCATTCGTATTCATAGAGTAGGGCACCCCCATATTTTTTTTAACTAGCACTGGGCTCCAACAACCATCTAGGTAATGCTACAGCCAGCGGACACTTTAGCAAAATGTTCCGTGGCTGTGCCATTAACCAGTAGGTGGTCAGCCCTGGCTGAGGTCACTGAGGGAGTGTGGACCCCCCAAAAAAGCCACCCCCAGCCAAGGCTGACACCCAGAGCTATCCCCAACACCTCTGGGCGGTGGGTGCAGGGTTGATAGTTTTCTGTACACAAAAGCTATCATTGGGTTACGCTGTGGAACTAAAAGTCCCACCAAGCCTCCCTTACATGCAAGGACTTGGTGAATCACATGTCCGTGCATGTGGGGCATACAACAACATACATACTTACATACCCTCCAACATGATACTTTCCATTAGGTACAAAATGCTCTATTTCTGGACTTCCCTGCCAGTGGCAGTTACAGAGGTTGGACTCCAGCACAGTCCAAAATTCAAAGAGGGAGGGTCACATCAACTGCCAATGAGTCCAGGACAGTGATGATTGGAGTGGCACAAAAAAGAAAAAAGTGACCAATGGTCACACAGTAGCGCTGGTATGATCCTGGTGGTCAGATTAAATATATATATTGAGTCAGCTGCAGCCACCTATCAGAGGAATCATGTGCCTCTGTATATTGCAAAAAAAAAGTGTGTAATGGTGACAGCTTTAGGCTGGCACCTCTAGGTGGCGCTGCTGCACTCAAATAATATATACAACAATTGAGTAAGATTAATCTTTCTTTTAATAACAAACAATTAATACATTTTATATTAACATAAATGCACTTCAATCAATATGACATACAACATATAACACATATCTAGCTATCTATCTCTCTCTCTCTCTCTCTCTCTCTCTCTCTCTATTTATATATATATAAATATATATATATATATATATCTGATGGCAGCCCTTCAGGGGGATAGGGCAGGGGGCGGAAGGGGGCAGAAACAGAGTCGGGACAGGGTAATGTCCAGGAGGTCGCGGGCTGATGCCTAGCGAGCAGTGTAGAAGCATCCCCTTTATCTCTCCACTTTATTTCTCTCCACGGCTTAGTAAATACACCTCACTATCAGTTATCTGTGTGAACTGTTACATACTGTTCACGTATATTTTACACAATAACATCCTTTACTTATAGTATACTTATTATGATATTCCTAAAGGTGTATGATGTGAAAATCAGACATTATTGCTGCACAGTGAAACCTAGATATCTGGAAATATAATAGTTCATTCATTCATCAAATATAATATGAGATACTCTGGTTTCATTTTATGGGATTAACAATTTATGAAACACTTCATATACTGTACTTCTGGATACAATGATATATGATTTACATTGATTTTAGCTCACACTGTATAGATTTCCTATCCCACACAGCATAATAAACATTTCTTTAATATCTAAAAATAAAAGGTCAATTTATAGTACTGATTGTATTTTAATACAGTATATGCAGAAAGCAAGCATTGATTATGCTAAAGTCTATAACTTACTTTTCTCTATATTTGTGTGAATTAGGCTCCTAAAGTAGATATACATCACAGGTTAAAAAAGTATATTTTTTATGATTGACATATCAGTATGGGGTTTAGTTTTCTTCTTGCTGCAAGGCATTCACGGCATGAAAAGAAATAGCTATAAAGATAGCCATTGTGCATATTTCCAAATAATTTTTTTTATATAGGTGTGCTGAATGTTTTCATTATATTACATGATATTAAGTAGATAATGAAATGTGTTGACAATGTTTCACAATTTTTAAGTAGAATCTCGACAGCCAGAAATCTGAGAGATCCTGGTACATATTTTCACTGTACCCCCAACTCCTACCCAGGGCCGGTGCTAGGCACCGGAGCGCCCCAGACAGGAGGGGTGCCCCGACGCTCACCCGCTCCACTGGGGGGGGGGTTCTGGGGCGCGATGTGGCCGCCCGGCCGTCGGGGGGGGGGGGGGGGGAGAGTGCGATGCTGCTGGTGCACTGCTCAGGGGGGGGATTGGTGCGCGATGGCCACCGAGGTCGGGGGGAATCCCGCGATGTGGCCGCCGTGCTGCTTGGGGGGGCCCTTAGCTTTCAGACTAGGGCCCTTAGACTCCTGGGGGGGTTTCTGGGTACTCAGAACCCCCCCCCCCCTGCGTGCGCTACTGAAAGTCCCAGCAAGCCTCCCCTTACATGCAAGGACTTGGTGAATCACATGTCCGTGCATGTGGGGCATACAACATACATACTTACATACCCTCCAACATGATCCTTTCCATTAGGTACAAAATGCTCTATTTCTGGACTTCCCTTCCAGTGGCAGTTACAGAGGTTGGACTTCAGCACAGTCCAAAATTCAAAGAGGGAGGGTCACATCAACTGCCAATGAGTCCAGGACAGTGATGATTGGAGTGGCACAAAAAAGAAAAAAGTGACAATGGTCACACAGTAGCGCTGGTATGACCCTGGTGGTCAGATTAAATATATATATATTGAGTCAGCTGCAGCCACCTATCAGAGGAATCATGTGCCTCTGTATATTGCAAAAAAAAAGTGTGTAATGGTGACAGCTTTAGGCTGGCACCTCTAGGTGGCACTGCTGCACTCAAATAATATAAACAACAATTGAGTAAGATTAATCTTTCTTTTAATAACAAACAATTAATACATTTTATATTAACATAAATGCACTTCAATCAATATGACATACAACATATAACACATATCTATCTATCTAGCGATCTATCTATCTCTCTCTCTCTCTATATCTATCTAGTATGAGGCACACAGCTCTAATAAAGGAAACTGTGTCCACTTGTTTGTATATTACTTCAAGCGTTTACAGGAGATATCTAAGGAGCCACAGTCAGAGGGATCTGGGCTGCTTATTTATACCTCAATGGTCTAAGTAAGCAGCCCAGTCACTCACCTCTTCACCCCTTGATGAAGTCTACTGATGAAACACATTGGGTGCTGCCTCTAACCTTCACCATTTAAGTTAAACTGATCTACTTAGTTTTATTCTTGTTCTTAACCCTTCATTTTAGATAGATAGATATTGCCCCAATTAGTGTGATAACCACCGGTAATTCAGTGCGTTGTCTTATCGGTGTTGCCGCTTAGATGGTACTGCTGCTTCGATGTCGTAGAGGATGATAGGAAGGAGACTCAGAGATCAACAATTTATTGGCGCAGAATTGGGCAACCTGCGCCTTTAAAGAACAATAAAAAATGCACAGTAACAATTAAATAATTCACAATTGGCCTGGCTAACTACGACTGTCACCAGTCGCTACACTCTCTCTGTTTCTAGCGTATAACTTTGCACAACTACTCTAGGCTTCACATTCACTGGCCTGTAACTTTGGACATACTATCTGCATAAATCCAAACAATGTGCATATTCACTAATAACCATACAGGTATCTCTATTGTATAGATAATGACAAACAGTTAAATATTCAACATTATTGCTTATGTCACAATAAACAGATAATTATTACGTGGATCACAGTACAGAAATAAAAGCTATTATTGCGCAATAATAAATAAAGTTCCTAAAGTGCACTTTGGGGTACCTGAGTGATATCACTAACAGTCCTGGACTAAATATTTCCTTCCTTTGGTATGTCCCAAACATAGTTCTTAACAGAAGCTCCTTGCCTCCAACAGGGGCCTGAAAGGGTATTTGTAATCCACAGGGTTAAACAGTCTTTATTAATTGCAAGCACGGGTGTCTTCCCTGAGGCTTCCCTAACTGGGTTAGGGAGGGAGTAAGCAAAGGGTTAATAATTTTCAGCCTATTCCTTCTGCCTTTCTCTTTCTCTCTAGGTAGGGAAGGTGTAAATATGCAGTATTGGGAGTGTGGGGAAGAATCAAGTGTCCAGACCGGGAGCATACTAAGAAGCAGTCCTAGGGGCATGAGGATCAATAGCCCAGACAGGGAGTGTAGGATGGGGTCCAGGTACTCATACAGGTGCCAGGTGTTACTGTGGGACTCACCACCGTGGGACAGTTGGATGATGCTGGGCGGTCCACCCCACGTGCATCTCTCTGTTGCTGGGTGCTGTTATCCGCTGTTGCGGCTGCCGTGCTGCCAATCAACGACTGCGGCGCCTTCCTGATGTAGAAGCGCCGCTTGTAGCTGCAGATATTGGCCCTCCCTTTAACAATGCTCTACCCGCTCCTCGTTAAATACCCCTTCCTCGTCTAGCATATTTGGACGAGGGAGTACATAGTGAACAATGGCCATGCTGCAGCATGACCATTGTTCCCCCTGCCAAAGTGTCCCCACTCGTATGTGGCATCGACAAGTGTGTATGGACTTGCCGATGCCACACCCACCACCAGCGGGATCACTGTATTGTGTATGGACCTTAACACTGGGGGGCCCTGCCTATTTTGTCAGTCCCGGGCCCTACAGTTTCTGATGGCAGCCCTTCAGGGGGATAGGGCAGGGGGCGGAAGGGGGCAGAAACAGAGTCGGAACAGGGTAATGTCCAGGAGGTCGCGGGCTGATGCCTAGCGAGCAGTGTAGAAGCATCCCCTTTATCTCTCCACTTTATTTCTCTCCACGGCTTAGTAAATACACCTCACTATCAGTTATCTGTGTGAACTGTTACATACTGTTCACGTATATTTTACACAATAACATCCTTTACTTATAGTATACTTATTATGATATTCCTAAAGGTGTATGATGTGAAAATCAGACATTATTGCTGCACAGTGAAACCTAGATATCTGGAAATATAATAGTTCATTCTTTCATAAAATATAATATGGGATACTCTGGTTTCATTTTATGGGATTAACAATTTATGAAACACTTCATATACAGTACTTCTGGATACAATGATATATGATTTACATTGATTTTAGCTCACACTGTATAGATTTCCTATCCCACACAGCATAATAAACATTCCTTTAATATCTAAAAATAAAAGGTCAATTTATAGTACTGATTGTATTTTAATACAGTATATGCAGAAAGCAAGCATTGATTATGCTAAAGTCTATAACTTACTTTTCTCTATATTTGTGTGAATTAAGCTCTTAAAGTAGATATACATCACAGGTTAAAAAAGTATATTTTTTATGATTGACATATCAGTATGGGGTTTAGTTTTCTTCTTGCTGCAAGGCATTCACGGCATGAAAAGAAATAGCTATAAAGATAGCCATTGTGCATATTTCCAAATATTTTTTTTTATATAGGTGTGCTGAATGTTTTCATTACATTACATGATATTAAGTAGATAATGAAATGTGTTGACAATGTTTCACAATTTTTAAGTAGAATCTCGACAGCCAGAAATCTGAGAGATCCTGGTACATATTTTCACTCTACCCCCAACTCCTACCCAGGGCCGGTGCTAGGCACCGGAGCGCCCCAGACAGGAGGGGTGCCCCGACGCTCACCCGCTCCACTGGGGGGGGGGGGGTTTCTGGGGCGCGATGTGGCCGCCCGGCCGTCGGGGGGGGGGGGGGGGGGGGAGAGTGCGATGCTGCTGGTGCACTGCTCAGGGGGGGGATTGGTGCGCAATGGCCACCGAGGTCGGGGGGAATCCCGCGATGTGGCCGCTGTGCTGCTTGGGGGGAGTGCGATACTCACTCACCGAACACCTAAGAGTTCCTTCCTCCGCCTCTCCTGCTCCTCCTCTGCTGCTGCTGGCCTGCAGCTCACTACCGCCCTCCAGTGGCCAGCGCCCTAGGCAAATGCCTAAATCTGCCTAGTGGTGGCTCCGGCCCTGCTCCTACCCCAAATCAATACCCTAACCTATCCTTTTTTGTAGCACAAACTTAAATGTCTCTTCCTGCAATCTAACCCTACTCCCCCCAGCCTAATATTTGCCTCCCCTACCCCGTATTTTGACAATAACCCCAACCTCAGTACTCTCTATAATACGTTGGGATTCTGAATGTTGGGATCCTGCTTTCAGTCTTCTGACTCTCCAGAAATGGACTGCATCCTCTATACTGCATGCCATATAAATAACTGATATAACCAATTTACAAAAATTTCAGTTTATGACCATTTTTGACGGTTTTGGAGCAAACATTTGATCGCCATTTGTTCTCATCCACTAGCAGATTTTTATTCCAACCAGACAGATCTGCCGGTAAATTGGATAGTGTATGCCCAGATTAATATATTGAAATATGATCTTATGTTGCATGCAGGGGCGCTGGAACGTTTTTAGGTTGGGGGGGGCAAGATATAATCTCATTTTGGCGCCCCCTAAATTGCTATATGTTACCCCCAGGCACTATACACACTGGCAGCGGCATATACAAGTGGGCATTATACACAGGGCAGCGGCATATATGCATGGGCATTATACACAGGGCAATACGGGCACAATGCTGGCAATACGGGGACACTGCTGGCAATACTGGGACACTGCTGGCAATACAGGCACAATGCTGGCAATAAGGGCACACTGCTGGCAATACGGGGACACTGCTGGCAATACGGGGACACTGCTGGCAATACGGGGACACTGCTGGCAATACGGGGACACTGCTGGCAATACGGGGACACTGCTGGCAATAAGAGCACAATGCTGGCAATAAGGGCACACTGCTGGCAATAAGGGCACACTGCTGGCAATAAGGGCACACTGCTGGCAATACGGGCACACTGCTGGCAATATGGGGACACTGCTGGCAATACGGGGACACTGCTGGCAATACAATGACAATGCTGGCAATACAGGGACAATGCTGGCAATACAGGGTCAATGCTGGCAATACAGGGTCAATGCTGCCAATACGGGGACAATGCTGCCAATACGGGGACAATGCTGCCAATACAGGGACAATGCTGGCAATACGGGGACACTGCTGGCAATACGGGCAATACAGGCACAATGCTGGCAATACGGGCACAATGCTGGCACTACGGGGACACTGCTGGCAATACGGGGACACTGCTGGCAATACGGGCACAATGCTGCCAATACGGGCACAATGCTGCCAATACAGGGACAATGCTGGCAATACGGGCACACTGCTGGCAATACGGGCAATACGGGCACAATGCTGGCAATACGGGGACACTGCTGGCAATACGGGGACACTGCTGGCAATACAGGCACAATGCTGGCAATACGGGCACAATGCTGCCAATACAGGGACAATGCTGGCAATACAGGGTCAATGCTGACAATACAGGGTCAATGCTGGCAATACAGGGACAATGCTGGCAATACAGGCCAGCATTGTCCCTGTATTGCCAGCATTGTCCCTGTAATGAATACAGGGACAATGCTGATAATACAGGGCCAATGAAGGCTGGGCAGCTCCTTAATTTTGCTCACCTCTTTGGTGGGTGGTCGGGCGGCTCCTTGATTCTGCGGGCGGGAGGGCGGCTGGGCAGCGCCGGGTGGGAGGGAGGGCAGCCGGGCAGCGCCGGGCGGGAGGGAGGGCAGCCGGGCAGCGCCGTGCGGGAGGGAGGGCGGCCGGGCAGCGCCGGGCGGGAGGGAGGGCGGACGGGCTTGGCGCGCGCTGGCCGCATCGTCAGCCCCCGCCCACGTGAGCCGCGATGGGACGGTCACTAGTCAGGGGAAGGAGACGTCACGTCTCCTTCCCCTGGCTTCCGCACTGGCATCTGCTTTGGCGCCTCATGAATTTTGGGGGGGGCAAGCTGCCCCCTCGCCCCCCCCCCGTTCCGGCGCCACTGAGTTTGGATAAGGATATGGTATAGATGATAGACAATGACTAGGTCGACCACTAATGGTCAACAGTGACTAGGTTGACACTGACAAAGGGTTGACGTACCTTGGTCGGCACTGCCAAAAGGTCAACAGAAGCTTATGGACAATTTAGGCAAGGTTGATAGTCAGAAGGTTGACATGAGTATCTCATGGTTTTTTGGTGTCTATGTTATTGTACTTCGACATGGACATTGTATATATGTACTGTGTCCACTCACATGACACACTTTGCTCGCCATGCTTTGGGCACACTATTATATTCCCACTCTTTGCCCACTTGGATAGTAAAGTATGAAAAAAACACCTTAAAAAAAAAAATCATGTCTATGCTTATGTCGACCATAATTCACCTTTGGAAGAATGTAGTTTAAATAAATAAATAAATACAGTGACTTTTTTTGTCAATCATAATGGCTTCAACCTGCAGTACTGTGTCAAGGATTGTGACAATAAGGCCCAGCGACCTGGGGAGATTAAAGGAGACTTGCGTCCCAGGCCCTGATGATGTGAGAGGCCCCAAAGCATGGCTGTGGCAGGGATGTATTGCAATTCATATTTGCTGTTCTGCAAGTCAGTTGCCTGGTCACATTGGTCAGTAGCCACCCAGTCGCCTGCTAACCAATGGTTGCACCAGCAAATTGGCCCCTCCTGTGCTGTCACTTCAGCCCCTCTGTCCTTGGAGGTGCTCCTTCCTCCACCCAATGAAGGCAGTCCTTCCTCCACCTAAGAGGTGTAACAGCCAGCATACACAGCGTTGCAGAATCTTAAACAGGCAGCGTGCTGTGTGGTCCTGGAGGGGCGGTAGGTTGAATCGTTGTGAAGTAAGTGACTGTGGAATCACTGTCACTTAAGCTCATTATACCTAGTTATTCTAAAAAAAAAAAAAAAAACGCTAACATTTCCTATTTCCCTATGCAATATAATAAAAATACACTGCACAATGGGCCATAATGAACTGTCTACACTTTGAACCAGTGACATTAATGTTTTTAAATTAATATTGTTCAATTGTTAACATGTTATTTTAGAATAAAATAACATTAAGCCATTAATCAGTTTTAATAAAAACAAATAATGTAACTGGTAGAGAAGTTATATTCAATGTGCAGCTAGTGATTGTTCTCAGAAATACAGTACATTTTAATTATATTGCATATCTTACACAAGACATTATTAAATCTCTTATCTATGCACTCATTATATCCCGCATTGATTACTGCAATAGTCTTCCCAGTAACAGACTCTCACCACTGCAATCCATTTTAAATGCTGCTCCTAGGACGATCTTCCTAGCAAGACGCTCATCATCTGCTTATACGCCCTGCCTGTCCCTCAACTGGTTGTCTGTATTTTGCCGTATTCAATATAAAATACTTCTACTCACATACTGTATAAAGCTATTGACCTTACAACACCAGCATATATCTCTTTACTTATCTCGAAATATCTGCCAACTCAACCACACCCTTCTTCAAAAGACCCTTTTTCAGATCTGATTGCAGTATAAATTTGTTCTTAAAATAGGCAAAAGCATATGCACTGTAGGTGGGGCAGATGTAACATGTGCAGAGAGAGTTAAATTTGGGTGGGGTATGTTGAAACTGAAATCTAAATTGCAATGCAAAAATAATGCAGCCAGTATTTATCCCGCATAGAAACAAAATAACTCACACAAATCTAACTCTATATACTGAATGTTACATCTGCTCCACCTGCAGTGCACATGGTTTTGCCCATTTTTTAGAACAAATTTGTACTGTGATCAGATCTTAATAAGGGCCCAGATCTGTGTCTCTTGTCTGTATGGATCACTAGCTCCCATTTAATATTGCAGGACTTTCATCGGGCTGCTCCCACTCTATGGAATGCCCTTCCACGCACAATAAGGCTCTCCACTAGCTTCCAATCTTTCAAGCGTTCCCTGAAAACTCACCTCTTCAGGCAAGCCTATCATATTTAAGTTTCACATGCATAACCCTCTGAGGCACTGACTAATGTATCATATAGCTTTTCTTCTAGACTTGCAACTTGGTGGAACTGCTATGCTATTACTGGTGCCTGTCCTTGTGTTTCCCTCCTATATCCCAATAGGTTATAAGCTTGTAGCAGGGCCCTCCTACCTCCAAGTCTGTCTGTTGTTACCCAGTTTGGTTTATCACTGTCACAATTGCAAAGCGCAATGGAATCTTCTGCGCTATATAAGAAACGGTAAATAAATACAGGTTGAGTATCCCGTATCCAAAATGCTCGGGACCAGGAGAATTTTGGATAACGGATTATTCCGTATTTCGGAATATTTTAATATTTCAATGATGTATTTTGAAGTATCTTGCATTTATGCTGTATAAACACATAATATACACACAAATATATTTTATTACCACATAAAATACACACAAACATATTTTAATTGTTCAAAAAACAAGGTTTCAAAACGTGGAACAAAATGTGTGTACTATCTCAGCACTGAATTTGAATGCCAAGCAATCATTGTCTTGCACATATATAGTGGCAGTTACATATCATGTCCCCAGTGATGCTGTTACATATGTCCCCAGTGAGTTTTTAGCAAAAAAATTTTTTTTTTTCACTTTCTGGAATGTCCGTATTTCGGAATAATTCGGATAACGGATATTCGGATACGGGATACTCGACCTGTAGTAAATATTAAATTATCTTTATTTTTTATATGAATAAAAACCACTAATGTCACTTCTATTCACAATGTTATCTCACCCACTGTGCGTTGCTGGACTGCTGTAATTATGCTTGAATTGTGGATTTTTCTGAGTAGTTCACTGAATTTTTTTTTTTTTTTACAGTATCTATTATTTGTTTCTTAAAGCACTTTATTATGTAACCTTTATTATACTATTCATGTTTATTGCACTTCAAATATATGTTTTTGGTTATTTTCCTTGTAGATAATCTGACAAAAACTACCTCCACATAATTAAGTACTTTGGGCCTAGGGGGAATTGCAGCTAAATGGAACGTCTCACTGTTCTACAAAAGGTCATGATTTCCTGCAGAGCATTATTTTTTATCACTGATAAATGGGATAGACAGATTAAATGTACCTGTTGTCACACATACACAGAAAAGAACTTTTAATTAGGTTCTTTTTACTAAATAACATAGAAAGTAGCTATTTGTAATGGCAAGATCATACCTGTAGCATCCAGCGATTAGCTTCAATGAACTGTGAAAACGTTTCCATGGAAATTAAGCAGAGCGAAGGTTCTTCTTAATCTGTATAGTGCATATTTAGGGTTATTTAGTAAAGATATTTTTGTCTAATGATTAAAACCATGGGTTTGATTCAGACCCGCTCGCTAAGCAGCGTCCTTTTGCTGCTTAGCGAGCAGGTAAACGCTGCCCATAGCCCCAACGAACGGGCCCTATCTGCAGTGGACATGGTTTTGCCCATTAGAGAACGATTCTGCTTTTGAGATATTTACTGAACAATCATTGTTGTCCGGATGCCGTAGCTGGAAAGGAGAGATGGTAGAAAATGTTGAAGCAGGAAGAAATTCAGCACAATTTCACCCTTTTGGTGTTAACTTCCATGACCACATTACAATAATTAATTGACCCCAAATTGGATTTTGTTGGCTACAAATTTACCTTTCACTTTTTTAAGTTTAAGCATTCACATTAACAATTGTGTTTTAAAATATTTGTCAGCACTGTTTAAATCAGGGGTAACACTTTAATAACCTTTTTTTCATTGACTTCCCGCGATTTTTCACATGAACATGTTCCGTAAAAACTTTGGGACACAGGAATTTACTAGGTCGATAGACTATGAATTTCCAAGGTTGGAAAAGGGGTGTATCACTGACTACATTTTAAGGATAGTCCTACTTGAGCACAGGTGTCTTTCTTAGCACCTCAGTTATTTTGATTTAACTATCTGTGCTGTAGCATGCTTATCTCTAAAACCTTGACTGTTAGTGTGTTTTGATTATTGAGATAGGTTGATATATTAATTTATATTGCAGATGTGTTTTGGTAGTGTATTCAATTTATGTTTTGGTTTTATTTCTAATTTTGTAAAATGTTGTAAAACTACCATCATGTTTCTTGGTTTTGGGTCTGTATTTTTGGGGCCCATTTAATTTTCTACAGTGTTATCAACCCCATTAACATTAATTTCCAGTCATTTCCAGTTCATTTGGACCCTTTTATACCCCTTTCACAATAAACATCAAATTACTGGGTGAGGCAGTTCTACCCGGTAATTTGTTCAGTGTGAAATGGATCTTAAATCCCAGGTCGCGGACCCTGGTCTTTATCAGGGTTGGCGAACTGGGATTTGCAACCCAAGTGGACCCTTTCACACTGAAGAAATACCTGTGTAATACCCTTTTTACACCGCCGCAAAAACCAGGGTCAGCGGCGGGTCAGACCCGAGTCAGCGGTGGTGTAAATGGGTCAACCCATGTCCATTTACATGGGACTTCTACCCAGGACCTGACCTGGGTTGAACATGGCTAGGACCTGGGTAGAGGGCAGTGTAAACAGGTATGCCGGATCATCTGACCCGGCTCCTGTTTACATCAATGGGGGAAGCCCAACCTGCAGACAGCAGCGAACTAGCATCGGGGGCAGGGAGGATGTGAACAGATGCCTGTGTGTGGCATCCATTTACCTTGCGGGCTGGGGGGGTGCATGGGGGCTGTGGGCAGCCCAACAGCTTACCTGGGCTTGCCCCCAGTGTGGCAATAGCGGTCCCGGTGCTTGGAGATGACTCTGTCTATACTGCGGGTAGGCACCACAGTGTATACGGTGCAAATCCCAGATCTGATCTGGCAAAATGACCAGCCACTCAAAATGCCGGGTAATTGCCGGTTTGCATGTCTGAAAGTGGTATCAGTGACAGACACACGGCAGTTATTGCTGTTTAAATATGTGTTGTAAATTAGTAATGTACTGTTGGGTCCTTTTTCAGGCACATTGCAGGAAGGTTTGTTTGAGCTCCCAGAAAACAGTTTTTGTATGGATTGAATGGGCTTGTCCAAACTGCTGGTAGCTGATATTGAACTGCTTGATATTATTTTACAACTTATAATAATTTTCTAAAATTAATATAATAAATTCACGTAAATAATGTAATGTGGATGAGTTGCCTAAACATCCCTACTTCTACTAACCTTGGTCAGACAAATGGAGCAGGTGCCTTTAAAAATGTTTTCTGGATTTTATTAAAAATAATACAACAACCAAACGGGGGCTTTTTTGGATTTATGCTCAGGCATTATAATGACTTTCTTTTTATTGCAGGCAAGATCTGCTGCCACTAACACAAACACCAAAATCAACATCATCATCATCATCATCATCATCATCATCATCAATATCCTCATTAGCATTCTATTGTACACATTTTTTCTCCTCATTCGGTTGCACTTCCACACTAGCATCCTCAATTTCTATTATGTTATCATCACTATCAATACTTGTACTGCTCATCCCCACATTTGAAGAGTGTGTAGAAATGGTGTAAGGAATCTTCTATATGAGTACATTGTGAGAAATGTTAGACACACAAATACTGTAGCTACAGATGGAGCGTGTCTTGTTCAGCTGATGGCTGGTGATAGAATCGCCAGCTGCTGCCTCCAGCCGCCAGGAGGGGGCGCACGCGCAAGAGATGCTTGCACGCCCTGTTCTGACTGATCTCTCTGCCGCCTCCCCACACCTCCCCCTAACCCTGCCGTCTCCCTGAAGTGGTTTCTCCTCCCCACTACCGAGTAACTGGGACACGTGTGCATGTGAGATGCTCATGCGTCCCAGTCAGATGCAGCACCTCTCTGCCAGCGATCGCCAGCGGGGGCATTCTGGTGATTCCGGTGCTGTATGAGAGGCACTCCATCTGCAACAAGGACACCCCTAGGATTTGTGAATGTTAGTTAGACACTAATTTGTTGGCTTTAAAGGTGACCCATCAACCTCTTTTATTAACATTGTGAAATATTTTTGTTTTATGTGCTCTTTCTTAAAATTTCCACCCCCTGGACCACCTTTAGTATAGGTTGTAATACTATCATGGCTATCATCAGCCACAGCACTAGTACTTGTTTGTTGCTCCTTCTCTTCCATTGACTCATTGTGATCTCTTTCGACTCACAGCACGTATATTATTAATGCAATAGCAAGGCATCTTAGCATTATTGTAACACAATGCCATTGCCTAGCATAGAGGACACACAAGTTTTACAAAAAAAACTTTTCTCTATTTATTGAGAAATGACAACATATTCCCATTGTGACTCACAGTTTACATTATTAATGCAGTGACATGGCACTTACTGAGCATTATTGTAACCCAGTGCAACTATCCCAAGCTCCCAACACTAATGGGTGCTGGGGATAGTACTGGGCTACAGTCCTGCCCTTGGGTGGCTTGGGTGGACCCATTTATTGAGGGGTCCAAGCTCCCCCTGGGACCCTGGCCAGGTCTGACCAGTCAGGCTTAGGCCACGGGTACTTACATAATAAGTAACCCCCATCTCTGGCATTACCCCTGGACCCCAGGAGTCCAGTGTTGGTTTTGGAAATACAGGGGAACTCCAGTTATTTTCCCCCCATATTTCTGCAATCAGGGCAAACTGAAAGGGCAAAAAAAAACTACATTTCCCGTTACCAAAAAATTGCACCTTGCATAAAAAATTGCACATTCCCGTTACTTAAAAATCAGCAGAGATCACAATTTATTTCTGTCTTGTGCTAAAAAATATTGCACCCTTTTACATGTGCGATTTCCATCCCACATGTGCGATTTGATTTTATGTAACTAAAAATTTGCACCCTATTACATTTGGGCCCATAAATTAATAGGTGGGGCTAGAACAGGGCACTGTGGATCCATGCTTTTATGCCGTATACACTACACACACTCGTTTTAAATATATCTTTCCTCTATTTTTGCTGTGCTTTCCTGAAATGTGATTCTCAGCAAGCTTTTCAGTAACAAATGGTAATGTAATGTTAGTGTATAGTGATTTAAACAGCTTCTTATCAGTCTTCAGAACTGGAGTCGTTTATAGAGCATTGAGTCTTAATTGGTCCATTGTGTGAACTAGTTGAGAGCAGATTAATATTAAGTGAAATATGATGCGGGAGTTCATTTTAACATGTTTTCAAGAGTGACTGCCTCTTGATATGCTCACTGTACAACTACAAATAAAGATTTATTACAGTGAGGATCTTGTTTAAAAACAAGCAATAACAGCTTTTCCCCTATACATATATTTATATACTTGAGACACCTTTAGCCATCACACAAATCACACTAACATGCTCCAAGATCAGCTACTTGTGTAGAAAATATATGTTAGCATTATATACAGTATGTACAATGGCCAAACATTAGTTATGTAGACAACTGATAAAGCAAGATTGATGAATGGACTCTATTTCATAAAGATCCTAATTTTAAATATTTGTTGCTATTTCTAATGTATACAGTTATGACTCATTTATTTTGTGTTATGTTCTAATGTCATTATTGGATATTGACTGATCTAATCCTATGCATGTTGTATTGTTACAATTGGCTACAATTTCACTCCAGACTTATGCTGGCCACACATCAGACCAACTTTCCTCCAACCATCCAACTAGTTGCTTGGATGGAATAAATATATGGTATTGGATGGGAACAAATGTAATATTTACTTCAGAAATTTGCTCCCAAAATCTGGAAAAGGACAAAAACTGTCGCTCTGACACGGTACTGTAGTTGAACCTGTTTGATTTAAACAATTTGACTGAATGCTTTTGTCCATTTTCCTGGGTTTGTGAGCATATTTCTGATTGTCCTTTGTTCCCATACAGTACCATATTTTTATTCCATCCAAGCAACTAGTTGGATGGTTGGAGGAATGTTGGTCTGATGTGTGGCCAGCATTAGTAATGTCAGTTTATTAAAATAGGTGACATTGACCATAACCAATCAGATTATGTCTAAGATTTTCTAGGATACAATAGAGCAGGTACAGTATGCCCAAACTATGACCCTCCAGCTGTTGTGAAACTGCAAGTCCCACCATGCCTTGCCACTGTTTTGCTATTAGGGAATCCTAAAACTATGGCAAGGCATGCTGGGATGTGTAGTTTCACTACAATACAACAGCTGGAGGGCCATAGTTTGGACATGGATCTGATACAATGGGAAACATCACTTCTTTTAATTTTTAGAAGCTTTAGTAAATTTATCCCAATGTATCAAAAATCATGGACTGGACCCAACAAGGAAATGTTGAAGTGATCCCTGCCAAAACTATTCACTGTGGACCTAATTATGAGTTAAGGCCCATATGTACTGGGTGATTTTGAGCTGAAAGCAGCTCTTTTTTTTTTTTAGCTGCTTTCATCTCAAAACCGCCCATTGTGTATGCCCCAGCGATGAGTGCTGATGCGCACTCCCGAATCATCACCGGCCGCCGCCTTCCATCTGCTGGTTTTACAAGGAGACAACCACTTTCCAAAGTTTCCTACTGTGGAAAGTGGTTCTTTGTCAGTGAAAACCGCTGGCCTGGGTAGAAATTGCTCAGTATGTATGCACTAAGTGACTTTCGGGCCACCGATTTTCACATCATCGCTGGCCATACGCACAGGGCAAAAGCACCCATTATGTAAACTCCCAGTGTGTGTGGACCATTAGATGCAGCGGCTATGTTGGATGGTGAGCTGTGATGTTTTCTCTCTGCATGCATCATCCTACCTCCCAACATTTGTTCTCTCTGAAGCGGCGGAGCCGCATGTGCACCTGAAAAGGGATGTGGCCGATGGAAAAGGGGGTATGGCCTCACGGGGATGTCCCTTCTGCAGGCCATGCCTCCATTTTCCATTACAACAGGGACATGGCCAGCGCTGTGTAAGCTGCTGGCCATGCTCCCAGTCCCTCTGCCTCTCTGAATAGACACTGCCGGCCCTGGGTGGGATGCGGGACCATCCCAAAAAAATGGGACAGTCCCGTGAAAAACGTAACGTTCCCGTGAAAAACGGAACAGTTGGGAGCTATGCATCATGATGTTGTTTGGTCAGTCACAGTACAATTTTAGATGCACAGTGGCAAAACTGTAATGGAAATGTATGGCACGTTCCAGGGTGATGACTGTAACAAAGGAGTGGCTAATTAGACAATAGGAATGGGAATGGCACGGATGTGTTGCTAACAGTATTTGCATACAGAGTTGCAGAATAGGAGGAAGTAAGAGAATCAGCACCCAAAGAGCTGATGTATGCAATTAGCCCCATAGTGTAACACAGAACTTGCAAATGACCTTATTCTGGGAAGATGACTTCTTGCTAAAGACATGAGAGCACTGTGAAATTAATATAATAATATATTCTCTATCTATATTTTCAATAGCCCAATATATGAGTGTAATGTTCCAGTGTTTTTCACAGGAGTGTAATATTGAATACTTGCATTGTCCCCACCCCCAGTCTGCAGCGCACAATGCATGAGACAGACTAGTCCAGGGCTGTGCAACACTGGCCCTCCAGATGTTGATGAACTACACATCCCAGCATGCCTTGCATCAGTTTCAGCATGGCCACATAGCAAAACTAATGCAAAGCATCCTGGGATGTGTAGTTCATTAACATCTGGAGGGCCGGTGTTGCCCAGCCCTGGACTAGTCCCTAACTGCTGACTTTCTGCTGGAAAGTGCAGCACCACTGTCCTTATAGGTCTTTCACTTGTTCATTTCTAATTGTTCCAACAACACTTCCCCTACCTAGAGCAGCCGTCGCCGAAGATGCTACAATTTCTATGAAATAAGCTGAGTCTCCTGTAGAGATCAGAAACATTTCCTAACTGTTCTGCAGAAGGGTTATGGTATAGTGGACAGACAATGTCTAGGTCGACAGTCACTAGGTCATATCTGTTTTTGTTCTAACCAGCCAGATCTGAAGATAAATCTTACTAGTGTATGGGCACCTTAAGACTGGTAGGCAGTGCCTAATCTCCCTTGCCGGCAATCTGTAGATGGTATAAGTGGTACAGTCATAAACAGCGGTAAGCTAAGCTTAATTGCTAATCGATAAATACTAGAGGTATATCATAACCCTATATAACGTCAGTAGAAAAACAGTTCCTAAATAAAAATGAAAGAAGTAGCTTATGTTAGTATGTTCTCACATACTGGGCCTGATTCAGATCTGCTTGCTATGCTGCATATATTCGGAGCCTAGCGAGCAGGTTAACACCACCCGGCGAACGCAACCCCATCCGCTACCCTAATCCCCTCACTACGCTACAAGCACCGCACAGAGGAAAAATCCTTCAATAGTTACTTACCATCAAATTATTATTTTTCCTGCCATTTTTATGGGCACGCCCATGAAACACTGGGTGTCCACCATGGAACGCCCCTTGCCTGTCAATCACTGTGCGAGTGCCCCGGTGAGGGAAAATTTCACTCGAAGGTGCTAACTGCGGGGATCTGCACAACGCATTAGAGCCTATGCACATGCACAGATCCCCACCACAAGCAGGTCTGAATCGGCCCTACTGAATGTATAACTGACATCATAACTTATTCTTTCACACACAGAGATTACATGATTTACAGGATTGGCTGATATAAGCATGTATTTTATATTCATTGAGACATTTCACAATGTCGTCTCACCTAGAAGCACTATCCGCAAACAGAATGTGTAAGTCCATCTCCATGATGTGCGAAAAGCACAGGCTCATGGTTACTGATTATGGGCCAGATTCTCTAAGCTTCAAAAGTGATAAAATGTAGAGTGATACAGCCAGCCAATCAGCTCCTGCCTGACATTTTTCAAACACAGTCTGTGACATGGCAGGTAGGAGCTGATTGGCTGGCTGCATATCACTCTCCATTTTATCACTTTTGAAGCTTAGAGAATCTGGCCCAATGACATTTACACTGCTCACTTTTAAATATTTAGTGGTGTTTGGAAAACGGAACAATTGTTTAGGATTGTATTTTGTCAAATCAATGCAGTTTCAGAAACATTGCATTTATGTTATGCCCCGTACACACTAGACGACCCTCGGGGCTGATATTGTTAATGCTGATATCTGCTGTTTATCGTGCATTATTAGCTACAAGCAACATAGCCGCTAGCGCTTGGACAGATTTTTTATTAGCATTATTATTTTTTTACCGTTTTATTACAAAGGTCAGTGTGGGTGACCATTAATGGATGGCAATTATTTTGCAGCACATACTTTACGCCTCCTGACATACATTATATATCTGCAACTATTTCAATTTCTGAATAACTTGATATTACATATACATGCTTTTACTATACCACTGTAAGCATTTGATATCTAAATATAACTGCATTAACAGCTAAGGAAAGGAAAAATGATACAGAACAAGAACAAATTAATAAACTGATTTGTTCAATTTGTCATACTGTACTGTATGTCAGGTTTAAGGTTGTTCCTAACGAACCTGTGGAATTAAATAGAAGGTTCCTAATAGTGATATGATCAGCAGGGGAAATATGGCCTCGTACTGACACTGCTAATTGCTTGTGACATTAAACACTACACCAGCGATTGCCTCAACCACACTGTGATAGGAGACCCTTGTTCTTTATCTAGTCTTCTTTAATGTACGTTCTTTATAATATATATTTTAAGTATATAAGATTGTGGTGACTTACAAACTCAGAAAATATGTGTCGTTGGGCAGTTTAAAAAATTACCTTTTGTTTTGGTGTCAACACAAGCTCCTTGTTGCACAATATAAGACTTTTATTTCCACAGTAGTACTTCTTCTTCAAATACAGTACTGTATATGCAAAATTTTCTTTTTTTGGGGTACTTGTGTATTATCTGTGCGCCCGATTTTATCATTGCATGCCACTACTTAAGGCATGCAATGCGATTTTTCATTGTAAAGACCAGATTTTTTATTGTATAGTCACCCATGGGTGATTTCATACCCCCACTATCCAACTACGCATGGAGCTGATTTTACATAGTGTGGCGAGCGCAGCGAGCCCCGTGCCCGAAGCGTGGATTACTTTACATGTATTCTGCATCCCCTCGTGGGGCTCGCTGCGCTCGCCGCGCTGCGCTCGCCGCACTTCGGGCTCGGTGGCTCGCTGCGCTCGCCACACAATATAAAATCAACTCCATGCGTAGTTGGATAGTGGGGGTATGAAATCACCCATGGGTGACTATACAATTAAAAATTGGGTCTTTACAATGAAAAATCGCATCGCATGAATTGTATGCCACTATATTGCATGCGATGCGATGCAATGAAAAAATCGGGCGCCCAGATATTACTCAAGTACCAAACTTTGTTATTGCCAAGATCTGGCATCCAGAACTAAGAACAACATGTATGCTTGTTAATAGTAAGAAATACTCTGTAGTAATTACAATTAACCTGTTTCACCTGTAGTTCAGCACATCAATATATATTTTTAGCCTTAGAATTGTTCATGTTGTACAGTATGCTTACATGAGGGAGGTCGTGACCTTTCTGTGTAACAATTTGAGAAGGCAAAACAGGGAAATCAATGAGTAATAGTTTTCTTGGCTTCTCAACATAGTTTCTCATAAAACTTTCTAAAAAAAATACTTTCTAGACTTTTAATTGGGATCATCTGTGGCGCATAGATGAAATACCATTGTACTCTTTTCTCTGTGGATTCATGGTATCATTTTTTAACAAACGTTGTCACACAGTGGGTGATGCCTAAAACATCAGTAGGTTGTTGACTTATTGCTATAAAATTAATTGCTTTGGGGAATTAGATGAATGGTAGCTTGGAAACTAGCTGTTTTATCATCCTGTGAAGGGAACACAGGCCATGTTATGCTTATTGGTGTGAAACACTTATCTCTGTAATATGAATGGATAGAATTATTATCAAACCCCCTTTTTAAAAGCAGCATGTTTCTACTATTACCAATGTAAAAATGACATCATTCTCATAAGGATTTTTTGCAGTAAAATATGAACTTATATTTCCAAACTTCTGCAAGAATGTGCTGGGGAAAATTTACAAAGATGGGAGTTCTTTTGAAGATGGGATGCTGCTATGGGAAACCAATCAGATCCTATCTATTATCTTTTAGAAGGTGCTAAATAAATAAGAATTAGATTCTGATTGGTTGTTATGGAAACATCCTATCTTCAATAGAACTCCCATCTTAGTAAATAAACCCCATTGTGTGTTATACTGTAAATAACATACAAAATGCTGGCAGCTGTGCAAACAACAGGCCTGATTCAGATGTGGTTGGAGTGAGCATCATGGCTGCTTCCTTGGAAGCATCAGGAATGCTGTGATATGGACGAGATGCACGTAGCATCAAAAAGTGATAAACAACTGATCAATCAGCTTCTAACTGCCATGTTACCGACAGTGTTTGAAAAAGTGACAGTTAGGATGCAGCAGCGGATTGCCTGCAACACATTCAGACAGCTGCTTGACCCATGGGCACATGGGTCCAGTGCATGCAGAGCCAGATTAAGGTCTAAATGGGCCTGGAGCTGAATGATCAAGGGCCTATTATGCGCAATAATAGGGGTTGTGGCCAGCACCTTATAATGTGGGGGGCGTGACCAGTGTTCTGTTTTGGTGGTCTGCTCATGGGTGTGTCTTTATTTGTGTAAATACGTTCAACTAAATATATATGCCTGGAAAAGGCAGGAGGCTGGCATAAGAAAAATGCAGGGAGATGCAGTATATTGGCGGGTGCACTCCAAAGGTGCACCCGCAGGATGCCAATGTCCTAAAATACTTGCGGGATGAGGCAGCACTCCAGTCATAAAAAAATACTGAAAGCCGAAACTTGGTAGACAACATTTCAGCACCTTTTATGTGGTCACCTAAGTTTACCACACCATATACCCCTTATACAAATCATGCAACACAATAGTAACCCCCTTATACTGTACTTGCCTCTATTACATTATGCCACATGGAATGAGCCAAAATTCACACTATGGCACACAGATTAAGGCAAAATTCACATGGATTGAGCCAAAATACACACTACACCAGGCATATCCAAACAGTGGACCTCCAGCTGTTGTGAAACTACACATCCCAGCATGCCTTGACATAGTTTTAGCATTCCCTAATAGCAAAAATGTGGCAATGCATGATGGGACTTGTAGTTTCACAACAGCTGGAGGGCCATAGTTTGGACATGCCTGTAAACACATTGAGAAATAATGCACAATATGCTTCATAAATAGGGGCATTGGCGCGCATTAAAAATTTACACCATAATGCCCATTACATGTCAAGATTGTAGATTGTATTTATAAAATGGATGTGTTATTACAATGATCTCCTGGTAGTTACACAATACAGCTAATAACTAAAGAATTAAGTAATTTTAAATTATATAGAAGTCAACAGGAGGAAATTATAACACGTAATATTATAACATACTGTATCAATAACCTTCAGTTACTTCTCACCAGTCAATTGGTGAGAAGGACAGAGATTATTGTCATTGATTATCTGAGTCTTTGGGCAATATATTGCTGGGTATGAAGCATTTATATTGGCAACTATATATGGAACATATTGCTGTGTGAATAAGTATGGTGGTTGATTACTAACTGTCCTGTTTAAATTTCTGCACACTGGCTGATTCAGTGTTCCCACAATTACACTGGCACTGCATGCAGAGAATTAATAAATGCAGACATTTGCCTATAAGCCAAGTTGTAGGCACTTCTGTTTCCACACTACACCAATTAGTCAGCGCACACTCTACTCCCGTAACATGCTCTCATCATGTAAACTCCCCATTGCTTGCCTATTAGACTGCAGGTAGAAATGTATTTAATTTATTAAGTTTCTTATATAGCGCACACATATTCTGTAGAGATTTACAGATAATATTTGAACAATCACATCAGTCCCTGCCCCAGTGGAGCTTACAATCTATATTCCCTACCACATGTACACGCACACACAGACATTCTAGGGTTAATTTTGTTAGGAGCCAAATAACCTACCAGTATATTTTTGGAGACTCCACACAGTTAGGGCCATGGTGGGAATCGAACCCATGACCTCAGCGTGGTGAGGCAGTAATGCTAACCATTACACCATCCCTACTGCCCATAGAAACGGGACAGAGATGTTTATGACTTGCCCATTGCATGTACTGATGGCTATGGTGCATGGGCAGTGTAAAAAATCAGACAATCAATCTGTGTGCATCAGTGGCGTAACTAATAATTGTGCGCCCCCCTGCCGAAAATGCAGGGGGGCGCCCCCCCCCCCCCTAAAAAAAAAAAACAAAAAACAAGCAGCGTGGAGCCGTGGCGCGCGGGGGGGGGGGGGAGAGGGAGGGAAGGGGATTGAGGGGAGAGAGCGTGTGTGTGTGTATGTGTGTGTTTGTGTGCGTGTGTGTTTTACCTTGGGCCGCATCCGTCCGCGCCGGGTCCCGGCTCTCCCGGCTACTGCTGCTAACGAAAGTGACACTTGGAAAATGGCTGCCCCCATACAGCAGACGAAAAACTGTCTGCGGTATGGGGGCAGCCATTTTCCAAGTGTCACTTTTTGTATCAGTGAGAGAGCAGCGCTGCGGCAATAGCCGGGAGAGCTGGGACCCGGACGGTGCACGCACACACACAGACAGGCAGGCAGGCAGACAGTGACTGTCGTCCCGCAGCCCCCCGGCGCCCACATACCCTCAGCGCCTCCCCGCCACGGCGGGGGCTGCGGGACGGTAGTTACGCCAGTGGTGTGCATGCATGCAATCTGTGTGCAACCTCTGGTAACATTGGTTCAAGACCTTGTAGGTCACAGTCAGGACTTTTTTGGTTCCTATCCCTGGCAAATTGTTTCAATAAAAAACATTTGGCCTAGTTGTGCCATGAAAAAAATCCTGATAATCCAGGGTGACGTGATTCAAAAATGTATGGGAACCAGTGGACTAAACTAGTATTACAGCATTGTCATTATTAATGTTTTCAACTCATATGCTCCTGGTAGCAACCCCTTCCCGACATTTGACGTATATATACGTCATGGCCGGGATGTACTTCCCGACACATGACGTATATATACGTCATGACTTTAAACTGTCCCCGCGTCTATAGATGCGGTGACAGTTTAAACATGTCTGCTGTCCCTGCTGTCCCACAGTGCCCACCCAGAGATGATCCCACCTTTGACCGGCTATTCAAAGTCAGGCCGGTCATTGATCATTTCATTGCCAAATTTGCAGAGATGTACATCCCTGAAAAATTTATTTGTATCGACGAGTCCCTTATACATTTTAAAGGAAGGGTTAAATTCCGCCAGTACCTTCCCAGTAAGAGGGCAAGGTATGGCATAAAAATGTATAAACTGTGTGAAAGCACCTCAGGGTACACCCACAGGTTTAGGGTATATGAAGGGAAGGATTCAAGAATTGAACCGCCAGAATGCCCCCCCTCCCTCGTAGGTGTTAGTGGAAAAATTGTCTGGGATTTAGTGCACCCCTTCCTGGATAAAGGTTATCACCTCTATGTGGATAACTTTTACACTAGCATCCCCCTGTTTAAGGCCCTTGGTTCAAGAGGTACAGCAGCTTGCGGTACTGTGCGCAAGAACCAAAGAGGCCTCCCAAAAACGCACATTGCCCAAGTACTGAGAAGGGGTGAAAGCAGGGCACAATCCACCGAAAATATGTTGTTGGTCAAATATAAGGACAAGAGGGATGTCCTTATACTGACAACAATTCATGGAGACAGTACCACCTCCATCCCTGTACAAGGTACCAGTACCCACACCTCAAAACCTAATTGTATCCTAGATTACAATAAGTACATGGGCGGAGTGGATCTTTCAGATCAGGTACTGAAGCCGTACAGTCCCCTGCGGAAAACAAAAATCTGGTACAAGAAGCTGGCCGTGTATATCATCCAGATGGCACTGTATAACGCTTACGTGCTATTCCGTTCTACCAGCCAGAGGGGGACATTTATGCACTTTTAAGAGGAAGTCATAAAGGGCCTAATATTTGGGAACCAGCAGGCAGAGGGCCCCAGTACTTCTAGTACTGGCCCCCGTATTGTACCAGGGCAGCATTTTCCTAACGAAATCCCCTCCACTGCAAGAAAGGGCAGGACACAAAAAAGGTGCAAAGTTTGCTATAAAAAGGGAATAAGAAAGGATACTATTTTCCACTGTGAAACTTGCCCCGACAAACCCGGCCTATGTATAAAGGAGTGTTTTAAAATATACGACACATCTATGGATTATTAGGTTCATCATTTAACCGTGCTTCGGGGGTCTTGCTAATGCCACATAGCACCCACCATTCATTCCACCAGAATCTGAGCTGCAAAATCCAAAAATCACTCCTTCCCTTCTGAGTCCTGCCATGCACCCAACTGGTATTTTTTGGTCACATATGAGGCATTGCCATACTTGGGAGAAATTGGGGCACAGATTTTGGGGTGCTTTGTCTCCTTCATTCCTTGTGAAAATGAAAAATTTTGAGCCAGAACTGCATTTTTGTGTAAAAAATGTAATTTTTCATTTGCACAGCCCAGTTGTATCAAAATTGGTGAAACCCCTGGGGGTTTGAAATGTACACTATACCCCTAGATGAATTCCCTGAGGGGTGTAGTTTGCAAAATGGGGTCACTTGTGGGGGGGTTCCACTGTATTGGTGCTTTGGGGGTCTTGCTAATGCGACATAGCACCCACCAACATTCCACCAGAATCTGAGCTGCAAAATCCAAATATCACTCCTTCCCTTCTGAGTCCTGCCATTTTTTGGTCACACATGAGGCATTGCCGTACTCGGGAGAAATTGGGGCACAGATTTTGGGGTGCTTTGTCTCCTTCATTCCTTGTGAAAATGAAAAATTTTGAGCCAGAACTGCATTTTTGTGTAAAAAATTTAATTTTTCATTTTCACTGCCCAGTTGTACCACAATTGGTGAAACCCCTGGGGGTTTGAAATGTACACTATACCCCTAGATGAATTCCCTGAGGGGTGTAGTTTGCAAAATGGGGTCACTTGTGGGGGGGTTCCACTGTATTGGTGCTTCGGGGGTCTTGCTAATGCGACATAGCACCCACCAACATTCCACCAGAATCTGAGCTGCAAAATCCAAAAATCACTCCTTCCCTTCTGAGTCCTGCCATGCACCCAAATGGTATTTTTTGGTCACATGTGAGGCATTGCCGTACTCGGGAGAAATTGGGGCACAGATTTTGGGGTGCTTTGTCTCCTTCATTCCTTGTGAAAATGAAAAATTTTGAGCCAGAACTGCATTTTTGTGTAAAAAATGTAATTTTTCATTTGCACAGCCCAGTTGTATCAAAATTGGTGAAACCCCTGGGGGTTTGAAATGTACACTATACCCCTAGATGAATTCCCTGAGGGGTGTAGTTTGCAAAATGGGGTCACTTGTGGGGGGGTTCCACTGTATTGGTGCTTCGGGGGTCTTGCTAATGCGACATAGCACCCACCAACATTCCACCAGAATCTGAGCTGCAAAATCCAAAAATCACTCCTTCCCTTCTGAGTCCTGCCATGCATCCAAATGGTATTTTTTGGTCACATGTGAGGCATTGCCGTACTCGGGAGAAATTGGGGCACAGATTTTGGGGTGCTTTGTCTCCTTCATTCCTTGTGAAAATGAAAAATTTGGAGCCAGAACTGCATTTTTGTGTAAAAAAAATAATTTTTCATTTTCACTGCCCAGTTGTACCACAATTGGTGAAACCCCTGGGGGTTTTAAATGTACACTATACCCCTAGATGAATTCCCTGAGGGGTGTAGTTTGCAAAATGGGGTCACTTGTGGGGGGGTTCCTAACTTTTAGCATCTTATGGTGCCTAGAAACCTACATGGTGCCTACAAAATAATCTCATAAAAAGGAGGCTCCAAAATCAAGTAGGTGCTCCTTCTATTATGAAGCCTGTGGTTTGGTCAACGTGCACACTAGGGCCACATATAGGATATTTATGAAAACAAAAGAATTGGGGGAATCAATTTTTAGTCACATTTCTCTAGTAAAATCGACTGTGTTCCTTAGAAAAATGTATTAAAATTGCAAATCTGCAAAAAAAAATGAAATTTTGAAATTTCACCTACACTTTGTTTTAATTCCTGTGAAACACCTAAAGGGTTAACAAACTTCCAAAATGCTGTTTTGAATACTGTGAGGGGTGCAGTTTTTGAAATGGCATCATTTATGGGGGTGTCTCACATACAAGTCCCTCAAAGTCACATCAGAACTGAACTGGTCCCTAAAAAAATCAGTGTTTGAAATTTTCTTGAAAATTTGAGAATTTGCTATTCATATTTTAAGCCTCCTAGTGTCCAAAAAAATTAAAAGGAGGCTGAAATAATGATGGAAACATAAAGTAGACATATGGTCTATGTTAGTTATTAACTATTTTGAGTGGTATGATTATTTCTCACAAGCAAAAAATTTAACATTTTGAAAATTGCTAAATTTTCCATTTTTTTACGACATTTTGGTATTTTTCACAAAAAAACACAGACTGTATCGACCCAAATTTACCACTAACTTGAAGTACAATGTGTCACGAGAAAACAATCTCAAAATCACTGGGATAAGTAAAAGCAAAAAAAAGTTTTCCCCACTTAAGTGATACATGTCAGATTTGAAAAAAAGGGCTCTGTCAGGAAGGCAAAAACATGCTGCATCAGGAAGGGGTTAATATACATTGCTGGTATTACTGTATGACGTGTACTATTGTAACCCCTCATTTGAAACAAATCTGATCCTTTTGTAAAGGGTTTAACATACTGAATCATACATTTTATATGTAACCTTTCCTAGCGTGCATGTTGCATTTAATGGTTTTTAAATATTTCATAGGTGTGATCATTTGACCCATTATTGCTGGTAGAAATATGTGACTTAAGGGTACTTGTGTATTATCTGGGCGCCCGATTTTTTCATTGGGTCGGAAAAATCGTATGCGATGCGATGGACCTGATTTTTCCATAGGAATCACTGTTAAATGGTCCCAAATGGCCCCCAGGCCCCCCAAAATGCCCCACAGCCCCCTACATTGTATATGCCACCCCACCATCAACGCCAACCCGAAGCGTGGTGAGCGCAGCGAGCCCGCGAGGGGCGGCGGTACGCGTCCGCCGACCTTTTCATACCCCCACTATCCACGTCGGCGTGGAGTTGATTTTATATAGTGTGGCGAGCGCAGCAAGCCACCGAGCCTGGAGCGTGGCGGGCGGACACGCATTACTTCACAGGTATTACGCGTCCGCTCGCCACGCTTCGGGCTCGCCACACTATATAAAATCAACTCCACGCCGACTGGATAGTAGAGGTATGAAAAGGTCAGAGGACACGTACCGCTGCGCTCACCACGCTTCGGGATGGCGTTGATGGTGGGGTGGCGTTAACAATGAGGGGGCATACAAACAATGGGGGGGGGGGGCTGGGGGGCATTTCACATTGACCCTAATGGTCTCAGGGATCATTTGGGACCATTTAACATTGGTTCCTATGGGAAAATCGCGTCGCATCGCATCTGATTGTATGCCTTAAGTTAAGGCATACAATCAAAAAATCGGGCGCCCAGATATTACACAAGTACTGAAATAAGAAATGCTCTAACTGAAGTTGTCTTATGGCCGATAATGGGATATTTAAATATTTACTTCTGGCATGCTAATTCTGATTGTAACAAGAGAATTTAATTTTGGCATCATTTATTGCTTTTCATAAGATCTAAAACATAAAGCTTGGATTAAACAAATTCTAATTATAATGTAAGGGGTTTATTATTAAGGTCTGAGTTCTATTGAAATGGGATGTTGCTATGTACAATCAATCAGATTATCTATTATGTTCAAGAAGGTGCTAAATAAATAAATAGATTCTGATTGGTTGCCCATAGCAACATACCATCTTCAATAGAAATCCCTGTTTGTGTTCACCAATACCATTTATTTCCTTAACAAAAGAGAACATGTGTACGCAGTCTATTTTTTAGATATCACAGATGATTATATTTTTTTTTGTCTTTTGTATTATAGGTGTTCTGGAGTGGCCATTTTGGACAAAACTGGTAGTTGTTGCTATTGGATTTACAGGTGGTTTAGTGTTTATGTATGTCCAGTGTAAAGTCTATATACAGCTGTGGAGAAGACTGAAGGCTTACAATCGGGTAATATTTGTCCAGAACTGCCCTGACACCACTAAGAAGCCTGAAACTAAGAACCATCCAAATCATCAGAACACAGATGTTAAGGATTCCATAACTGTCCCAGTGTCCCAGACATCTACAACTCTCCAATCATGTTCTGATGCAAGTGTACCTGGAGTCATACCTGTCTGACCAGAATCCTCCAGTAACTCTTCATGTTCTTTATTCACTGCAGACATGCTACCAGGAGGTAGTAATCTTCTCCTTGTGATACAGAAATGGAAAATACAGTACAGCATTACTAAACCTGTTATTGATCTGACGGCATGATCAATGACGGCATACAAAACTAAGAAGAAACGACACACATGAAAAATACAACATTTTTGTATGTCCACACGTAAAGAAATACTGATTTTTATTAGTTTTGCTTTGTGAGGGAGAAACTATTTTTCCAGTATTTGTTGTATGTGTTTCTTTGTGATTGAGTTTAATGTTTTCTATTGAACAAAAAAAGTCAAAAAGACATGTACAGTAGACAATAAATTTGAATTACATAGCACTCATAGTACTATATGTAGTCTAGTTTATAAAGTAAGCAGGTCTCAGAAGAAACAAAAAGCACTTTGTACAATGTTATGGTACAATATTTATATAGATCTGGATTCATACACAGTGGAATATTAAGAAAAATACTGTGTTATATGTATGCAATCTTTGACTTTACACTTCTTGCTGAATGCTATCTTTTATTGTACTACTATGGAACATCTGAAAGCATATGCAGTTCTAATAATTCCCAATAATGCCTAATTCTAATCATTGGACCTTTTGTGAAGGACCAATATAAATGTAATCAATATTTCCAGCATATAGTATGTGGTAGTATGGAAATCAGCAACAGTGTTATTACCACTTAGTAAAGCAGGGATAGTGGATGTTTTACATGCAGTATTTTCATGGGCTATTGCATTTTGAATAAAACCAAAGCAGTCTGTTTCAGCATTGAATCCATTTTGTTTTATTTTTTTATTTTTCATCACTTAACTATAAGGATCTGATAGAGGGAGAGAGAGACTACCCAGGGACGGTGCTAGGGTGTTCGGCGCCTCCCTGCAAACTCTAAATTTGCGCCCTCCCATACCTTATAAAATAGCGCATTCTAGAGACACACGCCACAAAAAAGTTGTGCTTATGCAGCATAATGCCAACCATAGTGTGTTAGGTTTCGGGTGTGACCCCACCGCCGGGACTGCTGTTTAGGACAGCCACGGCCAAACCCTATACTACCTCTGTTGTACCCCCCAGGCTGGGTGACCGACTCCTGCAGGTGTTACTAGGCTTCGCCTGTAGCCGCCACGTTTGAATGGGTAGGTTAAGCCCACCCAAGCTCCGGTGCAGCCAGGTGTTATGAGAGGACAAGGAGCCGGGGACCCCCCTAGGGTACGGTCAAGAGGAAAGCTGACTGAGGGGCCTAACTGAAATTAACAAAACGGCGACTTGCCGGGCCCTGGCTAACGCAACTAAGCGCCCGCGACCTGGTCGCCACAACCCGCGACAACCGTCGCCCAGGGAACCACACAAAATATAAGACACAATACCAAAGTATACAAAGAGCAGGAGGGACTGGAAAACCCCAGAAAAACTGGGAGACAAGGGGAGAGAATGAGTGGGAAGCAATGGACCTTCCCAACATAAATGACCTGCCAATGCGGTAGACAGAAAACACAGGTAATGAGTAAGGTAATGACAATAAAGAAGGTGTGAATGAAACTACCCCAAAGGGGCAACTCACGACACAGGAGGGACCAATGGAAGAGGAGACCACGAAGGAGCTGCTGGGAACAGCAGGGAAACGGACCGGAGAGCAGCAGACAGATAGGTCCAAACAGGAGCTATCACCGGCGAGGACTGCAGGGCTGGCTTCCTAGATAAGAAGGCTAGGAGCCAATGAGAATGGAGGCCTGAGTCCCGCCTGTCCTAACGAGTCCTTTCCGACACCTGCGGCCTGTTGAATTTCGCGGCTTTTTCTCTCTGCCTAGCAGCGTCTGCCGTTGCTAAGCAACGGCGCTGCCGCGTCTCAGGCGCTGAGAGACGTGAGGAGAGAGGACGGGCGTCACGCTCCGACGCTGCGTCCTCCGGCGTCCCTGGTTGCTAGGCAACCGGACGTCAGAGCCGGAAGGACAGGCGGCTAAGCGTACATGCCGCTCTGTCCTTCCAGAAGCGCTCCCACGGCGCCTAACATAGTGTTAGTCACATATGATATGATGCCCAGAGTAGTGCTCAAATAATGCCTATATATAATATATATATATATATATATATATATATATACCTCCAGAAAGCTGACACTCTCAATATTCTTTCATTTTCAGCGTGCTCTGCATCCATTTAAAAAAAGTCCCCCTATGTACAAACATAGTTCTTCAGGCACTGCTTGTTTAAAAGTGTTTTGTATATTTTTCAAGTGAATAAAAATATGAATGCATCTAGCATTTGTGCCTGAAGAACTATGTTTGTGCATAGGGACACACATATATACATATATTAGTCCTCGTCACTTTCCTCTACCAGTAAAATTTCTTAGGCATTAAAAGAGGTGGCAGTGGCAGTGGCACTCACAGAGTACACACTCACAGACACTTCTCTATCTCAACCATTTCTAATTAACCAGGTGAGTGCCACTGCCACCTCAGTATTAATACATACAGTATGGTGCCTCTCACCTAATGTAATGTAGGTGCCTACCAGCGTGTCTTTCTGTCCCGGCTCCCGCAGTGTGTACAGCGCCGAGTTAACTGATCCAGCAGAAACAAGGCCGACCGACATCTCGGCTGGCTCTTCCCCTACATGCTGTACTCGGCGGACCAGTGTGATGATGTGGGCAGCATCACTCAGCAGAACGTGTGGTTGAGCGTCAGCAGCCGGCGTCCAAGAGTGCCGCGGCGGCTTCCCAAATTTATTTCAATGTCCCCCTTTTCCAGCACCTGATTCTGCCCTGTTGCCGGCACCGTTGCCTGTCATATACTTTGACAGGTGCAGGATGCAGTCAAGAAAGAAAACAATTGTACACCTGCGCAAGATTCATTAAAGCAGCTTAGACACTGTCAATGAAGTAACACCAAAACTTCGAAAAGGACAATAGAAAACAATATAGTCAGTGTCCTGGGCGCTAAAGTCTTATTGTATAAATGATTGAACACTTACACAAACATAAATAAAGTTATTGTGATGGAGAGTTTTTCTTCTTTTCAAAATAATTTTTCTGTATCCAAATCCGAACACAGTTCACACACCTCCCATTTTTTTTATTGTCTCTAAAAGAGAGAAGTAATCGTGCAACTCTTTTTTGACAGGGGGGAACAAATTTATTATAGCGATACACTCACAAGGGTAAGTAAAACACAAGCATGTAGTCACCAGCGGTGACACAAATGTGGAGCTCTCACCAACCACTCCTGTGGTTCTGACAGAAAAGATAGCAACTCCTTCCAGCAGACCTCAGTGCGGGTGGTCCTCCTCCACAAAAACAGGTTCTGTTCTCCAGCCACGGATACAGCAGCTCAATGCATTTCAGACCTTTTGGTCCTTCATCAGGAGCATGATGCAGCAGCTGGCAGCTACAGCATCAGAGGAGGGGAGATGGCGCCTTCAGGGGCCGGCGCCTACCTGCTTTGCAGGCTGTGCTGAGCGGGTAGCGCCGGCCCTGAGAGTACCATACTTCCCCAGTATGCGTAATGTATTCACACTTGCATTCAGAGGGCCAGATGCCCTTAGCTTCAAAAGTGATACATTGGAGAGTGATAAACAGATAAACAGCCAGCCAATCACCCTCCATTTTATCACTTTTTGAAGCTTAGTGCATCTGGCCCATAGTCTCGTCACAAAGAGATGTTACAGGAATTGCCTATCAAATTAATTAGCCTAGATTCACAGTACGCCATAGTCACATCATGTTGCATCTAAGAAACATCCCCCCCCCCCAAAAAAAAAAAAAGACACTTGACACTATCTTAGTCATGGGAACTGGCATGCCAAAAGGGGCTATTTGGTGCCACTGCAACGTAAAAGTACAAGGACACATCTGTCTTAGGGCAGTATTCAATGAGAAAAATTCTCCGTGCATGGCGAGAGATTTTTTCTCTCGGCATGCACTCGCCCTGTTACGGAGGGCTCGCTGCCACTCCTGCTCCCACTATTCAATGTGGTTAAGACTCGCCGCCACTCGCGGCGAGTCTTAACCCCTGCAGCAGAAGAGCGTCCGCGGCAGGGAGCTGGCAGGGAGCCGGGGGACGGTGGCAGCCAGGGAGATTAAAGTCTCCCTGGCTGCCCCAGAACATATGTGTGATTTTTTGACACCAAAATTAAAAAAAAAACCTTTTAGTTTAAAAGTTCACATTCCAGTTCTCCATGAAAAGATGGAGTATTGCTACACTGAGAGACACGGCGAAAATCACTTAAAAAGACAGCGAAAATATCACATTGAATAGGGTAGTTCACTTTTGGAGAGCAAAATGCGCCTTCCAACGCGAAAATAGCACAAACTCGCCATAAAACACGGCAAATTTTTCTCATTGAATACTGCCCTTAGTACTGTAATTTCATTTTCTCTGGTAAAACCCAATAAGGATTGGTGACTTGCAAAATCTGCCGCTTAGTTAAATTAGCATTTTTTTCATTGAGGCATTGGTCTATTAATCATGCAGATATTAACTGTCAAGAAGCACTTTTGAAAGTGTTACAAGTTATGTTAACCTTTGCAGAATCCAGGAAGATTACACTCCATTTTAAAGCAGTCTTAAGCGGATGGAAGAAATTAGTATTTTATGAGAAAGGTCAGAATAAATGTAAGGTAAAGTCTCCCATAACACTATGCGATTTGGTTCACTGGAAGAGACCTTGACAAAAAGAGCAAGCCTCTCGAAACGCGTTGGTAGCCGGGGAACGCACAAGTCCACACACCGCCAATTTCGGAAGCCATCATACCCAAACTTCCTGTAATCGCAGCATTCTCGAGGAGGTCCGGAACACAGACGTCGTGGAGGAAGCATGGAAAGCCAGAAGACCTAGTTAAGCTTAGGGACAGTTAGAGCTGCCGGGGATCTTCACAACTAGTGCTACATATTCGACCACAGCCGGGACCAGCAAAAAATCTCCCCAAAAACCCCGATAAGGGCTGTAAACATTTTATCACTAACCTTTTTCTTTCTTTTAGCGGCTAAGCACATTTATTGTTATTGTTATTTTATGCCACGTAACTAAGACACATAAGCGCTTTTTTCTTCCAGTGAACCAAATTTTAAAACCTTATAAAAAAGCTGCTATACCTGAGTGCAGAGGACACTTTTTCCCTTCCTAATAACTATGCGATTTGGGCCTGTTTTCACCCTATTCCGGCTGAGAAATCGGTTGAAATTGTCCCAAATAATATGTGTCTGACATCCAATCTGATTAACACAGGGCCCCGGAGATCATACGTGCTGTACGAATGATCTCCGTGTCAGACCCCCTCCCGGTGGTAGGGAGCATGGATCATATGCGATACATTGCATGCAGAAGGGGCGCATGCAATCCTGCCACCTGGGAGGGGAATTGGATGCAACTCTTCCCATAGAAAAAGTCGCATAGTGTATGGGGGCCTAAGCTTGCTTGTCGTGCCTTGATAGGTGCAATAGGGAGTTTCTCATGTAGGCCATGAACGGTCAAGGAGAGCTTGAATGAGTGAATGGTCAAACAAATGTGAAAATACTGTAGTGGTAGAGATGATGGTCCCCAGCACGTCTAGCAAACCATGTAGATGGTGGCAGCACTGATTAATGCTATTAAGTTATAGATATAATACGTATTAATTCATAGGGATCCTTAGCTCAAAGTAAATTAAATTTAATTGGAAAAAAGAACCTGAATTAAAGTCAGATGTATGCAGAGGTAATCAAAGCAACTCTTTTAGGGTAAGAGAAAACAGCTGCTAACACACACTCCTAATCATGACAAAGCTGGTATGCTAAGTGTACCGAAAAACTATGAACATAGGAATCCTCTGTTGTACCCCCCAGGCTGGGTGACCGACTCCTGCAGGTGTTACTAGGCTTCGCCTGTAGCCGCCACGTTTGAATGGGTAGGTTAAGCCCACCCAAGCTCCGGTGCAGCCAGGTGTTATGAGAGGACAAGGAGCCGGGGACCCCCCTAGGGTACGGTCAAGAGGAAAGCTGACTGAGGGGCCTAACTGAAATTAACAAAACGGCGACTTGCCGGGCCCTGGCTAACGCAACTAAGCGCCCGCGACCTGGTCGCCACAACCCGCGACAACCGTCGCCCAGGGAACCACACAAAATATAAGACACAATACCAAAGTATACAAAGAGCAGGAGGGACTGGAAAACCCCAGAAAAACTGGGAGACAAGGGGAGAGAATGAGTGGGAAGCAATGGACCTTCCCAACATAAATGACCTGCCAATGCGGTAGACAGAAAACACAGGTAATGAGTAAGGTAATGACAATAAAGAAGGTGTGAATGAAACTACCCCAAAGGGGCAACTCACGACACAGGAGGGACCAATGGAAGAGGAGACCACGAAGGAGCTGCTGGGAACAGCAGGGAAACGGACCGGAGAGCAGCAGACAGATAGGTCCAAACAGGAGCTATCACCGGCGAGGACTGCAGGGCTGGCTTCCTAGATAAGAAGGCTAGGAGCCAATGAGAATGGAGGCCTGAGTCCCGCCTGTCCTAACGAGTCCTTTCCGACACCTGCGGCCTGTTGAATTTCGCGGCTTTTCCTCTCTGCCTAGCAGCGTCTGCCGTTGCTAAGCAACGGCGCTGCCGCGTCTCAGGCGCTGAGAGACGTGAGGAGAGAGGACGGGCGTCACGCTCCGACGCTGCGTCCTCCGGCGTAGGGAGCCGGGGGACGGTGGCAGCCAGGGAGATTAAAGTCTCCCTGGCTGCCCCAGAACATATGTGTGATTTTTTTACACCAAAATTAAAAAAAAACCTTTTAGTTTAAAAGTTCACATTCCAGTTCTCCATGAAAAGATGGAGAATTGCTACACTGAGAGACACGGCGAAAATCACTTAAAAAGACAGCGAAAATATCACATTGAATAGGGTAGTTCACTTTTGGAGAGCAAAATGCGCCTTCCAACGCGAAAATAGCACAAACTCGCCATAAAACACGGCAAATTTTTCTCATTGAATACTGCCCTTAGTACTGTAATTTCATTTTCTCTGGTAAAACCCAATAAGGATTGGTGACTTGCAAAATCTGCCGCTTAGTTAAATTAGCATTTTTTTCATTGAGGCATTGGTCTATTAATCATGCAGATATTAACTGTCAAGAAGCACTTTTGAAAGTGTTACAAGTTATGTTAACCTTTGCAGAATCCAGGAAGATTACACTCCATTTTAAAGCAGTCTTAAGCGGATGGAAGAAATTAGTATTTTATGAGAAAGGTCAGAATAAATGTAAGGTAAAGTCTCCCATAACACTATGCGATTTGGTTCACTGGAAGAGACCTTGACAAAAAGAGCAAGCCTCTCGAAACGCGTTGGTAGCCGGGGAACGCACAAGTCCACACACCGCCAATTTCGGAAGCCATCATACCCAAACTTCCTGTAATCGCAGCATTCTCGAGGAGGTCCGGAACACAGACGTCGTGGAGGAAGCATGGAAAGCCAGAAGACCTAGTTAAGCTTAGGGACAGTTAGAGCTGCCGGGGATCTTCACAACTAGTGCTACATATTCGACCACAGCCGGGACCAGCAAAAAATCTCCCCAAAAACCCCGATAAGGGCTGTAAACATTTTATCACTAACCTTTTTCTTTCTTTTAGCGGCTAAGCACATTTATTGTTATTGTTATTTTATGCCACGTAACTAAGACACATAAGCGCTTTTTTCTTCCAGTGAACCAAATTTTAAAACCTTATAAAAAAGCTGCTATACCTGAGTGCAGAGGACACTTTTTCCCTTCCTAATAACTATGCGATTTGGGCCTGTTTTCACCCTATTCCGGCTGAGAAATCGGTTGAAATTGTCCCAAATAATATGTGTCTGACATCCAATCTGATTAACACAGGGCCCCGGAGATCATACGTGCTGTACGAATGATCTCCGTGTCAGACCCCCTCCCGGTGGTAGGGAGCATGGATCATATGCGATACATTGCATGCAGAAGGGGCGCATGCAATCCTGCCACCTGGGAGGGGAATTGGATGCAACTCTTCCCATAGCAAAAGTCGCATAGTGTATGGGGGCCTAAGCTTGCTTGTCGTGCCTTGATAGGTGCAATAGGGAGTTTCTCATGTAGGCCATGAACGGTCAAGGAGAGCTTGAATGAGTGAATGGTCAAACAAATGTGAAAATACTGTAGTGGTAGAGATGATGGTCCCCAGCACGTCTAGCAAACCATGTAGATGGTGGCAGCACTGATTAATGCTATTAAGTTATAGATATAATACGTATTAATTCATAGGGATCCTTAGCTCAAAGTAAATTAAATTTAATTGGAAAAAAGAACCTGAATTAAAGTCAGATGTATGCAGAGGTAATCAAAGCAACTCTTTTAGGGTAAGAGAAAACAGCTGCTAACACACACTCCTAATCATGACAAAGCTGGTATGCTAAGTGTACCGAAAAACTATGAACATAGGAATCCTCTGTTGTACCCCCCAGGCTGGGTGACCGACTCCTGCAGGTGTTACTAGGCTTCGCCTGTAGCCGCCACGTTTGAATGGGTAGGTTAAGCCCACCCAAGCTCCGGTGCAGCCAGGTGTTATGAGAGGACAAGGAGCCGGGGACCCCCCTAGGGTACGGTCAAGAGGAAAGCTGACTGAGGGGCCTAACTGAAATTAACAAAACGGCGACTTGCCGGGCCCTGGCTAACGCAACTAAGCGCCCGCGACCTGGTCGCCACAACCCGCGACAACCGTCGCCCAGGGAACCACACAAAATATAAGACACAATACCAAAGTATACAAAGAGCAGGAGGGACTGGAAAACCCCAGAAAAACTGGGAGACAAGGGGAGAGAATGAGTGGGAAGCAATGGACCTTCCCAACATAAATGACCTGCCAATGCGGTAGACAGAAAACACAGGTAATGAGTAAGGTAATGACAATAAAGAAGGTGTGAATGAAACTACCCCAAAGGGGCAACTCACGACACAGGAGGGACCAATGGAAGAGGAGACCACGAAGGAGCTGCTGGGAACAGCAGGGAAACGGACCGGAGAGCAGCAGACAGATAGGTCCAAACAGGAGCTATCACCGGCGAGGACTGCAGGGCTGGCTTCCTAGATAAGAAGGCTAGGAGCCAATGAGAATGGAGGCCTGAGTCCCGCCTGTCCTAACGAGTCCTTTCCGACACCTGCGGCCTGTTGAATTTCGCGGCTTTTCCTCTCTGCCTAGCAGCGTCTGCCGTTGCTAAGCAACGGCGCTGCCGCGTCTCAGGCGCTGAGAGACGTGAGGAGAGAGGACGGGCGTCACGCTCCGACGCTGCGTCCTCCGGCGTAGGGAGCCGGGGGACGGTGGCAGCCAGGGAGATTAAAGTCTCCCTGGCTGCCCCAGAACATATGTGTGATTTTTTGACACCAAAATTAAAAAAAAACCTTTTAGTTTAAAAGTTCACATTCCAGTTCTCCATGAAAAGATGGAGAATTGCTACACTGAGAGACACGGCGAAAATCACTTAAAAAGACAGCGAAAATATCACATTGAATAGGGTAGTTCACTTTTGGAGAGCAAAATGCGCCTTCCAACGCGAAAATAGCACAAACTCGCCATAAAACACGGCAAATTTTTCTCATTGAATACTGCCCTTAGTACTGTAATTTCATTTTCTCTGGTAAAACCCAATAAGGATTGGTGACTTGCAAAATCTGCCGCTTAGTTAAATTAGCATTTTTTTCATTGAGGCATTGGTCTATTAATCATGCAGATATTAACTGTCAAGAAGCACTTTTGAAAGTGTTACAAGTTATGTTAACCTTTGCAGAATCCAGGAAGATTACACTCCATTTTAAAGCAGTCTTAAGCGGATGGAAGAAATTAGTATTTTATGAGAAAGGTCAGAATAAATGTAAGGTAAAGTCTCCCATAACACTATGCGATTTGGTTCACTGGAAGAGACCTTGACAAAAAGAGCAAGCCTCTCGAAACGCGTTGGTAGCCGGGGAACGCACAAGTCCACACACCGCCAATTTCGGAAGCCATCATACCCAAACTTCCTGTAATCGCAGCATTCTCGAGGAGGTCCGGAACACAGACGTCGTGGAGGAAGCATGGAAAGCCAGAAGACCTAGTTAAGCTTAGGGACAGTTAGAGCTGCCGGGGATCTTCACAACTAGTGCTACATATTCGACCACAGCCGGGACCAGCAAAAAATCTCCCCAAAAACCCCGATAAGGGCTGTAAACATTTTATCACTAACCTTTTTCTTTCTTTTAGCGGCTAAGCACATTTATTGTTATTGTTATTTTATGCCACGTAACTAAGACACATAAGCGCTTTTTTCTTCCAGTGAACCAAATTTTAAAACCTTATAAAAAAGCTGCTATACCTGAGTGCAGAGGACACTTTTTCCCTTCCTAATAACTATGCGATTTGGGCCTGTTTTCACCCTATTCCGGCTGAGAAATCGGTTGAAATTGTCCCAAATAATATGTGTCTGACATCCAATCTGATTAACACAGGGCCCCGGAGATCATACGTGCTGTACGAATGATCTCCGTGTCAGACCCCCTCCCGGTGGTAGGGAGCATGGATCATATGCGATACATTGCATGCAGAAGGGGCGCATGCAATCCTGCCACCTGGGAGGGGAATTGGATGCAACTCTTCCCATAGCAAAAGTCGCATAGTGTATGGGGGCCTAAGCTTGCTTGTCGTGCCTTGATAGGTGCAATAGGGAGTTTCTCATGTAGGCCATGAACGGTCAAGGAGAGCTTGAATGAGTGAATGGTCAAACAAATGTGAAAATACTGTAGTGGTAGAGATGATGGTCCCCAGCACGTCTAGCAAACCATGTAGATGGTGGCAGCACTGATTAATGCTATTAAGTTATAGATATAATACGTATTAATTCATAGGGATCCTTAGCTCAAAGTAAATTAAATTTAATTGGAAAAAAGAACCTGAATTAAAGTCAGATGTATGCAGAGGTAATCAAAGCAACTCTTTTAGGGTAAGAGAAAACAGCTGCTAACACACACTCCTAATCATGACAAAGCTGGTATGCTAAGTGTACCGAAAAACTATGAACATAGGAATCACAGGCTGTGCTGTAGTCACATCCTGGTGAATTAAGTATACAGGTTTCATGTACTGAGTCTCATATACCTCTAAGCCAGTAATTAAAATAAATTAACTACAGAAACAACACCCAGTTGATTAGCACCCCCACCCCTCACACACACACACAGTTACAGTGCAGTTACTCCTTCCTACTAGCACGTTCATAGAAACTACTAAAATGTTGTTTGAAATCAAATTTCTAATCTAATTTTCATTGCTTGTTTCAATTAATTTGCACAAGGATGTATATCCTTCACAACTGTCTCCCATGAGGTGGTGGCCATTTTGGGAGAGACATTTTAAACAGTTTACGCATTATTCCACATCAGGACGCATGGGAAACTGTGCAGACACTGGTCGCAGATTTGCACGGCACTAGAAATGACCCTGTTTTTTCTGATGCTCCTAGGGAGTTAATTAATATTTCTATAAAACTGCATTGCAGTGGCAAGCCTACCTGTACATGGTGAAGCAGCAAATTTAGTTTGTGCGTTGAAGCATGCATCGAGTAAAAGGGTGAGACCGCATGGTCTGAAAACCCATTTTGGTTACTGTGGGGATCTGGGAGATGCAGGCTTCCCCAGAAAATGCCTTGGCTGATGTACGGGCTCCTACACAGGGACAGTGCTAATGAGCATGAGTCTGCACTGTGGTTTTACCCCTCGGCAGGTGACCCTCGGTTGTGGCCTGCAACCCCCCCCCCCACCCAAGCCCCCCTAGTGATGTCCCTGCTATTAAATACTATTGTCTGGCATTATGTGGGACATCAACCCCAGTCACACCCAGTGCAGTGATGCAGAATATGTGGCGCATGTCATAAATTGGGGGTGTGGCTTTGAGGGAGGGGTGTGGCATACACAATTTTCCATCACTACAGGGATCTCAGAGATGCAAGCTGCCCCCGTAAACTTCTCTGACTTAACTTAACTGACTTAACGCATACCTCCCAACATTTGGACTTCAGGATTCGGGACCTGCAGCGCCAGAGATGTGGCGGGCCCAAAAGGGGTGCAGCTAGGAATAGGAGAGATTTTGTGTAGAGGGCTTGGCCTAGTGCCACAACCCCCATTTTCATAATTTTTGGGGGCGTGCCAAGCACTTGCCTAGAGGCGGTGCAGCATTTGGCCCTCTCCCTGCCCTCCCTCCCTCCTCCCTGCACTGAAGCGATCTATGGCTCTCCCAACTGCACCCCTGCCTGTGGGACATTGCCAGCTGCAGGAGGGTCAGTGGGACAGTCTCCAAATAGCGTGAGTGTCCCGCTGTAATTGTGACAGTTGTGAGGTACTTCATATTGTTACAGTGCAGCACCCAGCTCTGGTCACTGAGCAGGAGCTGGCATTTTGGTGTCACCCCCTAGTCACACCACTCGGGATCATAAAAAGGTTTGGTTCAAAATTACCTAAAGTATGTACTTTGCTTAGTCAAGTGACACTTTTGAAAAGTTAATTCCCAATAATATTCGATAAAGAAAACATACCTTTAAAAGTGTCCATTTTCTGTGCTCAGACAGAGATGAAATCAGCAGCTGCTGCCAGAAAGAAGGAAATTAGAGGATCGTCCTTTTATCAAGACAACTTCAGCCTGTAACCCCACCAGCTCACCATCTGTCCTTAATGTATGAGAAATTGACATCTGTTTGGCATTCTGGTGCACTATATATATGCAGACCGAAAAAGCTGCTGTTTGTAGAATGTGTCTTCAAACAAAATGCAACTAAATTATAACTCAGCCTATATTACACATACTACCATAGCTCCCAACTGTTCCGCTAAACGCTGGAACGTCCCGTTTTTTGGGGACGTTCCCGCGTCCCATTTTTTGGGGACGTTCCCTCGTCCCTCCAGTGGCTGGTGGTGTCCCGCTGCAGGGGGGGGGCAGTTGGGAGTCCCCCTCCAATCTGATAGAATAGACGCTGTGCGCATGCGCACTGTTACGTTGCCCTGGCCTGGGTACCAGGGACAATACGGGTTCCAGACGGTGAGATGATAAGGCGTGAGCCCACAGCCGGGACCGCCGGTTAGGACGGCCACAGCGGGTCCTACACTCTCTCTGTTGAGTCCCCGAGGCAGATGGCAAACCCCTGCGGAGCTAGGCTTCACCTGTGGCCGCCGCGTTCGAAGGAGCGAGTTAAGCCCGCTCCGACCCCGATGCAGCCAGGTCTTATGTGATGACAAGGGGTAAGCGATCGCCACGGGGAACACTCAAGAGGACAAGCTGACTACTGGACCTAACTGGAAACTGGCCCCTAACTGCCGGCACCAGGCCAAGACGGGGAGTGCGACCTAGTCGCAGACACCAGCGGATATAAGGGAGTCCCCAAAAACACACAAAAGGGACCGTGACTCCCAAAGCAGGGATCAGGATGAATGGTGACACTCCTGCCTAACCCGAACACTAGTGACAGACGGGGGCGAGGGAACAACTACCAAAAGATAGGGACTACAAGACAAAAGAGAATAACCAAGGATAACCCACGGAGGGGTTAGGCCACGGAGGGCTAGGGAACCAAAGAAGGTAAGAACCTGAGCTCCACTGGAGCACTTACGTGACCCACGGAAGATGGAAGCTGTGGGTCCACGGCAGGCTCACAGGCTGAGGGTGGTATACAGCGGAGGAGTCCAGGGAGGATGCAGGGACACAGGAATCCTAAAGGCAGCCAGCAGCTGACAGGCTGGGAGACCCAGAGGACTGCAGCAAGGACAGACCACAAGGAAAGATGGGAGCTAGGAACCAGGGGACCGGGGAGCGCAGCACACTGCTGAGGTGAGCCAAAAGCTATAACCGGCGTCTGTGCCCAGCAGACGCCGGCTATTTATTTGAATTTCGCGCCGCCTGACTGACGTCAGGCGCACGCGTTGCTGGCTGCCGGGCGGAAGCTCGGGGACGTTGCCTAGCAACGCCCCGACGCTTAGCCTCAGCGCGAGGCTGCCCGACGCTTAGCCTCAGCGCGAGGCTGCCCGGCAACGTCCCCCGCCGCGTCAGATGACGCTGCGTCTGCAGCGTCAGATGACGCTGTACTCGCCGTCCGTCCGGGTGCAGGGACACCCGGACGGCGTGCAACAGTACCCCCCCCTTGAGGAAGGGTTAACAACCCTTTCCCACCAGGTTTATCGGGGAATTGCCGAAAAAAGGCCCTCCTAAGATTGGGTGAATGCAAATCTACATCGGAAACCCAGGACCTCTCTTCGGGACCAAATCCCCTCCAGTGTACCAGAAACTGCAAGGAACCTCTCACAAGTCTAGAATCGAGGATCTTTTCCACGCGGAACTCCTGTTGCCCCTGCACCATCACTGGGGCGGAGCCATTCCTCAGTCTGCGAGGAAATCTCTGTGAAAACACCACCGGCTTAAGAAGCGAAGCATGAAAGGTACTCGAAATCCTGAGGGACTTAGGTAAAGCAAGACGGAATGCTACCGGATTAACCCTCCTGACAATCCGAAAAGGCCCAATGAACCGAGGCCCTAACCTTGCTGATGGTTGGTGAAGCTTTATATTACGGGTGGATAGCCACACCCAGTCACCAACTTTGAAAGAGCAAGGCCGTCTGGATTTGTCAGAGAATACCTTCTCTCTGAAAGCAGCTTCTTTAAGGGCTAAGTGGACTTTCCTCCATACGACTTTGAGGCGAGAGGCAGCTGACGAAGAAGAGCCAGAGGCATTCGGTCCCAGAGAATTAGCCCGTGGATGGAATCCGTAGACTGCAAAAAAGGGCGACGTCTTAGAGGCCGAATGCTGTGCGTTATTATACGCAAATTCGGCCAACGGCAAGAAACTAACCCAGTCATTTTGAAGTTTGAAAGAAAAAATCCTCATATATTGTTTAAGAGACTGATTAAGGCGTTCTGTTTGTCCATTGGCCTGTGGATGGAATGCGGAAGTTAGGCTGATCTTTACCTTTAAGGCAGCACAGAACATTCTCCAAAACTGAGCCACAAACTGTGGACCCCGGTCGGACACAATATCACTGGGAAATCCGTGCAGGCGAAAAATGTGTTGAAGGAATAGCGTGGCCAACTCTTTAGCCGAGGGCAACTGCCTTAAAGTCACGAAGTGCGCCATCTTAGAAAATCTATCGATGACGACCCAAATGACTTGACAGTGTGATGAGACTGGAAGACCCACAATAAAATCCATGGCCAGATGGGACCAAGGCCTGCCTGGGACGGACAAAGGCAACAACTCTCCCAATGGTCGAGAACGTGGAACTTTATGTCGGGCACACTCAGGACAAGACAAGACAAAGTCCTTGCTGTCCCTGGCCATCCCTGGCCACCAGACCACTCGGGATAATAAAGCAAGGGTTTTATACACTCCTGGGTGACCCGAAATCTTAGTATCATGGCATTCTGCCAACACTCTGCGTCTCAATGAAGGAGGAACAAACAGTTTATTCTCCGGAGTTTGGGCTGGAGCTTGCCCTTGAGCTTGCCGGAGAAGACCCTCCAAGGTCTGGCTAACTCCGGCATGGATACAGGTTGAAGGAATGATGGACTCAGACTTGATCCCACCTTCTTGTTGAGGAACAAAACATCTGGAAAGGGCATCTGCCTTAATGTTTTTTGATCCAGGGACATAAGAAATAATGAAATTAAATCTCATAAAGAAGAGTGCCCACCGGGCTTGGCGAGCGTTCAGTCTTTTGGCTGATTCAATGTATTGTAGATTCTTATGATCGGTTAAGACCAGAATCTGATGAATAGCTCCTTCCAGCCACTGACGCCATTCATCAAAGGCCCACTTGATGGCAAGTAACTCCCTGTTGCCCACATCATAATTGGACTCAGCTTGAGAAAATTTTCTGGACATATATGCACAAGGGTGGAACTGTAGTGTTTCTGGATCTCTCTGCGAGAGGAGCGCCCCGGCCCCTACTTCAGAGGCGTCAACTTCTACCACGAATGGTAGATCGGGGTTGGGGTGTTTAAGAACTGGAGCAGAAACGAAGGCCTGCTTCAACGTCTCAAAGGCCTGTTCTACTCGAGGACTCCACAATGATGGACCCGCCCCTTTTTTGGTCAGAGCCACCAAGGGTGCCACAATGGACGAAAAGGCGTGAATGAAACGCCTATAATAATTTGCGAACCCAAGGAACCGCTGGATAGCTTTTAAATTAGTGGGCCGAACCCAATCCACAATGGCTTGTAATTTCTTGGGGTCCATTTGGAACCCACGAGAAGAAATTATATACCCCAAAAAAGAAACCTGGGTCACCTCAAATTCGCATTTTTCAAGCTTAGCGAAAAGCTGATTTTCCCGCAACTTCTGCAAAACCTGGCGTACCTGTGTCCTATGCGAGTCCAAGTCTCGGGAAAAAATTAAAATATCGTCCAAATAGACCACTACAAATTTTCCCAAGAATTCCCGAAGGACGTCGTTGATAAAATCCTGAAAAACGGCTGGGGCATTGGAGAGGCCGAACGGCATTACCAGGTACTTATAGTGCCCCGTCTGAGTACTGAACGCCGTTTTCCACTCGTCCCCTTCCTTGATTCTAATGAGGTTATAAGCCCCCCTAAGATCGATTTTGGAAAAGATGGTAGCAGATCGAAGTTGGTCAAAAAGGACTGTAATCAAAGGAAGGGGATAGGTGTTTTTCACCGTAATCTTATTGAGAGCACGGAAATCTATGCATGGCCGCAGGGAACCGTCTTTTTTTTCTACAAAAAAGAAACCGGCACTGAGAGGTGATTTAGAGGGCCGAATAAAACCCTTTGAAAGACTCTCTCTGATGTACTCATCCATAGCCTTAGTCTCCGGGACTGATAAGGCATAAAGCCTGCACTTGGGTAATGAAGCGTTGGGAACCAACTGGATGGCACAGTCGTATGGACGGTGTGGCGGCAAACTGTCGGCCTTGCCCTTAGAAAAAACGTCTAAAAAATCTTGGTAAGGGACAGGGACCCCTGCTAAAGAGGTGGATCTTGCAGGGAGTGCAATCTGAAGGCACTGTTGCTGGCAAGTGGGACTCCAATGGGTAATTTCCCCCAGATGCCAATCAATGGTGGGATTGTGTTTTCTCAACCATGGAAAGCCCAACACGATGGGCACAGAAGGACAAGAAGTTATCAGGAAAGTAATCTCCTCCTGGTGAAAAATACCAATGGTCAACTGCAGAGGAGGAGTCTGGAATAAAATAGCCCCATTGGAGAGCACCCCTCCATCTAAACCCCGTAGGGTAATGGGCACAGGAAGCCGAAGTTGGGGAATCCCCAAACTCTGGGCAGTGGCAGCATCGAGAAAGTTACCAGCCGCACCACTATCAATGAAAACTGACCCAGCCCAATTGCATCCTTGAAAGGATATGTAGCCAGGAACTAGTAACGAATCTAGAGAGGAAAATAGCTGAAGGCCGAAGTGAACCCTCTCTTCGTTCACTTGGCCCGGCCTTTTACTGGCCTATTGGGACAATTTTTTAGAATATGACCCTTGCACCCACAGTATAGGCAAAGTCCTGAACTCAGTCGGCGAGCTCTTTCCTCCGGGGAAATGCGAGCTGCCCCAAGTTGCATTGGCTCCTCACTTTCCTCAGGGGTTACCGATACAAAAGGAACCACCCGGGTGAGAGAGCCCCGTTCAGACCTCCGCTCACGGAGGCGACGATCAATTTTAATGGCTAATTCCATTAATTTGTCCAGAGTTTTAGGAGCGGGGTATTGAATGAGACAATCCTTAATTTCGTCAGCCAGACCACAACGAAATTGGCTGCGTAACGCGGGATCATTTCATCCGCAGTCATTTGCCCATCAGCGGAACTCAGTACAATAAGCCTCAGCTGGGTCTCTCCCTTGTTTAAGGGCCCTGAGATGAGTCTCTGCTGAGGCTTCCCGGTCGGGGTCATCATATAACAACCCAAGGGAACTGAAAAAACTGTCAAGCGAAGACAAAGCTGGGCTGTCAGAAGGCAGTCCAAAAGCCCAGGTCTGGGGGTCACCCTGCAGTAAAGATATTACTAAACCGATACGCTGGGCCTCGGACGAGAAAGAGCGCGGTTTGAGCTTAAAATACAATTTGCAGCTCTCCCTGAAGTTAAAGAAAGTTTTGCGATCCCCAGAGAACCGATCAGGAAGGTTCATCTTGGGGTCTGAACCTCCTGTTTCTGGGGGCCTCATCCTTTGCTCTTGTGAAGCCACCTTTAACGACAATTCCCGCACCATCTGGGTAAGCCCCTGGAGCTGATCCGAGAAAGTCTGGGGAGTGGTACTCATGATACGAAATCACCCAAAAAACAACAACAGGAGGACTTATAAGACCAAATAAAGTCTGTCTTTAATTTTATGGCCGGTTATAATGTTACGTTGCCCTGGCCTGGGTACCAGGGACAATACGGGTTCCAGACGGTGAGATGATAAGGCGTGAGCCCACAGCCGGGACCGCCGGTTAGGACGGCCACAGCGGGTCCTACACTCTCTCTGTTGAGTCCCCGAGGCAGATGGCAAACCCCTGCGGAGCTAGGCTTCACCTGTGGCCGCTGCGTTCGAAGGAGCGAGTTAAGCCCGCTCCGACCCCGATGCAGCCAGGTCTTATGTGATGACAAGGGGTAAGCGATCGCCACGGGGAACACTCAAGAGGACAAGCTGACTACTGGACCTAACTGGAAACTGGCCCCTAACTGCCGGCACCAGGCCAAGACGGGGAGTGCGACCTAGTCGCAGACACCAGCGGATATAAGGGAGTCCCCAAAAACACACAAAAGGGACCGTGACTCCCAAAGCAGGGATCAGGATGAATGGTGACACTCCTGCCTAACCCGAACACTAGTGACAGACGGGGGCGAGGGAACAACTACCAAAAGATAGGGACTACAAGACAAAAGAGAATAACCAAGGATAACCCACGGAGGGGTTAGGCCACGGAGGGCTAGGGAACCAAAGAAGGTAAGAACCTGAGCTCCACTGGAGCACTTACGTGACCCACGGAAGATGGAAGCTGTGGGTCCACGGCAGGCTCACAGGCTGAGGGTGGTATACAGCGGAGGAGTCCAGGGAGGATGCAGGGACACAGGAATCCTAAAGGCAGCCAGCAGCTGACAGGCTGGGAGACCCAGAGGACTGCAGCAAGGACAGACCACAAGGAAAGATGGGAGCTAGGAACCAGGGGACCGGGGAGCGCAGCACACTGCTGAGGTGAGCCAAAAGCTATTTGAATTTCGCGCCGCCTGACTGACGTCAGGCGCACGCGTTGCTGGCTGCCGGGCGGAAGCTCGGGGACGTTGCCTAGCAACGCCCCGACGCTTAGCCTCAGCGCGAGGCTTGGGACGCTGCCCGGCAACGTCCCCCGCCGCGTCAGATGACGCTGCGTCTGCAGCGTCAGATGACGCTGTACTCGCCGTCCGTCCGGGTGCAGGGACACCCGGACGGCGTGCAACACGCACAGCGTTAATTCCGAGGTGCGGGTGCGCGGCCTCCATTTGCATATGACGTGCCCACATTTACTTAAGCTATGCCCCCTTTTTGGGCACAGTGTCCCTATTCTTGATAGGGTAAAGTTGGGAGATATGTACTACTGTATACCACATTAATCAAATACCTCAGTCTCTATTCAATACTTTTTTAAATTAATTAGCTACTTCCTGTACAGTTTGTTGAAAAATTATTACCATTTAATATTTCAATGGATAATAAACAGATGTAGAAGTTTCATGGCCGGATCCAAGGATGGCCCCCTCACTCTTCCTCTGAATCGAGCACAGCATGATTCAAATGTGTCTTCGATTTGCTGCCAGTGCTGCCTGCTGAGGAACATCTGAAGTCACTGTATGCCTCTCGCCAGATGTCACATTCCCAGCCTTGGCCACTGGGATTTTTGTGATGTCCAGGAGGTGAGAGTGAGGAGGTGCTATGTCACTGTCTCAGCCAGAGGTGTAGTAACTCATGGTGTCACCCCCCACACTCCGCCACTAGAGCCGGGTTAAGGGGAGGGCTCAGGGGGTCAGTACCCCCAAGCCCCCTTGTCTCCATGGGGCCCCCCAGCCGAAGCTGCTCTGACAAAGTTCTTGTGCCAACAGCAGCACAGCTGTCCCACACTGCCGGAGAGGACACTCCGCAGTCTGGGACTGGTCAGGTTATGTGGCAGACATATGCATCTGCTCATAAGGGGACAGATTCTCTAAGCTTCAAAAGTGATAAAAATGGAGAGTGATAAACAGCCAGCCAATCAGCTCCTACCTGCCATATCACAGACTGTGTTTGAAAAGTGTCAGGCAGGAGCTGATTAGCTGGCTGTTTATCACTCTCCTGTCACAAGTTGTACTGAACTACCCGCCTATTCAGCTCGGGAATTGGCTAGACCTAATGCAGAGGTGCGGAGTCTAATCGTGCCGAGGGTTTTCTGCCAGTGACCCCTCCAATTGGGATTTGGGCTTCTGCGGCACTCGACACGTCGGTCGCGGTCCTCTGATTAGGTTTCCCTTTATGATCTGAAGGCCGGGAGTAGATGATATGGAGAAGCGGTCAGTTAGGAGCCCAGGGGAGAGGCAAAGGAGGTCCAAGACAAGCCGGGTCATACACGGAAGACACTGGTTGCGGTACACTGGGTTGAGACGGAGGGATAGTCAAGAGCAAGCTGGGGTCATACACGGAGATGTCACAAGTGGAGTACAAGGGGTTGAGCGGGAGAATCGTCAGTAACAAACCGGATCAATAACAGTAGTAATGGAGACAAGCACTTAAGCACAGTAACGCTGGAGTAGGTGTGAGCCTATACTCTGGCGGGGTTTACCTGTCAGGGACTTCCTTTTATCCCTGCAGGCAAAACCCCTAATTTCCTGCCTGTACCTTTAAAAGTGCATGAGAGCGGCGCGCGCGCCCCTAGTGAGCGCGCACCCGCCTGCCCGACAGAGCCCTGCTTCCTGTTTCCCTCGGCACCGCCGGGAAACCATTGCTGAGAGCAGGGACTCCAGCGCCCTGACCCGGACAGCCCCGCACGCAGCCCCAGACCTGCCGCAGCCGCCGCTGAGCCCGGAGAGGGCGCCCGCACCACCCACGCCCCCAGACCCGGTAAGTGACCACCGCGGTCCGGGAGGCTGTGACATCTCCATTTTATCACTTTTGAAGCTTAGAGAATCTGGCCCAAGGGCAGAATGCAGGGGAAGCTGTTGTGTGTGTGGTCAGTTGGAGGAGAGGCTGCAGTGCATAAAATGGGCCACTTAACTTCAGACAGTTCGGGGGAGCCCTGCCTGACTCATTGCAGCAATCGGAGCTCAGCTTTTGGCTGGCAGCAATCAGAGCTCAGCTCCTGACGCAGCATTTGGAGCTTTCTCCTTCTGTAGTCAGCAGGGGTGGGGCAGATACATGTTGCCACAGGAAGGGGGGAAAGGAGATCTTCAGAGTATGCTCCAGAAGTCCCAAGGTAGCAGCAGGCGGGTCCATGATTTAAATGCTGCTGCAATCCAGCTAGCCAGATCTTTTTTTTACCCACTAGTAGTTTGCTCTCTATTGCCTGGCCCCTCCCCTGGGACAAGCCACCAATGAGATGCACTCCCTACAGATTGGCCCCGCCTCCGCTGTCTCCCACCCTTCCCTCTAGCTCTCTCCACAGCATCCTCTCTGCATCTCCTTCTACTCTTGGCTAAAGCTGCTCCTGGCTGAAGTAACTCCAGGTACTGTAGAGCTAGGTGCTTTTGGTCAGTGTTGTGGTTTGAGGGACAGCACTGCTACAGTTATGAAGAGGGGGGAGGGGTGGCTTACCATTACTTTATCCCATAAAGTAACTTTACTGCTACACGCATTTTTGTGAGGGGGTGTATATTTGTTGTGTTTATTCTTATAATAAATTGTGCAGTGAATTCTGTGAATTATTTATTTATTTTAAGACCATGCTGGGAGGATGTCTTCCCAGGACCACCAGAAGCTAGGGTTACCAACTCATCCCTTTAATCCGGGACACATATTAATTACACAGGTTCTGTGGCAGTTTAAAACCAGGTGAAATGGAGTCTTGAGGTGTGGCAGTTTAAAACCCGGTGAAAGCCAGCCACAGAACCTGTGTAATTAATATGTGTGCCGGATTAAAGGGATGAGATGGTAACCCTACCAGTAGCAGTCTCTGTCTGCCACGCAGGTTCCACTTCTCAGGAGTGTCTTATTTACTATGTGTCTGCCCAACCTAAATCTCAGGTTCTCTATACAGGCCTTTGTGTCCGGGTTGTTTACTGCACATTTACAGGAGATATTACATTCTCCATAGAGAACCCAGGGAAGCAGATATACTGGTATACACAAGGTGGGTTCTGCAGGATGCATTCCAGTGGATGAGATTCTGTCAGTCACAATACCAATGCTGGCATCCCAACTACCACCAGAAGACTGGCAGCATCCCAAAGTATGTATTCAGGTAGTGTTAGCGTTGGGGTGTGTGTGTTAGGTTTATGCACTAGTGCGGAAGGAGGGGATTAGGCTGCGGGGCAGGAGCAATAAGGGGGATGTAAGTATACTTACCTGAACCCTGTCGAGATTCTCTCCTTCAGGGTGCCATTTTCATTCTGACCAGCAATATCCCCACCACCAGTCATTCATATGTACGGAGCCACACACACAGACACACAGCATGCAAAGCAAGAGGTAAAGGTGAATCCTGCTTAGGTGCCCCGGAAACCCCAAAGGCTTACTACGGCCCTGTCCACTACTTTGGTGGACCTCCTCCCAAATCACACCACACGGAATCCTTAGTAATGTTTTTGTACTAGTCCTACTTGTAAATTATAATTCATGTACTGTATATCACAAAATGTAATGGTAATGGTAGTGATAAACATAACAAAATTATCAATACACTTTAAAATTACAATATCATATGCACATCCTCCCGCAGCCAATCTAAGTCCTCCCACCTTTTGAAATTTTGGTAAAACAAACAGGGTCATTTCCAGGCAATTTGGCCCCACCCCTATAGACATTTTTGAAAAAATTATAATTTGTGCATGTTGTAGGTGCGTATTCCAAAAAGGGTGTGTGACCTTGCTGCAAGGGACATGGGGCATTATTCTGATCGGTGCGTACGTTCCCGATTTCCTACGGTGCGGTCTGCACGCCACGCTGTGCGGTGGCGTGCGGACATCGTCCGTAGAAACGCCCACGGGTCCTCCGCATTCGGACGGACTCACTCTTTAAGAACAGGGCGTGTGTACGGACGACATACAAATCTTGTGTGTGCGGTGGACACGTACAGAATCTTGCACGGTCTTGCAGCGTAAGCACGGTCTTACCGCGTTAGAACAGACGGGAAGCTGGCCGTACGCACCGATGCGGAGTATTTTCGCAAAATACAACACTTTTTTACTAAGTACACACAGCGATCACATGACCCACTTAGGCAATTAGGCAACCTCATTAAAAAGGGATTGTTATCTATTTGAATCAATTAAATCCTAATCTATACTGAACCACATTCCTACTACATTCATTACACACATTAACCCTTACAGCATGTGAACCTAACATACATCTATCTACAGTATGTACATTTTGCTTATTTAAAAGATTTTAAACAAGTTACACATATACTTTCCCATTTTAAATAAACACACAGACAACTTCGAACAGTAATAAACAATTTATTTACAATGCAACAATTTTTGTTAACGGAAACAACCCAAAAAAATTAAAGATCCCCATCCACGAGCTGGTCTAATTCCACCAGCACCTGCCGCAAGTGGCCTCTTATACGTAAGAGGGCCCCACGGAGACCCTCTTGTGCTTGGGCTGGCTCATCTGTGGACAAAATAAAAATGGAAAAATTAATAATGATATTCATGCATACATTTACCATAGTCATACCTAAATTTTAACCATGCACCGTGACAGGTGTGTGTGTATATATATATATATATATATATATATATATATATATATATATATATATGTATATATACACATATATAACTATATATATGACACATACACCTATACATACATGCATACATACTACATGGAAAGCCTGTTTTTTCCCCTCTACCCTTTACTCTGTAGAACACCTCACAGTCATAGTGCTCCTTCTGAATCCAAACCCACCCATGACTAAGCTCTGAGAAGCATGTCACGCGCTGCACCAATCCCAATTCTGCAAACAAAGTTCAGTGTCTGTTATATGATGGAGCGTGGCAGGGGAGTTAGTCAACTCTCAGGAATGCTCAGTACATTTGTGCAATCAAGCATGGCTTGCCTGCTGATGGTCTGCTCCATAAATCATTGTCATAATGCCAGTTAGGTGAAGCTGCAGCACTAACCCACTCCCATGCACAAAATCATTACTAAGACAAAATCAACACACAATTATGGTGCCAAACATACATGCAGACTGCAGGGGGTGGTTAGCTAGAGGAGGGCCCAGGGGCACTGACCACTTGTTACTCCAGTCTAAGCCACGCCTTGTCCATACTCCATTTATGCCATACTGAATCTAGTTTTGTCAAATTAATCACCTGTAAACTCTACTCACCTATATGAGGCTACAGATTGTACGCTTGCAGCAGGGACATGTAACCCTTACATGAGCACGTCATCCCTTTCTTCCAGGATACAGATTAACTACACTGGTTCATTGACTCCTGAAAGCCATCCCCACAACCTGTATCATTAATATGTGTCCTGGATAAAAGGGATGGTTTGCCCACCCCATCTAACCCCTAAGTGTGTCTGTTGCTACCCAGTTTGTTTTATCACTTTATAGTATTGAAAAACACAATTGAATCACCAGTGCTACATAGCAAATAGTAGATGACAAAAGGAAAAATTAATCCTTATGTATACATACCAATTTCGGCCGCCTGGACGACCTCACAGGCCTCAACCTCCTCCTCTTCCTCAGGGGCATCCTCTTGTGGCACCTCCTCCTCTGTTGGCAGCGCCTCCACAGCCCACCCCTCCTCCACTTCCTCTGCCACCTCCTCCGCCATCCCTTCCTCAGGAAGCACCTCCACGGCCCTTGGTTCTGCAAGCTCCTCCTGTGCCACCTCTGCCTCCTCCCGGGCCTGTCTTGCTCGATCCCGTGCTGTGTTTGGGAAAAAACAAAAAAGTGCCAATTAGGGGTCATTTGTATTAAGCCTTATCAAGCTATAAATGCAAAGGTTATAAGTACAGATAATTGTACAGGCAAACAGCTCCTTAGTGCCCTTTACAAAACACAGCCTGTAACATGGCAGGTATGCTGTGACATTTGGCCCATTGCAAGCATCACAAACATTAATCCTTCACAATAACATATTTTATGACCATTACAGGGTGTCAAACAGGAAGTAGCACACATATACTGTATGCCATGTTTAACTCATGATCAGGCTGGTGACCTTATTGGCTTAAATAATGTCATGTAAGCAATCAGGTACAAATGGACATTTAATGTATAAACACTCACATCTAGCAATACTGCCCCTGATTTGCTGGAGCAAATCCGGCTGCCGACGCCTCAGGTCTGACCACCGCCGCTCCAGCTGAGCGATGGTCCGCCGCACCTGTGTGCGGGCGTATATGAGCCGGCGGGCCACCGCATAGGCATTCTTCTTCTGGCGGTTTGTGATAAATGGGCCCGCCCGCCCCAGCCTGGTCTCCATAGCGGAGACCAGTGTCCTCAGCTCCGCAGCTGAAAACGGTGCTGCTCTGCCATAGGCCGCCATCTTAGCAATGGCACAATTCAAGCAATCATGTGCTGTCATTGGTTGATCAGAGTGATATTTGGTATTAACTTTATTGTTCATTTTTACACTAACAGCGTGTATGCGCCCGAACAGACGGCTAACCCATTGCATCGCAAACCCACACTTGCTGTACCTTTGCATAGTTTAGCAGACCATGCCATTACTTACTATCTCCTAAACAGACAGTGTAAAATAAGATGGGAAACCATTATATATAATCTATTACATTCACCAAACATGGGTATAAGCAACAGGTGAAATAGTCTGCATCACTAGCCACTTACACCTAACTCAACAAGGTACTAAACAGCTATTTTATAGTGAAAGCTATGCAGCAGAAACATAGCAAATAGTGCCAGACCTTTTCCCAATATTAGGCCATGCTGCCATGTGTACACTTACCTTCTACTGGGCCATACTAGAGAGGTGGAATGAAAAGAAGCTAGCATCAAGGCTGAATTTGGAGAGCTTTCACATGTGATTTTGATGCTAGCACTGATTACTTGTGCCTAAGTGGTGGACTGGATTTACATATGGAATGGGTATTGTCATTTGTACTACATACCAAACAAGTGCACAGTACAGATGTACATTCACATATACATTTCATGTCTGACCTCAGTTTTATTTGGTCATTGGTGTACAAATCTGCATTTACCTACTAAATCAGACTTACTCAGTTTGCCAGGTTTTTTTCAAATAATTTTCCGCAGCTAGGGGCGTGGCCTATGCGCCGCACGGTTGACGCTGCCGTACGGAACGCGGCCGTACGGAACGCAGGGTGTCGCTGATGAACGCCAATTACAGAAATAGTATATAAAGGTGTGTTGGACAAATGCAATGTTGTTGCACACATGTCTGCATCTCTATCTGTGGAAGAGCAGGAGTGGCAGGACCTATTTGCACGAATGGACTCCAGCACCACCTATGTCCCCATCAACCCAGACCAGTCATTGGGGGAAGAGCAGCCAGATGGGCCATCGACATCAGGCTAATCGGCAGCTGGCCCATCTTCAGCCTCAGCAGAATCATTGGGAACACAGCAGGTGGCTTCCCAACAGAGTAGCCTGGCCAGCACTTCAAGTACAGCGACAGGTGGCCGTGGCCGTGGCCGTGGCAGTGGCAGTGCCAGTGGCAGTGGCGGTGCCAGTGGTCGTGGCTGTGGCCGAAATAGGGCAACAGAGGAACCAACAACCAGAAACATGGCATTCGAAGCGCAGGAGCTTGCCATCCTGGTGCCCCGGGCACGGGATTGGATCGAGTGTCCACAGGACAAGTTGACACACACAAGGAGATGGAAGACCTGGGAGGACATAACGGCGGAGATTTATGCGGTGGCTCCACAAGTTCGTGAGACGGAACACGTTAAGAAGAGGCAAGTTCATGTGTGTTACATTTGAGCAGTGCAAGAGCAGTAATGTTTACATTAGATATTAGATGGAGTTGATCAATGGCCGGTCACGTTGCTTGGAGGCACAGACAAGTTTGCCATGTCATTGAATTGATAGTTATTGTAGGGTGAGTGTGAGTGTATCTTCTAAGGGTTGGTTTTAACATTTAATATAATGTAAGTTTGGTGTCATGAGGCACATGTTGTATTATGTTGCAGATTGCAATGGGTGCTACAGCAAACATGAGGAGTGACATGTATTAATATGTAAACTTTGATTGCAGGTGGCACGACTTCAAAACGAACCTCAAGAAGAAATTGACCCAGCGGTGGGAACACAGCCACACCTCTGGGGCTGGCCCCATGCCTGGAAAGCTGCAGCTCACCCCCCTGGAAGAGATGGCCGAGTGCTGCATTGCAGTCGAGGAGGTCCGGGGGGTGAGCACCATGGACAGCGAGTCCCCAGCGGAAGTCATGGCTTCTTTGCTTGAAGGTAATTATTTGCCATGCCATAAGTAGCTGGTTCTAATTTTGCATGGAATGTGTGGTAATTGGAATGTTCTCTTTCACCAGCATCCCCACCGCTTGGTCAAGAATCTCTTGAGGAGGTTGAGGAGTCTGTGCCACCTGGCCCCAGTAGCAGGCCCGTGCAGCAGCAGCAGCCAATGTCCGCGACTGAATTGGCCACGTGGGGGCATGTGCTTGGCAATATTCAGCAGCAGGGAGAGTCGGCATCAGAGCGGGTGCGTAGGACCGAGGAGGTGTTGCAGCGTTTGGTCAGCAGCCAGCAGACTATCGCTGGGAGCCTGCAGGCTATTGCTGAGGCCCAGCAGGCCATGGCTGGCACCCAGCAGTCAATTGCTGCTAGCCTGCAGGTGCTGTCTGATCAAGCCCTGCGGCAAAATGACCTCCTCCTCCACCATAATGAGCTTATGGTGGAGCTAGTTGCCAACAATAGGGTCCTAATGTCATCCGTTTCTGGTGCATTCCCACCATCAGCACTCCCTGCTGCCAGAGGGGGAAGACGATCCACCCCCTCCCCAGCATGTGCTTCACCTGGGCCACCATCTGACCGTGGCCGTGGCCATGGCAGAAGAGCTGCTGCACGTGGCAAGGAGCCTGCCAGGGGCAAACGTGCCCGCAAATGAACTTGTGTCCGCATTAATCTCCACCCTTATGTCTTCCCAAATCTTTCATTGAGCTGTGTGTGTCAGCTTCCTGTGTCCAATTCCGTGCCGAGGGTACCCACATTTGCCCTTGCTTCGAATGTCATGTTTGGTTCCCCTGTTGCCCTGTTTTGGCTACCATTACTGTCTGCTGTACTTGAAGTGTTGGTGCTATACTTTTGTTGTGAAGCCACCTGATGTGTTCCTAATGATTCTGCTGTGGCTATGTATGTGTAGAATACATGGATTTTTTATCTATTATTTAATTGTCTTCCTGCTATGCTACCTTTCCTTTTGTTGCAATTTCTAAATTATGTTATAAGTTCCTTTAATAAATGTTTTCTGGTTACCCCAAATGTGTGGTTTAATTGATACATGTAGAAGTAACATGTGTAGTAGTATTATTAATATGAAGTGGTGTACATTATTTGCAGTGTAAAAGTGTGTGAAAAGTACAGCATATATGTGTGTGTTTAGTAATGTTCCATTGAAGCTGCAATGGTTCCAATTGAAGCAGTGGCAAGCGTCTAATTAACAAGTAATGAGTAAAGTAGGTGATTGTATTGTGTTCAGCTGACATTGGTTGAGGTGCGTTCGTCCTGATTAGGCGTTCCGATTGCCTAGCGCATGACCGAGTGGTGTCCGCAAAGCAATACTTGCTTATGGATGTCACGGCCGCTGTTAGGACGCGCCGCTCACCTGTTCATCTCCGGCGGCGGGGCCTGCGGGCCATCCGTCTGGGTGCAGGACGGGGAGCGCGGCGTCTAGGTCTCCCGGCCACGACCATCTTCCTGGGGCCTGCAGCACGCGCATCCAGCATGACAGCCAGCCAAGGTTGTTTGTCTCCAGTCCGGGCGCCGCCATGTTGTTGTAGCCAGCCAATGGTTCAGAGCTCCAGTTCAACTCCTCCAATCAAGATCTACCCTGGGGGATAAAGCAGAGCCCTCTGGGGCATACAAGCGCCAGTACTTTGTTGTCTATCCCTGTGGAGGAAGCTTCAGCCTGTGCTCCTGTCCTTGCCCTGTGATATCCCTGTCTTCGTTTCCTGCAGTTCAACACCTGATACCTGGATACCTGTATTTGCATTCTGCTCCCAGCCCTTACAGCGTCACACCTGTTTCCTGGACTTTGCAAATTGCATTCTGCCTCCAGCCCTTTCAGGTTGCTACAGTCTCTCAAGCCCTGCATGTCTGTTGACACATCTCCACTCCTGCTGTCGACCAGCTGCACCTGTTGCCAGCTCTGCGTGTCTGTTGACACATCTCCACTCCTGCTGTCGACCAGCTGCACCTGCTGACAGCTCTGCGTGTCTGTTGACACATCTCCACTCCTGCTGTCGACCAGCTGCACCTGCTGCCAGCTCTGCGTGTCTGTTGACACATCTCCACTCCTGCTGTCGACCAGCTGCACCTGCTGCCAGCTCTGCGTGTCTGTTGACACATTTCCACTCCTGCTGTCGACCAGCTGCACCTGCTGCCAGCCCTGCGTGTCTGTTGACACATCCTCACTCCTGCTGTCGATCCGCTGCACCTGCTGCCAGCCCTGCGTGCCTGTTGATGCATCTCCACTCCTGCTGTCAACCAGTTGCACCTGCTGCCAGCCCTGCGTGCCACATCTCCACTCCCGCTGTCGGTCCGCTGCACCTGTCGTCAGTCCTGCGTGTCCGTTGACACACCATCACGTCTGCCTGTGGTCCAGTTGCACCTACTGCCAGTCTTCCGTGCCTGCGGACGCCTCACCATCCTGCTGTCTGCCTACGCACCTACTGCCAGTCTTCCGTGCCTGCTGACGTCTCACCATCCTGCCGTCTGCCTCCGCACCTACTGCCAGTCTTCCGTGCCTGATGACGCCTCACCATCTTGCTGTCTGCATTCGCACCTACTGCCAGTCTTCTGTGCCTGCTGACGCCTCACCAGCCTGCTGTATCCTTTCGCATCTACTGCCAGCCCTCCGTGCCCGCTGACGCTTCTCCATCCTGCTGTCTGCATCTGCACCTGCTGTCAGTCCTTCAGCCCGCTGATGCGGTTCCACCCGGCTGTCGGCACCCGGGTCTACTACCAGTCATCGGAGGTCGCTGACTTCCGTCTCCTACTGCCCATTGCCGTCTGCTCCCACAGTCAGTTATTGTTTTCCCAGTAAGCTAACAGAGACTCTGGGATCAATCCCATCATTCTGGACTCTCAGTTGTTACCCAGGTATTCCACTGGGCTTTCTGATCTACAGTTTCATTTATGGTCTTGCCTTCTTATGTTGGTGCTACAATAAAGAGTTATATCAAACCTGCTATTCTCCAGTCTCCTTCAAGCCGCAAACACCCAACCTCCAGGCCTCAGACAGATCCACAAGGTACCCCTAGCGTGACAGTAAGTACTGGCCCAATGGATCCGTCCGCCAGCCAGGAGTTCTTTCAAAATGTGGTCGCTCGGCTGCGAGCACTGGAGGAATCCCAGCAGCAAGTGACTCAAGCACTCCAAGGCATATCTCAAAGGCAAGCCTCTAATCCCCCATTACAGATTGTCTACCCCTTCTAAGTATAATGGTACCCCTCGTACCTGCCGGGGGTTTATCAATCAATGTGAAGTACATTTTTCCCTGCAACCAATGAACTTTCCTTCTGATCGGGTTAAAGTGGCTTACATTGTCTCTTTATTATCAGATTCTGCATTGGACTGGGTCTCCCCACTCTGGGAAAGAAATGATCCTCTGCTCTCCAAGTACTCCGACTTTATTTCTCAATTCAGAAAAAATTTTGACGAACCGGGACGAGTATCCTCTGCCGCTTCAGAAATCCTGCGGATTCGTCAAGGCTCCCGCTCCGTTTCTCAATATGTTATCCACTTTCAAACCGTGGCATCTGAACTGAAATGGAATGAGGAAGCTCTAATTTCCACTTTCTTGGCAGGATTATCTGAACGCATGAAAGACGAGTTAGCCACCCGAGATCTTCCTACCTCGCTGGGTGAGGTCATATCGCTCTGCAATAGGTTGGACCTTCGTTTTCGTGAGCGTCAGCTAGAGAGATCCCGGCAAGAGCGAGGCAAGTCTATTTCCATTTCTCCGCGCCTAGGGTCTACTCCTCCTCCAAATTCTTCTGATGAGCCTATGCAGATCAATCATACTCGCCTAACTCCCGAAGAACGCCAAAGAAGACGGCGACAGAATTTATGCTTGTATTGTGGGGAATCTGGTCATCTGTTAGCCAAATGTACCCGTCGTCCGTTAAACTCCCGGTCCTAGTTGGTTGCGGAGAGACCAACCTAGGACGAGTAGAAACTTCTCCAATCATGTCTGACTCTTTGCTGTCCATACAGGTGGTGTTACCCAACAGGTCACTCGCAGTATCTGCTCTACTGGACTCTGGGGCAGCCGCCAATTTCATTTCAGCCCAGTTTGTGTCCTATCATGGCCTGGACTCTCAGAAACTTTCGCAGCCACTCCAGTTATCTGCCGTAGATGGGAGCCTTATTCCTCAAGCCTCCATTTCTCATCGGACGCTGCCCATCAAGATTCAAGTTGGAGCATTGCATCAGGAAGAATTATCTTTTTTCATTATTCCAAAAGCGAACCACCCTGTAGTGTTGGGGTTTCCTTGGCTCCAGCAGCATTCTCCAAAAATCAATTGGGGTACTATGGAGGTCCTGTCTTGGGGTACGAACTGTCGTCATACCTGCCTTCCCGAATTAGTGCGCATCCAGTCCACCTCGCCCACGTCTCCTGATCTTCCTCCTCAAGCCTATCAAGCCTTCTCCGACGTCTTCTGTAAAGGTTCAGACGACAAATTACCTCCGCATCGGCGCTGGGACTGTCCCATCGACCTTATTCCAGGTAAAATGCCTCCAAAGGGCCGAACCTATCCACTCTCTCTGCCAGAGACGGAAGCCATGTCCCAGTATATTAAAGAGAACTTATTAAAAGGCTTCATCCGGCCTTCCACGTCTCCAGCAGGAGCCGGATTCTTTTTCGTTAAAAAGAAAGATGGAGGTCTGAGGCCCTGTATTGATTATAGGGGACTGAATAACATTACAGTCAAAAATAAGTACCCGTTACCTTTGGTGACTGAGTTGTTTGACCGAATCAAAGGGGCTAAAGTCTTCACTAAATTGGATCTCAGAAGAGCCTATAACCTTATCCGTATCCGAGCAGGCGATGAGTGGAAGACAGCTTTTAATACTAGAGACGGTCACTACGAGTACCTTGTTATGCCGTTTGGTCTCAGCAATGCTCCAGCAGTATTCCAAGAATTCATGAATGAATTATTCCGTGATTTACTGTATTATTCCGTGGTTGTTTATCTCGATGACATTCTTATTTTTTCTCAGAATATTCCGGAACACCGTCAGCACGTGAAGGAGGTGTTACAGCGACTACGATCCAACCAGCTATACTGTAAATTGGAGAAATGTGAATTTGAGAAATCTTCAGTTCCTTTTCTGGGTTACATCATTTCAGGTACCGGGTTAAGCATGGATCCTTCTAAAGTGCAAGCAGTCCTTGATTGGCCACAACCTCATACCCTAAAGGCGGTTCAACGCTTCATTGGTTTTTCCAATTATTATAGGAAATTCATCAAAAAATTTTCTTCCATCATTTGTCCCATCACAGCGTTGACTCACAAAGGAGCCAATCCTGCCAAGTGGTCTCCCGAAGCGGTGGCAGCATTTCAACAATTAAAAAGTGTATTTACTTCAGCTCCAATTCTTCTGCAGCCTGATTGTTCTCGCCCGTTTATCCTGGAGGTAGATGCCTCTTCTGTTGGGGTTGGAGCTGTACTTTCACAGAAGTCTGAGGACGGCCACCTACACCCATGTGGGTTCTTCTCCAGGAAGTTTTTGCCAGCCGAGATGAACTACCCCATTGGTGAACAAGAATTGCTAGCCATTAAATTGGCCTTTGAAGAATGGCGGTACCTGTTGGAGGGGGCTAAGTTTCCTATATCCGTTATCACGGACCACAAAAATTTGTTATATTTACAGAACGCCCAGTGTCTGAACCCCAGATTAGCCCGATGGGCCTTATTCTTTACGAGATTCGAGTTTGTGTTATCTTTCCGTCCTGGGTCTCAAAATGGCAAAGCGGACGCACTCTCCAGATCTTTCACGTCCTCCGCAGAAGATCGTACCATAAGCCCAGTTTTAAGCCCCACAGTGTTTGCCAAGACTACTGTGGTATCCATTCCTAGAGGAAAGACTTTTGTGGATACTGGACTCAGATCATCTTTGCTACAGTGGGCACACTCCTCTCGTTTTTCTGGCCACTGCGGTATAAAGAAAACTTTAGAATTCATTAAAAGAGCATACTGGTGGCCGTCCATGAGGAAAGATGTCACTGACTTCATAGCTTCCTGTACCCAGTGTTCTCGTCACAAATCTTCTCGTCAAGCACCAGCTGGCCTTCTTCAACCATTATCCATACCTGAGTCACCCTGGTCACACATATCGATGGACTTTGTCACCGATCTGCCTCTGTCACAAGGGTTCAACACGATCTGGGTCGTCATCGACCGTTTCTCCAAAATGGCACATTTCGTTCCACTAAAGGGCCTTCCGTCTGCTCCTAAATTGGCTCAAATATTTATAGCTGAAATATTCCGTCTACATGGTCTTCCGAGAGAAATTGTATCTGACAGAGGGGTACAATTTGTATCAAAGTTTTGGAGAGCGTTGTGTAGTGCGTTACAGGTAAAGCTGAACTTTTCCTCATCTTATCATCCGCAATCCAATGGCCAAACAGAAAGAGTAAATCAAGATTTGGAGGCCTTTTTACGTCTGTATCTGTCCTCCTCGCAAGACAATTGGAAGGAGCTTCTGCCTTGGGCCGAATTTGCACATAACAACTCTTATCATTCCTCCACCGAAAAGACTCCCTTCTTCATTGTCTTTGGCCGTAACCCACGTGTTCCAGAATTCCAAAATCTTCCTGTTTTTGACATACCAGCAGTTAACTCGTCTGTCCGGTTTTTCTCAAGCATCTGGAGGAATGTTCATGCTTCGTTAGAGAAAGCCTCCCAACGTTACAAGAAATTCTCTGATCGGCACAGACGGGCAGCTCCGAAACTCAAGGTAGGAGACAGAGTTTGGCTCTCCACCAAAAATATTAGACTCAAAGTCCCGTCTATGAAGTTTGCACCTCGATTCATTGGGCCATATACAGTAACTACTGTGATCTCGCCTTTGGCTTATAAGCTACAGTTGCCTCGTTCTTTGAAAATTTCAAATACATTCCACATCTCGTTATTAAGACCATTGATATTAAACCGATTCCAGAATAAAGTACCCAAGTCTCCTCAGCCTCAGGCTCATCATGATGTTGCTTTTGAAATTAAAAAAATTGTGGACTCAAGAGTTCGTTCAGGGCAAGTCCAATATCTGGTAGACTGGAAAGGCTTCGGTCCAGAGGAACGATCCTGGGTGGATGCTGCTCGCGTTGATGCTCCCACTTTGGTCCGTAAGTTTCATCAACAATATCCAAGAAAACCATGGAAGTGTCCAGAGTCCACTTCAAAAGGGGGGGGTGCTGTCACGGCCGCTGTTAGGACGCGCCGCTCACCTGTTCATCTCCGGCGGCGGGGCCTGCGGGCCATCCGTCTGGGTGCAGGACGGGGAGCGCGGCGTCTAGGTCTCCCGGCCACGACCATCTTCCTGGGGCCTGCAGCACGCGCATCCAGCATGACAGCCAGCCAAGGTTGTTTGTCTCCAGTCCGGGCGCCGCCATGTTGTTGTAGCCAGCCAATGGTTCAGAGCTCCAGTTCAACTCCTCCAATCAAGATCTACCCTGGGGGATAAAGCAGAGCCCTCTGGGGCATACAAGCGCCAGTACTTTGTTGTCTATCCCTGTGGAGGAAGCTTCAGCCTGTGCTCCTGTCCTTGCCCTGTGATATCCCTGTCTTCGTTTCCTGCAGTTCAACACCTGATACCTGGATACCTGCATTTGCATTCTGCTCCCAGCCCTTACAGCGTCACACCTGTTTCCTGGACTTTGCAAATTGCATTCTGCCTCCAGCCCTTTCAGGTTGCTACAGTCTCTCAAGCCCTGCATGTCTGTTGACACATCTCCACTCCTGCTGTCGACCAGCTGCACCTGTTGCCAGCTCTGCGTGTCTGTTGACACATCTCCACTCCTGCTGTCGACCAGCTGCACCTGCTGCCAGCTCTGCGTGTCTGTTGACACATTTCCACTCCTGCTGTCGACCAGCTGCACCTGCTGCCAGCCCTGCGTGTCTGTTGACACATCCTCACTCCTGCTGTCGATCCGCTGCACCTGCTGCCAGCCCTGCGTGCCTGTTGATGCATCTCCACTCCTGCTGTCAACCAGTTGCACCTGCTGCCAGCCCTGCGTGCCACATCTCCACTCCCGCTGTCGGTCCGCTGCACCTATCGTCAGTCCTGCGTGTCCGTTGACACACCATCACGTCTGCCTGTGGTCCAGTTGCACCTACTGCCAGTCTTCCGTGCCTGCGGACGCCTCACCATCCTGCTGTCTGCCTACGCACCTACTGCCAGTCTTCCGTGCCTGCTGACGTCTCACCATCCTGCCGTCTGCCTCCGCACCTACTGCCAGTCTTCCGTGCCTGATGACGCCTCACCATCTTGCTGTCTGCATTCGCACCTACTGCCAGTCTTCTGTGCCTGCTGACGCCTCACCAGCCTGCTGTATCCTTTCGCATCTACTGCCAGCCCTCCGTGCCCGCTGACGCTTCTCCATCCTGCTGTCTGCATCTGCACCTGCTGTCAGTCCTTCAGCCCGCTGATGCGGTTCCACCCGGCTGTCGGCACCCGCGTCTACTACCAGTCATCGGAGGTCGCTGACTTCCGTCTCCTACTGCCCATTGCCGTCTGCTCCCACAGTCAGTTATTGTTTTCCCAGTAAGCTAACAGAGACTCTGGGATCAATCCCATCATTCTGGACTCTCAGTTGTTACCCAGGTATTCCACTGGGCTTTCTGATCTACAGTTTCATTTATGGTCTTGCCTTCTTATGTTGGTGCTACAATAAAGAGTTATATCAAACCTGCTATTCTCCAGTCTCCTTCAAGCCGCAAACACCCAACCTCCAGGCCTCAGACAGATCCACAAGGTACCCCTAGCGTGACAATGGACACCGCATATTTCTAGGCTTTTTGTTCGCGTGCATTCGGTGTGCTGTCCGAATGCACGCCCACCAAAATAAGTGCACTCCCCCGTGTCCGCCCATGTTTCCGCCCAGTTTAGCCCACTTTGAAACTACGCCCCTGTGTCATTCCGAATGACGCCCATAATACGCCCATATTTCCCGAGTGATTGCGGTGCACATTTCTGTACGGTATTAGTGAGTACAAGTACGTAGACCATGCGTGGCACATGCGCATAGCGTTCCCCACGCATGACGGCTAAAAAACGCCATCCGAAAGTATACGGGAAAGTACGCACCAACCAGAATAAGGCTTATGGTCTTGAAGGAAAATACCATATAGCCTAGTTTTGTAACCCACACACTGTATTGCCTAGAAAACATTATGCCACCAACTGTAATGGCTATTAAATTTTATGCCACACACAGTAATGTCTATTAAATAGTATAACCACTGAAATTGTACAATTATGCCACACAGTAAGGCTTTTAATCACTATTAAATTACCTGCTTGTTGCCTCCGTGGTGCTGCTATACACAAAATGCACCCTGTGGTGCCGCTTTTACAAATAATGCACCATTGTGCCGCTTAAACATATATATTGCCCCCTGTGGTGCTGCTTATACATATAATACCCCCTGTGGTTCCCCCTAATACATATAATGCCCACTGCCGTGCTCCTAATACATAAAGTGCCCACTGTAGGACTCACATCTTGGACCTCTTTGTTGATAGCCTCACTGCCTCCTCCAGCGGGGTAGCTAGGATTTTTGTGCCCCCCTGCCATTATAGGAGGCGCCGCCCCCCTCCCTAGGTCTTCCAACCGCCCAAGTAGAGTTAAACACCCCCCCCTTACCCCCCTGCCGCTGCCGCATTCCCGCAGCGCAGATCTCCTCCAGGCTCCGGACCGTCTCCTCCTGACGTACAGTGCTAATGAAATAATACCATCACAAAATGGCTGCCCCCTAATAGCAGACAGATTTTAAGGATGCTAGAAGAGGCCGCCACCTCCTCTAGCATCCCTACAAAAACTGTCTGCTGTTAGGGGGTAGCCATATTCTGAGGGGCGGTTTTCAATAGCACTGTACGTCAGGAGGAGACGGTTCGGAGCCTGAAGGACTGGAAATCTGCTCTGCGAGAATGTGGCGGCGGCACTAAGATGGGTAAGGGGGGGTGATTAACTGTACGAGGGCGAGCGGATGGGAGGTTGAGGGGGAGGGGAGGGGGCCGCGCTGTCTGCCCACATGTCCCGGCCAGCCACACACAGCGTAACATAGCCCCGCAGCGGAGACCGGCGCCCACACTTACTCAGCGCCTCCCCGCCATGGCGGGGGCTGCGGGGCTATAGTTACGCCACTGGCCTCCTCCCTTTCCTTCTCCCTAGCTCTCTCCTCAGTGCTGACTAAGCAGGAGTGTCCATATGTGGTGAAGGGTCCTTCCCCCTCCTTCTTCTGGAGTACACTGCCAGCAGGGGGATGCAGTCCATTTTTATATATATTATGTATATGTCCTTTCATTTTAACAATTGTGTTAAGAATCACTTTTTCTTTCCATTTTAGTTAATCCATTACTTATGTTATTTGTATTTTCTTAGAATTATTGCCCCAAAGATTCTTTGGTCCATTGAAAAAAAATACTTCTAACATAAGTATGGATTAATATATAATTGCTGATGCCGATTTATTTTTTATTTTATGCAAGATATTTGGAACATTTGTACATTTTTTAAAGTGTGATTTGCGTTTTGTTTCTTCAAACAATACTATATCTGCTTTCTTAAGGAATTGACAACAATCACAATGCTGATTAATAATACCCCTTTCACATCGCACTTTTAAAACGGTATATTGCCGTTTTTTTTTCCATTTTAAAACGTTTAAGGCTGCAATGTGAAAGTGCCAGAGTTGATTTACCGGTTAAAGTTAACCGGTATTTCAACACGGTTAAAAAGCAGAGTCCTACACGTTTTAAAGCCGTTTTATTGGCAGTTTGAACAGCTCTATTTCAATGGCTTGAAACGTGTCCCTTGGGGGTTAAACGGGTTGAATGTTTGAATGGTATTAAATGATTTTTAAAACGGTTTTCACCTGCAATGTGAAAGGTCTCAAGGCTCAGACCCGTTTTAAAGTCCCATTTAAGAATACCGTGTCATTACCCATTTCTGCAATGTGAAAGCAGTATAAATGATACATTATTATTTATAACAACCATTATATCACTTTTATTGATAGGGGCCACCACAAATTTGTTGTCCAGGGCCCCACAAACCTTAATCCGGCCCTGTTGCATTTCCATTGTTTTTGTTAATTGAAATTTCTATTTTACTGAATATTATATATAAAACAAAATATCTCTATAAACACATTAATGGGGGGACAGTGTTTTGCTGTTAGAAGTACTGTATCTATAGTAAATAATATCTACAGTATGTACAGTAGTACTGTATCTATAGCTCTCCACATGATGATTAGAACAGAACCAACTATCTTACACTGAGTGTTCTAAGCAAGGCTGAAACCCCTGAAAAGCTCTATGTAGTGTACGGCAGGGAAGGCATTGGTATGTAAATTGCATCTCACATAAATTTATACTTGCATTTACTTTACTCCTATGATATGGGAAGGTCTTTGGCAAGTGCGGAAGGGAAAGCGGGTGTGGCCTTGTAACAAGGGGCGTAGCCTCACAGGGAATATTGTACCCACAAGCTATCTAGGAATGCCCATTGGAACATCCCCATCGATGGTTGCCATCTATGTCTTTTAAAGCAGGAACCATTGATGGCTATAAAACATTCTACCTCCTACCATTGATGGTTCCTGCTATTGATGTGCCAGGCATGTGCAGAGCAACGAGTCAGGCAGCCGCACCGCTGCGTGAGGCCTGCCTGGCCGGGATGTGCACATGCGCAGAAATGCGCGTGTGCATTGTGAAAAGGTAGACATATAAAAAGGTTGACATGAGTTCACAATATTTATTTTTTATTTTTTCATACTTTACCATCCACATGGACTACAATGGAGAACAGTAAAGTAAAAACAGACCCTGATGTGAGGGTATGCATTACACTAACTAACCTGTCCATGTTGACAGGTATCGACATTAACATTTAAACATTTTAAAACTCACTCCGACCTTATTATGTGTATACCGTATACCTTTTTGTCAACCTTTCGACAGTGTCGACATTCTGACTATATCAACCTTTTGATCATGTTGATATTTTTCATGTCGTCATTTTCCATATCAATTTTCTACCCTGTCCACCTTTTGACCCTTTCAGCCTATTGCATTTTGACTTTTGACTTTATTTACTATCTATCTAAACACTCTCTATCTAATAATACACACCCCTCACCCTCATGCCATTAGATAAACCAACAGATCTGGTACACCATGTAGACCCAAACACAATGACCTAGGAGGCCAGAGATCCTCTGACAGAAGCACACACTGGCCCTTAGTCAGATCTGGTTGCAGAACAAATTTGTTCTCAAAAAATGGGCAAAACCATGTGTACTGCAGGTGGGGCAGATGTAACATGTGCAGAGAGAGTTATATTTGGGTGGGGTGTGTTGAAACTGAAATCTAAATTGCAGTGTAAGAATAAAGCAGCCAGTATTTACCCTTCACAGAAACAAAATAACTCACACAAATCTAACTCTCTCTATACATGTTACATCTGCCCCACCTGCAGTGCACATGGTTTTGTCCATTTTGAAATTTGTTCTGCAATCAGATCTGAAAAATGGCTACTGTCTCGAGATGTATCTCTACATAGGAGCTGAAGTGATGGTCATCCTCGGCACTCTTGGCCTCAGACCCAAATTATCACCTATTGGTACTCGTGCATGAGTGGTAACCAACCAGCCCCCCCACACACACACACAAAATACATAAAATTATCACCTAATGCATAAAGAAAAATAAGGGATGGTAAAGAAATTGGTGGAACCAGTCAGTAAACCTCTCTCCCTGAGTTTAAAAAAAGACATTGACTTGATATCGTTATACAGTATATCGGGGAAATGTAATAGGGTGCCATTTTTTATTAAAATAAAAAATTGCACATGTAATAGAGTGTGAATATTTAGACCAAGACAGATTTTTTTAGTAAAGTTTTTTTTTTTAAACGGCATGGGGTCGTAATAGGTGGTCTAAAGCCTAACATTCATTTCAATTGTCAATATACAGCAGAGTCAGGAACTGTGTATATAAATACACCTTCTATGACTTTACATTACACATGTTTTCATTGTTATGCTGCTGGTGTCTGGTAATGTCTCATTGGACTTGAGACTGAAAAATTGCAGTACCATCAGTACAGACAAGAAATACATTACATCACTGGAGCTCTCTAGCAAAGCATTTTCCTACTATAATGAGTAGAAAAGTAATATATTTTGTGCTACACAGCTACTGTATAAAATAATCGCTTTGTCTAATCTATGTGTGTGTGTGTGTGTGTGTGTGTGTGTGTGTGTGTTTGTCACCTCTACACACATTGGGGTTCCTGCAAAACTTCAAGGCGACCGGCTGTTTGCAATACAAGATAAGACTGCTCCGTCTGGTAAAGTGCATAAAATAGTTGATGTCAAAATAGAGTAATCAAATATCCATTAGAGAAAGTGGGAGCCATTTACCAAAAATGAATGATAAATATGGTCATCTACCTGTTCCCAGCATAGATGATAAGTGAATAAAGACAAGCAAATATTTTAATACATTCAATAGATATACTGAATGGACATATAATAGAGTGGGGATTTTGCACTCCCTCCTGCTGGCAGATTTCAGGGTATGGGAGTGGCCTAATCCACACATAATTCTAAAAGAATGCCTAGATGGTCTGTTTTATGTAAGAATGAAAGAGCTACAAATCTGTCCTTATACATTGTTGCTGAGGGAGGTGCATACTGGGGTGTTGTTTTTTGCAGCCATAGAATTCTCATTGTCTGCAACTAATATTTTTGCCATCCTTTGTAACATCTTATTTCTGTCACAGTTGGAAGACTAGTTTGGATCGTGTGGTGCACAGGAATTACTTTAGGACCAGACAGAGTAGGGTTAAAGCGAGCTGGCTTTATTATAGACTGTTTCATAAAGGAAATCAAATCTTCTTATTCAAATAATGGCTTTGACATAAGGTACGAAAAGAAAAGTCCCAAATACTGTCTTTGAGCAAAAGTCTTTGAAATAATAAATACAATAATTCTTGTATCACTCACGAAAGAGCCAATAATACTGAGGGAGAGCCAACGTACGGGACGAAAGGGTTGATGATGAGATGGTAATGGCAGAAGACAAATGATGATGCTGGTAGAAATCCGGAACAAAGACACAGGTAGAGATGGATGATGGAGCCAGAAGATATGGAGAAGACTGTGACTGGATAACCTTGAAGAACTGTATATTCCAGAAGACGGTCCAACAGATGCTGGCGGGATCCTGGGTAGTCAGGAGCCCCACGGGTAATCTCCACGAGATCCACGGGTGATGCCCTGGAAGGCAGCAAGAGGTCAGGGTTCCTGGAGTCAGATAACAGGAAGGACTGAAGAGTAGGCTGCAGAAGACAGGAGTAAGCCAGGAGTCTCCAACTGCACAAGGCTAGGAAACCTTTGCACTGACACCAGTTCACCAAGACAGATCCCCTAAATACATAGTGGGCGGCTGTCATTGGCTAATTAGGGCAGAGAGGGAGGAAACCTTTAACCTGGCGTCCCATCTGCATTTTGCCCACATCCAAGATGGCGGCGCCGACCTCCCGGCGCCGCCCCCGTCTGAACTCCCCCAGCACTCTCAGGGAACCGCCCCTGTAAGCCACACTTCCCAGCAGACCCGGACCCAACAGGATGCCCGCTCCGGAGCCCCAGAACAGACAGGCGGCGGGCACGGAGAGGTGAGTATCGGACCCGCCGTGTGCTGCCGCGGCTGTCCGTTACAATTTCATATCCTCAAAAACATTTTTAGAATGGGATTGTTAGCAGGTGGATCAAACCTTTAGGCAAAAACCATTTTTGTTGCAACTGTAGTAGTCCCTCCATTCTTACTTGAGAAAAACTCACATAACCACAGCTTTCTACCAAACCTTTACTGATCGACCACCCACACAAAGCTGTCAAATCTACGGGTGGGCTCAAACTGAGGCCCCTTGATAGTAGTGAAGACTCATCAGTGTATGGCTAGATAAATTGAAAATCAACTCCTCCCTGCTCCCTTCTTGCTTCTTGATTGATGACTTTTACTCCTCCTTGGGTGCAGTCTCCCACATTTCGAGTAGGGTCTAGTACATGCGATCTCATTGACACTCCTAAAATTTTGAGTGGGGGGAGTGCCAACAGTGTGTCTCTGCAAGTAAAGACTTTCACTTTTAAAAAAGCCTGAAGCGGACACATCATTTGGACAGCTCTGTGAGAATCTTAATACATTGTTGCAATATTCCCTTAATCTTTATTACTTTATCTTTTTAGGCAAAATTATTGCATCACAACCGCCTCAGAGGCATGTTGGAGCACATTACATACTACATCTGAAAGACTAAAAGCTATTGGTAGCACACTGACTTATGCAGACTTCTTCACCCAGACCTCAGTCAGTCACCCAGAAACTGCTCTAACTAGAAATTCACACTGCTAGGGAAAGTCAGTGAACAGACCAAAGAGGGTATAGAGGTGTGGAGCAGTTACACACACACACACACACACACACACACACACACACACATTACATAGAATATATACATACATACAATCACACACTTAAACTCTCTCTTTTTAAGCCTGAGGGAATAGGATGCTGAAGAAGGTTGGTAATGCAGGGCTCAGTCCTGTACTTTTCACCATCAGGCCCTGCTCCAACGGTTTGTAGTTAATTTGCCGATTTTGTTAATTTACCGGTTGACAGAATCTCCACAACCAGATGTAGATGGACGGAACACCAACAATTGACCGACAATGTTGTTTACAATGTTATTTGGGCATATACAGTACTGTAGATTGCTCTGTGTTTGACTGTGTTATCAAATAAATAATCAACTTACTATAAAAATGTGCATCCATTGTGGGAGGACACACACTGAATGAAGTTTTACCTATGAATTTTGTAGTGAACTTCCCAAAATTTTCTCTGTCTCTTTGCATCTCCAGCTGGCTCTGGAGGTTCCAATACAAGAATACAAGAATAATTTCTTTTCAGTTATTTTTCTATTGTAAGCACTTTAAAGATTGTCTACATGCATTATGAATTTTTCATGTCACACTAGATGAACCAGCAACTGGCCTGTGATTCTTATTTATTTTACAGATTAAAATCCTTGATTAAATACCCCACCATAGTGTAGAAGTTTGAAGGTTAGATAGACATAGAAACATAGAATTTGACGGCAGATAAGAACCACTTGGCCCATCTAGTCTGCCCCTTTTTTAAACATGTTACCTCAAACCATATTTGATCCTTATTTTTTTGTAAGGATATCAATATGCCTATCCCAAGCATGTTTAAATTGTACTACTGTATTCGCCTCTACAACCTCTAATGGGAGGCTATTCCACTTATCTACTACTCTTTCTGTGAAGTAATTCTTCCTCACATTTCCCCTGAATCTTCCTCCCTCTAGTGTCAGTGCATGTCCTCGTGTTCTGTTGCTCCTCTTCCTGTGAAGAATGTCTCCCACCTGTACCTTGTTAAAGCCCTTGATATATTTGAAAGTTTCTATCATGTCCCCCTTTCCCTTCTCTGCTCCAAAGTATACATATGAAGATGTTTTAGTCTTTCTTGGTACGTTTTGTGATGTAGGCCATGCACCATTTAGTTACCCTTCTTTGTACTTTATATCCTTCTGGAGATATTGCCTCCAGAACTGAACACAATACTCTAGATGAGGTCATACCAATGACCTATACAGCGGCATTATTACTTCTTTCTTTCTACTGCTGATACCTCTCCCTATGCAACCAAGCATCTGACTTGCCTTCTTCATTGCTTTGTTACATTGCCTACCTGCCTTTAAGTCCCCAGGTCTGTGATATTAAGAAAATCCTCATCACAACACTTTGCACAGTAAATGGTTTATTACATTTTATACAATCTATACAACTAAGGTCTCTTCTATTTCTTGCACAAAGCTGTATACTCATTATATTAATTGGTTGGTTTTATTTGAATGAATTTGAATAGTTTTGGAAATGTGTAAATGACGCACCATTGTCTAGATATACCATGAAAGCCTAAAATGCTGTCTTCTATTTCCCTGCCTCAAACAAGTAGTATGATTAAGGAAACAAATCTACCTACACTTATAATTATGATAGAGAGAATACTGATTCACACACATTTACCTTGCTCTTTAAATTAATTAAATGATTCTCTAAGCAGAGGCGGGACTACCACTGGTGTAGCTTCTCAGGACTAAGGGGCCCACTGCTGCCCCTATCACAATCTTCCTGTCGCCCACTGTTTTTCCCTGTCACACTATGCCTCCCCCTGCCTCTCACTATCATCCACTGCTGTGGTGCAAATTGTGAACTTGAGTTGGGGTGGAGGAGGGGCCCCAAATTATATTTTAGCACCTGGGCTCACCACCCACAAGTTCTGCCACTGTCTCTCAGTTACTGTAATACATAGCTGCCTACCCTCCTGCATTCTGCAGGAGACTCCCTGAAATAGCAGCAATCTCCCTCTCTCCCTCATTAGTCTAGCAATCTCCCACATTTCACCTAGCCCACATTACACTGTTACATTTGTTGGGCATAAATGGAATGAGCGATAGATACATTTACATTGAATCATCAGCGCCATTTCCCAGGACTTTAGCGAGTGCTTTGGGGCTCATCTACATTTGGATATAAGTCATTTAAAAAGATTCCTCTCAGATGTAGCAGTACAAACCCACAATTCTTGGGGCCCCGTTCACAATCCCTTTTCACAATCTCTGGATATATGGAACTAGCCACGCCCTTTGGGAGGAGTCTGACACGCCCCCTCAATGGGGCGCTTTGCAAAATTCTATTACCAACTATAATCTCCCTGAATCTAGTTTTCAAAAGTAGGCAAGTATGCTGTAATATAAAGAGTAATATTTGAATTTAAACATACTCACTTCCACGAAAATCTAGAGCTAGAATTTTTTTATGGCTTCAAAGTGTAAAAATGCTGTAGAAATCTTTCCCTTGTGGCTTTTGCTGAAATGAAAGGTCCATACAGTGGCTGCTACAGCTCTTTTATGCAGTATCATTACCACACTTATTAGCTGACAGCTGCATATTGCCTATGGGGAAAAAAGTGTAATCTCGATTGAGTTTCTTTATACAGAGCTGAATTGTAATATATTTCATAGTCGGAATGAAATTCTCCATTCCAGTGTGTCTCTCATGCGACATTGATCTAACACCCTGACTGAAGTGTAAATTTTTGCACATACAACAGCAGGAACTTCAAGCAAATAACCATAAAAGGCAATTTACTTAAGGAAGCTAAAAATAACAATTAACATTAGAGCTGGGATTAATCAACAAGGCAATTTTGTAGTTTGATGTACTGTTTTCAAAAGTTGAAATGTATGAAAAGCAAAAAGTGCTCATCAATCTGGATGACTATTACCTAAAGTCAAACTATCTGACCTTAGAAAAATACAAAATGTGTAAGATCGAACCAAAAGAATTTAGTCAAATCACTTAATCCTATTTCTTGTAGAAACTTCTCAAATTAACAACCAGCCATATATAGCACTAATGCTGCCCATAAAAGGTGTGATGCGCACCGTGCATTTCAAACTAAGGGGGTTTTTATGGTTGATTCACAAGGCTGAAAAATTGCAAGCCCCGCCATATGCCGGACCGCTCGCCCCCCTTCGCAGCATGTATTCCACGCACAGGCTACCAATGGATGTCCGGCAGCCTGGAGACCTTTGAATCATGGGTCATCGATTTATATTCTGAGCTGAGATTGCCTTATTGGGGTAGTTCCCACTTCTCAAGCAATCCAAGGCCTGAGGTAGTCAGTTTTGAGCAGGATAATGTGATGACAAGGGAGACCCCAAAATGTTTATCTTTCTGATATAGGAATACCCTCCTGAGCTGTTGACTGGAAATTTGGGGTTGACCTCACTCCCAGGTCTGTTTTGTTGCTATTACTGCTCCTGAATCCTGACTGGAATGAGTCATAAATACCAGGAGGGTTTTTAAGTTGAGTTGGTTGCACTGTGGGGTTTCCAGCCCAGATTTGGATACTTAGGGGGAAATTTACTAAGAATACGAATATTATACATTGTATTCATATTCTTAATACGAATGAATATGACTGCATACGGCTGTTTTAGCCGTATGCAAATTCGTGTTCTGGAGGGAAATTTACAAAGCAGTCAGATACGACTGCTTTGTAAACCCCTGATGGCGTATTCATTCGTATTAGCGGCTCAAGGGCCGGGGCTGGTTACCAAAATACTGGGGACAAAATGACTAGGGGTCCCCCGTATTTTAAGAACCAGCCACAGGCCCAACCAGCCAGCAGGGTAATGCCACAGCCGGGGGACACTTATTATATAAGGTCCTGCGGCCAAAGCATTAACCCTACCGACCATTCAGTCTGGCGATAGAATGCAAGAAAGAGGCTGGCTCCATCTGTAGTTCCACAGTATTAGACAATAGATAATTCTATTTTTTGACACCATTTTATCAGCACGGTGACCACCCCTCCAGGGTCACCGGGGACAGCACCAGGCTTCAGCCTGGCCAGGAAAGTCCTGGAGGGGGGGAACCCTTTAATGGGGGGGGTCCCCACTTCCCCAGGACCCCTGGCCAGGCTGACTGGTCGGTAGGGTTAATGCTTTGGCGCGGGACCTTATATAATAAGAGTCCTCGGCTGTATCATTGCTCTGCTGGCTGGTTGGGCCTGGGGCTGGTTCTTAAAATACGGGGGACCCCTAGTCATTTTGTTCCCCGTATTTTGGGAACCTGCCCCGGAGCCTGGGGCTGGTTTTAAAAAAATCAGCAAAGCCCCTATCTGGTTGGTTTCTTGATTTTTTTTATTACCTGCCCCGGCTCTTTCAACCTGGCGCTGGTTACGGCCATGGGGGGGACCCCACACCATTTTTTAAATTTATTTATTTTTCTATTTTTTACACACTGAAGCCTGCACAGATCAGTCAGAAGCCAAATGCGCCAGGGAAATGAAGTGTATTTTCCTGGTGTATTTAGCTGACAATTAGCGGGCGTATCCTGCTAATTACCACCCGTATTTTCAATACGGCCGGTTAGTAAATTAGGAATTGGAATCACCATTCTTTTGAATGGTGATTCCTGTCGTATTCTATTGATGGTGTATTTGTAAATACAAATACGAATGTCCCATCAATACGAATAATCTACAACCCCCTTTTTTTAAGATCCCTTTTTTTAGAACAAGGGACTTGACAGTGTGCTTTGTTGATTTATTTTTTGGTCAGAGACTTTGGGGTTTATTTTCTAAGATATGAGTTCTGTTAAAGAGGGGAAGGTGCTATCTTTGAGAAGGTGCTAAATAAAGAAGTATAATCTTTTTTTAAAATTGGTTGCTATGGGCAACAGCCCATATTTAATAGAACTCCCATATGAGCATATTTTCTCCTTCTAATCCAATCTGGAAGACAAGATCAAGAGTGCGACCAATTGTATGTGTAGCAGAGGTAATGAGTTGTGTAAGGACCAGAGCATATATTGTGCCATGCATTTAAATACTCAAGTGTCTACAATTGTGTAGAAGTACTGGCAGGGAAGCAGTGAATGAGTAATTTCCACTGGGTATACCTTAAGTTTAAATGCTTTTTTTTTAAATATAGGGCCTTATTCTAGTTCACTCTTAGAGGCAACTTCTTTCTAAAATGGACAAAACCATGTGCATTGGAGGTGGGGCAGATATAACATGTGCATAGAGAGTTAGATTAGTGTGGGGTTTTTCTTCAAAGTGAGATCTATATTGCAGTTTAAAAATAAAGCAGTCAGTATTTTCCCTGCACAGAAACAAAATAACTCACCCAAATCTAATTCTTCCTGCACCTGTTACATTGGCCCCCTGCAGTGCACATGGTTTTGTCCATCTGAGAAGGAATTGCCTCTAAGAACGAACTAGAATAAGGCTCATATATTGAGACAGTCACAACAGCAGAAGGCAATTAAATACATAACATTATCAGTATCAAAATCAGTACAAAATGAATGCCTAATAAAATTTTGCGTATTAAATAGTCTAGGATCTTTCTTGGGCAATGCTTCAGTTTGTTGTATGCTGAGACAGATTATGGGGGAGATTCTCAACTAAAAATGCGGTAAAAACCCAGTTTTTGGGTTTTTACCACATTTTGGGATGCTCTAAGCATCCCCCGCCGGGTTGCCGCGACGCGGGGGGCATCGCCAGAAAAATCTGGTGATGCCCCATAGAAGCCTATGGGCTTCTAACGCAACCCACCGCCGCCCTGCACCGACCCCCCCTCACCTGTGTTTGGTCAGCACAGAGCTGTGCTGCCCGGACCTGTGACCTCCTCTTTCCTGCACTATGATCCTCTTCCGGGTGCAGGGAGGAGGAGAGCCCGGCACAGCAGCAGCAGCTCCGGGTAAGGGAGGGAGGGGAGAGCCGCCGGGGCCCGATCAGACCCGCTGACTCTCACCGCAAAGGACAGCTCTTAACGCAAAAACTGTCCTTTGCCATAATTATCGCATATGTTCGAGCATATGCAATACTTATGTCGGCGATGAGCGGCGAAGGGGGGTGGAGCTGAGCTGCAGATGTTTGAACATCCCCCCCTATGTGTTGTATTTCTTCTTCAAAGCTGAGTTGGTGAAGTAGAATAAATACTAGGGGGTGCACGGAGGCTGCCCCAGCCTCCGTGCACCCCCTAGTGTGCAAATTTGTATAATATGTGCTAATGTTCAGACTGTAACCCACACAAGGACAAGACTTGGAGTATTATATAAGAGAACCTGGTTATAAGGGACTTTTGGAGGAGTCTGATGGCACAAAAGGGGCCTATGACACAAATGGAGAACCTTGAGGGATTGTATGGCACAAAAGGAGCACCTAAAGCTAATGGAACACCAGGGACAACTGGTGTGGTCTTAAAGCAGAATAAGGCACTGGGAGGAGTGTGACCGTACAAGGCCACTTGGGGAATTTCTTGTCACAAAGGGGCACCTGGTGGGCACTGATCGCACAAAAGGGGCCCTGGAGAAATCTGATGGCACAAAATCTATACCTGGAGGGATCTAATGGCAAAAAAGTTGCACCTGGAGAAATCTGATGGCATTTAGTGAGATCTTATGGAAATCTAGGTGTATCTTGAGAGGTCTTATTGCACACTATGGACACCTGTAGGAGTCTGATGGCACACTAGGATAAGCTGGACATGTCTGATAGTACAATAGCCTTCTTTTTCTCTTTTCATTATTTCTGTTTTTTTTCCTGGCTTCTGGCACTGCCTTCATTCTGTATCCCCTTATCCTAAAGCTCTCACAGACATTAGACATCATCACATTCTGATTTTTCATTCACCATTGATTCCGTAGCAAGTTAATAAAGAGAGGGGTACCGATGAAAGCTGAGCTTGGTTATCAGTATCATTAGAGGGTGGACTGGCAGGACTAACAAGGTCTCTGGTATCCCACAATGGACAATGTCCGTGTCACCCTCATTACAGCCCTGATTTTAGGATGTCCCTAAATTTTTACAAGATTACATTATTTTTTGTATCATTTAATAATTTTTTAAAGTCAACGATACACTATGCAGTGAATACATTAGCCCTGGTCTGGCCAACCTATGTCTCCAGCATGCATTGCACTGTTTTGCTAATAGGAAATGCTAAAACTGTGGCAAGCCATGTTGGGATGTGTAGTTTTACAGCTGGAGAGCCACCAGTTAGGCAGGTCTGTATTTGCATCTTATACCCTTTTTACACCAAAACGCCGGGTCACACCCAGGTTTTGGACCCAGCTCCAACCCAGGTGCGATGCGGTGTTTGTTACCTCCCTGGCGGAGGCAGTTCCTGAGCTGGCACTTGGAGATGATGTAATCTCCAAGCACAGGAAATCCACCAGCCGAGACCCCCGCAATGTCATCGCCGTGCTGGAGGTAAGCCCAGCACCAAGGTAAACTGCTGGGCTGCCCCCAGCCTCCGTGCACCCCCTAGCCCCCAATTTGAATGAATGCCGCACACAGGGACCAGGGTAGGATTCGCAGGGAACTGGAGCCATGGGGTTTCTTTAGTACCCCTTTTACACCGACCTGGGTCCACAAGGTGTAAAATGGGTATTAGTTTGCAAAAGTGGTGCAAGTGCAATGAGTTTCAAGTCAATGTATGTAATAGATGGAAACTAAAGACAAACTTCCCAGTATCACACCTCTATAAATTTCACCAGGAGATGGACAGATGTTCTTATAATATGCTCTGACCAATCACAGTGGTTCATTCATGCCTCTGTTCACGAGTGACCTCTCATTATCCTCAGGCTCGAATCGGGAGAAGTTATCCAATGTGTAACATATTTTCATTATGACAACTACAAGGAGTAGTTACATACATGCTGTATGGGGGTAGCCCTTTTCTGAGAGTCACTTTTTATATGCTGCAGGAGCTGGGACCTGACAGAAGCGCCGGCCGCGGCAGGAAGTACTGTACACGGGGAGGGCGCAGGGTACCGGCCGGAGGCAGGGGCAGACGGCAGCGGGTAACTATAGCCCCGCAGACCCCCCGGCACCCACACCTTCTCAGCGCCTCCCCGCCACCGCGGGGGCTGCGGGGCTATAGTTACACCACTGTTTATGAGTAAAAGTTAAATAGTATTGCTGTAACTGATGTATGAGTAATAGGGAAATAGTATTGCTGTAACAGAAATACATTTATTAGATTATATTGTTTTTCTAGTACAGTTTTAAAGTGAATATTTATATTGGCTGCTGCAGTTTACAGTAGCCTGTTTTGCCCTCTATCACCCCTGTAATGTAATGTGAACTGTTTTCATCATGGTTTGTACAATCTTTCAATATGTACCATAATATGATCCAAAGAATAAGACATCTTTTTTTAATACACATGCGGCAAAGGGAGGACACAGTAGACACATATTATAGATTATTATGTAATTATGAAGGTTTAGTTTTTCTGCTTGATCTTTCCCACTGGGTTTGCAGCTGAACTATTGCATTAGATTGCCATAGTAGCATTCAAATAAATTGTTTATCCAGCCACAAGAAAGGGGGGAACTCATGGGAAATAAATGATTTCATAAAAGCAGTATATTGCAGAAAGCGTGGGTTATAAGAAACAACGGTTCAAATGTAGTTAGGTGTCATTTTTTTAGACAGCTATAAAATTGCACCAAACTGCACATGTGAAATGTGCAATTTTTAGCAAAACTCAGAAATGTATTTATTTTTATTTACAGTATTTACAGTTTCTTTTATAGGGCCTTATTCTGGTTGGTTCGGTTGGATGCGTGCTTTCGGACAGGAACCGAGTGTTATTAGCCCCGCCTTCCGTACGGATCGCTCACACCGTCCGAATGCGGTAAGATGCCGACCGAACGGACTGCAAGTGGATTTTTCATGTGCCCACCTCCTCCATCTGTGGGAACCTCCCCCATCTTTCGATGGTCGCCAACCATCGAATGCTAAACCGAGTGGTCCAGATGCTCCAGACCACTCGGGCATTTCTCAGTGCAAAAGCAGGGATATGTGTGGGCAGCTGGCATCCAGCTATGTCATATGTCCGCCCCCCACACGTGCGTCACGGCCGCATTACCATACGTACGCCCAGCGTTTTCATGGGAACGCCCATGAAACGCGGGGCGTACACATATGGTAATGAGCCCAAATAGCCCTTCACGCCCCTCTCCACCCCCTGTTCGGATTGCTAGAGCCGATCGTTTTCTGCACAGAATTCAAGCCATATTTGGACGTGCGCGGCGTTCGCACATGCTCAGATAAGCCTCTGCACATGCGCAAACACCAACCATCGGCCATCCGTCCGCATTCGGAACCATCCGAGTCAACCAAAATAAGGCCTATAGTGCAGCAGATTCCATTGCGCTTTACAATTGTAGACAGTGATAAAACAAACTGGGTAACAACAGACAGACTTGGAGGTAAGAGGGCCCTGCTGCAAGCTTTCAATCTACAGGGACAAAGGAGGGAAACACAAGGACAGGCACCAGTAATAGCATAGCTTGTAGGTCCAGAAGGGAAGCTATAAAATACATAAGTGCCTCAGAGGGTTATGCATATGGAACTAAAATATGATAGGCTTGCCTGAAGAGGTGAGTTTTCAGGTAACACTTGAAAGTTTGAGGCTAGTAGGGAGTCTTATTGTGCATGGAAGGGCATTCCATAGGATGGGAGCAGCCCGATAAAAGTCCTGTAATAGTGAATGAGAGCTAGTCGTGCAGACGAAAGACGCAAATATTTTGTGATCAGTAAAGAGATATATGCTGGTGCAGTATGGTTATGGATTTGTATGCAAGTAAAAGTATTTTATATTGAATACAGTAAAACACAGGTAACCAATGGAGGGACTGGCAGAGCAGATCAGCAGATGATGAGCATCTTGCTACGAAGATCAGCCTAGCAGCAGCATTTAAAATGGATTGCAGTGGCGAGAGTCTGTTCTTGGGACGATCAGTTAGGAGACTATTGCAATAATCAATGCGGGATATACTGAGTGCATGGATAAGAGATTTAGTAGTGTCTTGTGTGAGATACGGTCGTACTTTGGATATGTTTTTTAGATGCATGTAACATGATTTGGAGACAGATTGAATGTGGGGAACAAAGGACAGTTCAGAGTCGAGGATGACCCCTAGGCAATGAGTTTGTGAGGTAGGGTAGATTGTCGAGTTGTCAACAGTTATGCAGATACAGTATCAGGATGGTAACTGTTCTTGGCTGGTGGGAATATAAGTAATTCCGTTTTGGAAATATTGAGTTTTAGGTGGTTAGAAGACATCCAAGATGAGATAGCAGAGAGACATTCAGAGACTCGGCCCAAGACCACCAGTGACAATTCTGGGGTTGATACATAGATTTGAGTATCATCCACATACAAGTGATACTGAAATCCGAAAGAGCTGATTAGTTTGCCAAGAGAATGTAATTAGGTGAACATTTTTGGACAAAGTGAGAAATCACTTGCGATTTTTAGTAATGGGAATGTGTGATTTTGTATAGCTTATACATAGGCTTTCTTTATACAATTATGCGTAATCCTATGAAACAAATTTCTTTCTGTGGGGTATAGCGAGAGTCGTCTATTGTCAGGAATCTTAATCTCTCCCAACTCTTGGGTTCACTAACACTAACAAAAAAATACTAAAATCATTGAGTAATCTTTTGATTAACATGGTCTATCTACTCTCTTCTCTCATTCATTCCACATAATTTCTGAAAAGCACTTCTCAATTCTCCTTTACCTCCCAGAGAATTCTTAAAGAAGTATAATAGAGAGAACGAGCTTTCCTTGCAGGGGGAGTTTTTGTGATTTTTGGGGTTTACATTTGTGATTTTCATGGTTCCTATGAGAAAACATCTGGATGCGATTTGTAAAGTGTACATTTTTAGACAGGCCAAAATGCAACTATTACATGTGCGATTTGCGGTAAACATGCGATTTTGGCCATTTTATGCCTAAAAACCGCACATTACCAAAAATCGCATTTTACTACATTTGGCCCAATGTGTTTTATGGCTATCTAAAGCCAAGTGATTCAATAGTGCAATAAAGCAATGTTCCATTTCATATAGTACACATTAAAATAAATATAAGAAATGTAAAATAAAAATGACATTAACAAACTTGAATCTCTCTGAAGGAAAATGTATTATTAATAAGTAGAAATGCAACTGTAAGTTATATAGTGGTTAATTCTTCCTCTCTCCCATTTGGGAGGGAGGAAGAGAGAAAGATTGGAGGGAGGGAGTGAGAATGTCAGGGAAAGAGAGAAAGAAGGGAGAGGGGAGAAGGTCAGAGACGGAGGTAAGAGAGAAATGGGAAGCATGGACAAAGATGTGGGGAGGAAAGAGGTAGAGGAGAAAGAGATAGACTATGGGCAGAGAGCGATAAAGAGAGGTGAGATTGAAGTGAAGTGAGAGTGTTGAAAGAAAGATGGGGCAGGGGGAAGAGTGATCAGGGGAGATATAAAGGAGATAGAGGGGGCAGGGGGAGGGAGAAAAAAGAGACAGCAGGTGATAGGGTTTGAGAGAGTGCAGTGGAAAGAGAACAAAGGGAGAAAAAGAGAATAGAGATAAAAGACTATGTGGATAGAGGAGAGATATGGAGTTGGGGTGAGGTGGGGAGAAAGAGGGAGGAAAAGAAATTGAGAGAAGAGGGGGTATGGAGGGTTAGAGAGAGATATATATAATCAGGCGCAACAAAAATAAATAACTATTAATAAAGCTAAATTGAATAAGGCAGCTTGCACCAATCCTTAATAAATCAACAAAAGATAGCAATTATTCAGAATAATTCTGAGAGTGCACTGAATTGTTCACACAGTGGTCATTTTATTAAAAAGCAATTAATTAAACATTAAAAATTATATATAAAAAACCAATATAGGTACTTTAGCTCAATTTAATCACACAACTGGTATCATACTCTGATTATCACAATATAAATTGATAAATTGATAAATGTTCATAGAAATTAAATTTCATGCAGGTGATCTTAATGTCCAATGGTGCTCTTACCCATTCTCGTTGGTAGATGGTATGTCCATGAAACAAGCGGGAAGACAATTTATAGATTTATGGTGTGCAATGAAAGTCACTGATCATTGATGAATAAATGGGGTATTATATGTCCATAGTATATGCTAAGTTCTTGCAAACTGTAGTACTGATAGGTCCGATGGAGTTTAAGCCATGTAGCTGGGATGGAGAATGATGGTGCTTTATATGATGGTAGTTATGATACTCAACTGGCTTGGAGTTTTTGGAATTACTCCACCAGCCGGGAGTGTGCACAAGGAGGAGATGAAAATGCAGCTGATGGTATGCGGTCCGTTGCTTCTACTGGCATAGTGCTGACTCACTTGTTTGGCTTCCAGTGCCCGGCTGCTGCTCTCGGCATCCTGAAATAGAATTAACACAGAGGGATTGCCGCGGGTCTACCTCTGGCTCTGTGGCTCTGTGATGAAAATCTTTGGAATTGGAAATCAAGGATGTAGCAGGAGGTGATCAAATTGGCAAAGGTGTAACCCAGACTTTACGCGTTTCTCCGTAGGGATCTGACAGTTTCCTCAGAAGATATGGAAAATATGGTGGCTTCTTTGATAGTTCCACATGTTGTATCTTTATTTATATTTCTTTAGCTATAAATCATAAAACATCTAAAACATTCGCATATATCAATCATTGTCGGCATCATGGGCCACTTCGAAGAACAACATATATGGGGTGGTCCATATGGGGCAAACCTAGTGTGCTATGGTAGGTACATATACAATTTTTTTTTTCATTTGGAGAGGTGGTATTACTTTAGCACAAGAATTTCTGTTATCACTTAACAAAACACTTATGGTTTGAAGTTCACTTCCACTTATGACCACTTTCAAATAAATTTCTTGTATATTCGATTAACATAAAGGGCAATTGTATTACTACATCCACCTATAAAAAAGATGTAGATAGTGGGAGATATCTTAATTACCATAGCTGCCATTATAAGCCATGGCTGAACAATATTCCTAAAAACCAATTCTGTAGGATCAAAGAAATAGCACAGAGGATTCCCAGTTTAGAACACAATCAAATGAAATGACAGAGGCCTTTTTGGAACAAGGTTACCCAAAACAACTTCTGGATAGAGCAATGGCTGAAAGTTCGAAGACTGACAGAGAGTCTCCTGAACCCTAAAATAGAATCAGGATCTCCATTCACAGACAATTTTTATATCTAAATTTAAAGTATACTCAGAACAAATAAAAGGAATAACAAAAAACAACTAGATCTTGAAGTGTGACAATATATTAGCTCCACATTTAAAAGATGAACCTAGGATCATCTTTAAGAAGAATAAAACTTTAAAGGACATATTATCACCCAGCAATTTTAATAATATGAAATCTTAAGAACCAAGTCAATTGGTAGATAGAAAGGGTTGCTATATGTGCAAGAAAACTAAATGTATGACGTGTCATCATATGAAAGAACCAAAGAGTACCTTTCAATCAACCAATCTAGGGACCTTGCATAATATAACAAGTCATATAAACTGTCAAACCAGTTATGTAATTTATTTAATCACTTGTATATGTGGATTACAGTATGTAGGCCGAACAATTAGAACTTTGAATACAAGATTCCTTGAACACCGAAGAAATTCAATTAAAGGTGTTATGAACCATTCCTTGTCTAAACATGTAAAAATAAAACACAAGGGAGATCCGAAAGTATAAAAAATTCAGGGAATTGAACACATAGCTCCTACATTTAGAGGAGGGGACCGGTTTGATAGGTTGTGTGCCCGAGAAGCATTTTGGATCTTTTCATTAGGCACATTGTTTCCAACTGGCCTTAACGATAATATTGAGCTCAATAATATTTAATTGAGCTCAATATAGACCAATATGTGTATTACATTTATAATGTTATTATGGATAGCATTGATGACATTGATATTACTGTCATTCTGAGGTGTTGCTTTCTTTTATCCTTGTTCTATTTTATTCTCTGTTTTCTCTATACATATAAATAATTATAATTATAATCAATGTCGAAATACTGTATAAAGATAAGCGTGTTATAACATGTTAATTAAAGTGGTACTTGTGTAGTTTCATGGCGGCAGCTTACGCTACGTTTGAAGCTACGTTATTAGAGTAGCCCAATGGCTGCCTTACTTGTGTAGTTTCACGGCGGCAGCCTAAGCTATGTTATCAGCATAGCCCAACGACTGCCTAGCATAGTCAGCGTAGTGACTCCACATCAACCCTGAGTAGTCAGCGTAGTGTCCCCGCTTCAGGCTCGGTGGCTCGCTGCGCTCACCATACTTTATATAATCAAGTCCACTCCGACGTGGATAGTGGGGGTATGAAAAGGTCGGGAGGACACGTAACACGTCCGCTCGCCACACTTCGGGTTGGAGTGGATAGTGGGGGTGTTTCAGGAACACATTCACAGCTGCCATACCATACATCTGAGACAGTAATGATGACATGTGTTAGCTATTAACTGGATTTTAGTTCTTAATAATAATAATAAGAAGAAAGCAACTTAAAAAAGTACAGTAATATCGAAATTATCAAGAAGAAAAAATTAAACAGTTATTCTTCTGATTCTGCAATGACAGAAACTGTGTTAAGCGGCTGCGGGAACACTAAGCTACGCTGATTCTTACAGGGACGCTCGCAGAAACACTGAGCTACTTTTTACTATGCTGGCCACGGGGACACTACGCTCATTCTGACAGGGATGCTACGCTGACTACGTAACTGCCGCCATGAAACTACACAAGTACCGATAAAGTCTCTTCGATATATAAGAATATCCTGTTTGAGTGAAAATATATTTAATTATTGAAATATGGAAAATAACAAAATTGTGATTAGAAGTTCCCAAGTTCGAAATTGAACCAGTGTCTGAGGTACTGAATATTGCTGGTCTGTCTCTTACAATTTGAGCCACAGGCTCTAATGTTATTGAAATGAAGTGTTTAGGAATATTTGAAATTATGGTGTGCTAGACACAAAATAAAAATAAAAGTAATAAATAATGGAATAACTAATGAAAATGAATAAAATAGGACTACTAACCTTCAGTGATGCCGACAATGATTTATAGCTAAAGAAATATAAAGATACAACATATGGTACTACAAGAGTTAAGCCAACAGATGGCTTTCTACTCTGAATAAAGGTGTGCATTAAGCACAGGTGAACTCAAATGAATGCCTTACAACGATTGGATGATCCACCTTTTAAATATCAAAGAAGCCACCATGTCTCCCATATCTTCTGAGGAAACCATCAGATCCCTATGACGGGAAAAAAGTGTAAATACTGGGATACACCTTTGCCAATTTGATCACCTCCTGCTTCATCCTTGATTTCCAATTCCAAAGTTGTTATCCATCACGGAGCCGGCACCTGTGAAGCAGAGGGAGACCCGCAGCGATCCCTCTGTGTTAATTCTATTTCAGGATTCCGAGAGCAGCAGCCGGGCACTGGAAGCCAAACAAGTGAGTGTTGGCGGCCGGGTAGAAGTCACTCCCGGCATCGCCACTTGTATATCAGCGCTACGCCGGTAGAAGCGACGGACCCGCATACCATCAGCTGCATTGTCATCTCCTCCTTGTGCACACTCCCGGCGGTGGGGTAATTCCAACAACTCCACGCCGGTTGAGTATCAAAATTACCATCATATACAGCACCATCATTCTCCATCCCAGCTACATGACTTAAACTCCATCGGACCTATCAGTACTAAAGTTTGCAAGAACTTAGCATATACTATGAACATATAATACCCCATTTATTCATCAATAATCAGTGACTTTCATTGCACACCATAAATCTTTAAATTGGCTCCCCGCTTGTTTCATGGACATACCATCTACCAACGAGAATGGGTAAGAGCACCATTGGACATTAACCCCTTACCACCGCAGCCTGTTTTTGCCTTCCTGACAGAGCCCTTTTTTTCAAATCTGACATGTATCACTTTATGTGGGGATAACTTTTTTTTGCTTTTACTTATCCCAGTGATTTTGAGATTGTTTTCTCGTGACACATTGTACTTCAAGTTAGTGGTAAATTTTGGTCGATACAGTCTGTGTTTTTTGTGAAAAATACCAAAATGTCGTAAAAAATTGAAAATTTAGCAATTTGCAAAATGTTAAATTTTCTGCTTGTGAGACAAATAATCATACCACTCAAAATAGTTAATAACTAACAAAGACCATATGTCTACTTTATGTTGCCATCATTATTTCAACCTCCTTTTAATTTTTTTGGACACTAGGAGGCTTAAAATATGAATAGCAAATTCTCAAATTTTCAAGAAAATTTCAAACACTGATTATTTTAGGCACCAGTTCAGTTCTGATGTGACTTTGAGGGACTTGTATGTGAGACACCCCCATAAATGATGCCATTTCAAAAACTGCACCCCTCACAGTATTCAAAACAGCATTTTGGAAGTTTGTTAACCCTTTAGGTGTTTCACAGGAATTAAAACAAAGTGTAGGTGAAATTTCAAAATTTCATTTTTTTTTGCAGATTTTCAATTTTAATACATTTTTCTAAGGAACACATTAGATTTTACTAGATAAATGTGACGAAAAATTGATTCCCCCAATTCTTTTGTTTTCATAAATATCCTATATGTGGCCCTAGTGTGCACGTTGACCAAACCACAGGCTTCATAATAGAAGGAGCACCTACTTGATTTTGGAGCCTCCTATTTATGAGATTATTTTTTAGGCACCATGTAGGTTTCTAGGCACCATAAGATGCTAAAAGTTAGGAACCCCCCCACAAGTGACCCCATTTTGCAAACTACACCCCTCGGGGAATTCATCTAGGGGTATAGTGTACATTTCAAACCCCCAGGGGTTTCACCAATTTTGGTACAACTGGGCTGTGAAAATAAAAAATTAAATTTTTTTACACAAAAATGCAGTTCTGGCTCAAAATTTTTCATTTTCACAAGGAATGAAGGAGACAAAGCACCCCAAAATCTGTGCCGCTATTTCTCCCGAGTACGGCAATGCCTCTTTATGTGACCAAAAAATACCATTTGGGTGCATGGCAGGACTCAGAAGGGAAGGAGTGATATTTGGATTTTGCAGCACAGATTCTGGTGGAATGAATGGTGGGTGCTATGTCGCATTAGCAAGACCCCCGAAGCACCAATACAGTGGAACCCCCCCACAAGTGACCCCATTTTGCAAACTACACCCCTCAGGGAATTCATCTAGGGGTATAGTGTACATTTCAAACCCCCAGGGGTTTCACCAATTTTGGTACAACTGGGCTGTGAAAATGAAAAATTTCATTTTTTTACACAAAAATGCAGTTCTGGCTCAAAATTTTTCATTTTCACAAGGAATGAAGGAGACAAAGCACCCCAAAATCTGTGCCGCAATTTCTCCCGAGTACGGCAATGCCTCATATGTGACCAAAAAATACCATTTGGGTGCATGGCAAGGGAAGGAGTGATATTTGGATTTTGCAGCACAGATTCTGGTGGAATGAATGGTGGGTGCTATGTCGCATTAGCAAGACCCCCGAAGCACGGTGAAATGATGAACCTAATAATCCATAGATGTGTGGTATATTTTAAAACACTCCTTCATACATAGGCCGGGTTTGTCGGGGCAAGTTTCACAGTGGAAAATAGTTTGCTTTCTTATTCCCTTTTTATAGCAAACTTTGCACCTTTTTTGTGTCCTGCCCTTTTTTCCAGTGGAGGGGATTTCGTTAGGAAAATGCTGCCCTGATACAATACGGGGGCCAGTACTAGAAGTACTGGGGCCAGTACTAGAAGTACTGGGGCCCTCTGCCTGCTGGTTCCCAAATATTAGGCCCTTTATGACTTCCTCTTGAAAGTGCATAAATGTCCCCGTCTGGCTGGTAGAACGGAATAGTACGTAAGCGTTATACAGTGCCATCTGGATGATATACACGGCCAGCTTCTTATACCATATTTTTGTTTTCTGCAGGGCACTGTACAGCTTCAGTACCTGATCTGAAAGATCCACTCCGCCCATGTACTTATTGTAATCTAGGATACAAATAGGTTTTGAGGTGTGGGTACTGGTACCTCGTACAGGGACGGAGGTGGTACTGTCTCCGTGAATTGTTGTCAGTATAAGGACATCCCTCTTGTCCTTATATTTGACCAACAACATATTTTCGGTGGATTGTGCCCTGCTTTCACCCTTTCTCAGTAATTGGGCAACGTGCGTTTTTGGGAGGCCTCTTTGGTTCTTGCGCACAGTACCGCAAGCTGCTGTACCTCTTGAACCAAGGGCCTTAAACAGGGGGATGCTGGTGTAAAAGTTATCCACATAGAGGTGATAACCCTTATCCAGGAAGGGGTGCACTAAATCCCAGACAATCTTTCCACTAACACCTACGAGGGAGGGGGGGGCATTCTGGCGGTTCAATTCTTGTGTCCTTCCCTTCATATACCCTAAACCTGTGGGTGTACCCTGAGGTACTTTCGCACAGCTTATACATTTTTATGCCATACCTTGCCCTCTTATTGGGAAGGTACTGGCGGAATTTAACCCTTCCTTTAAAATGTATAAGTGACTCGTCTACACAAATGAATTTTTTGGGGATGTACTGTACATCTCAGCAAATTTGGCGCTGAAATGATCAATGACCGGCCTGACTTTGAATAGCCGGTCAAAGGTGGGATCATCTCTGGGTGGGCACTGTGCATTATCGTTGTAATGCAAAAATTTAAGGATCGTCTCAAAACGAGTCCGGGTCATGGCCATACGATGAAGTGGGGTGCTGTACAGAACATCTGTACTCTAATTTTGTCTAATTTCTGGCTTTTTAACTATGCCCATATGTAACACCAGACCCCAAAACGTCATCATCTCTACTGCATCTACAGGGGTCCACCTAGCAAATGATGACGTGGGGTTTTGGGCAATAAACTGCTGGGCATATAAATTACTTTGGTCCACCATTAAATTTATAAAATCATCAGAGAAAAAGACTTTGAAAAAGTCAATTTCTTTGAGGCCTGTAGTATCAAATTGGATTCCTGGGTTGGCCAAAAACTCAGGAACCTGGGGCTCAAAATTGTCTCTCCATACGAGATCAATCATTGGGGGGGGGTCTCAGCTGCTCTACGGGGGCGTCTTTGAGGGGGTCCCTCATCACTAGAGGAGGAAGAGGAGCTTAAGACGAATGCAAATTCATTGCTTACTTCACTAGCTGTGTCAGTGTCAGAGGCAATAAGGGCATATGCCTCCTCCGCTGAAAACAGTCTTTGCGATGATTGGGACATTTTTATTATTTTTGTGTTTGTGTAAGTGTAGTGTTTCAACACGTGTATAGTGTAGGGGGGGTACAAACTTTATTTCAACACGGGGGGTATGTAGTATGTATGTAGTGCTTTAACACGTGTAAGTTAAAAGAAAAAAAAAAAAGCTCCTGCGCCTGCACAGATGTTGGTCAGTAACGTCCGTCACTGATCAGCGCTCAGCGGCCACAGGACACCCACAAAATCACCGTGGGTGTAAAAAAAATTAAAAAATTAAAAAATTAAAAAAAAAAAACCCCACAGCACCCTCCAAAAAAAATAAATAAAAAAAACTGCTGATGAGTCAAAGGCAACAGGAATTTGATCCAAAAAAAAAAATTAGATCAACCCTGTGCCAAAAATGCTGATCAGTGATGTACGTCACTGATCAGCGCTCAGCGGCCACAGGACACCCACAAAATCACCGTGGGTGTAAAAAAAATAATAAAAAAAAAAACACACAGCACCCTCCAAAAAAAAAAAATTTTTAAAAAACTGCTGATGAGTCAAAGGCAATAGGAATTTGATCCAAAAAAAAAAAATTAGATCAACCCTGTGCCAAAAATGCTGATCAGTGATGTACGTCACTGATCAGCGCTCAGCGGCCACAGGACACCCACAAAATCACCGTGGGTGTAAAAATTTTTTTTTAAAAAAACCCACAACACCCTCAAAAAAACAACAACTGCTGATCAGTGATGCAACACTGATTAGCAGTGAGGGGCAGCAGGCACACAACTTTTGGTGCAACCTGACGGGGTATATATATAAAAAAAAAAACCTGCACCCCAAAAAAGTTGCTGATCAGTTAATTTATACTGATCAGCACAAAAGGGGGGCAGCAGGGGGCAGCAGAGACAAAATTACATTATACAATATTATGTTCTATGACACAATGACGCTGCAGCAGCAGCAGCACAAGCACCAGGAAGCAACAGCAACCAGGAAGCAGCAGCAGTTGGCAGCACGGATGCCACCAACGCTGATCAGGTCAGTACAAGGGGACAGATGGGCATGGAGACCGCTCTGCACGCTGTTCCTGACCGGAATGGCGGCTGCAGGGCTGTCTCCGTTATTTTCTGTGAGGTGTAATGGCTGTGATTGGTCCGTCGGTCCGACGGACCAATCACAGCCTTGGGGGCAGGTGGGGTGAGGTGGGGTGACCACCAGTGACCCCTTTACACCCGGTGGTGATTGGTGCTGTCATGACGTACATTTACGCCATGTGTCGGGAAGTACATCCCGACCATGACATAAATGTATGTCAAATGTCGGGAAGGGGTTAAGATCACCTGCATGAAATTTTATTTCTATGAACAGTTATCAATTTATATTGTGATAATCAGAGTATGATACCAGTTGTGTGATTATATTGAGCTAAAGTACCTATATTGTTTTTTTATATATATTTTTATTGTTTAATTAATGGCTTTTTAATAAAATGACCACTGTGTGAACAATTCAGTGCGCTCTCAGAATTATTCTGAATAATTGCAACCTTTGGTTAGAGAGAGTGAAGAATTGGGAGAGAGGGGGTGAGGGGATGAGGAAAAGAGGAGGCGGGGAGGGAGAAGGAGATGGGGTGAGGGAGCAGGAGCAAATGCCACTGCAAGAAGTGCATATAGAATGCATGCATGGCAAGTGGGGAAGTTCTAGGAAGATTAGTCTTTGACAAGAAAATGTTCCTCTATCTAGGAGACACAAAATGTAATCATGCAAAACATGTTCTTTCAGCTAAAAATTAAAGTTAAGCACTGTGTTATCTGTGGCTTATCAGTCACTGTCCTTGAGGTGGTTCATTTAATGATAACTATGATCCCCCCCTCCTACCCAGCAAACGGTGATGTGTGCCCAGTGCACTCACTAAACACCCCCCCTCATCCCCAATGCAAGTGCCACTGTGTATCCAGTGCACTCACTGGCACTGGGTCTCCTGTTCATCAGCAGCAACATCCGGGTCTCTTCTTCGCATATGCTGGCAGCTGCGTCTCCTCAGGCATCCGCTACCAAATCTGTTTCCATGCACCGGCAGTGGCTGGGCTCCTCATTGGAGCTGCACAGACAGCAATATTTAATAATGAAATAAGAATCAAAAGGGTGCAGGGGATTGCCTTGGGGACCACAAGCCTTCAGGCCCCGTAGCAGTTGCATCCCATACACCATCTATAGTTGCACCATTTGTTGCTTCTGAATCTGTAAAGCAATCTTGGTAATATGTACTGTATATTGCACAATTTCTATAGAAAGGAAGCATAACTAATTTTACCACCTATATATTTTATACTATGTCCTACAGTGTACATACAGTGTAATAATTAAGCACCACAGAGCTATTGTAGCTAGATACACACCATTGTTCAATGGAGAAAACTAGGGCTTACTCAAAATATGCGGTATAATAGAAAGACTTCGTTTCACAAAAATGAGTGCTGACTAAAGAGGTCCAGCACTTCAGTATGCCTTGTCAGGAGTGGGGTCACTGCTCCATATACTCTATTATTCTATGGGCTTATTCATCAGGTCTGCAGCCTGGTGGGGGCATGGTCTTGGTCTTCTCATGGTAAAGGAGAGGCCACATAATAATCCTGAGTTTTTTGGTTGTAACACAGTCCTTCTTAAGTAATGTTGCTTTGTTGTTTGCATTTTGTTTTCCTTTGGGTTAATGCTGGTACAGATGGAGTCGGCTTTAACTTTGCCCGGCACCCACCAGATCCCTTTCACTGGCGAGCCCCGGCAATAGGGACTCGGATGCGCGTCCCAGTATCACGGCGGTTGGGCAGCGTCTCCCTGCCCATCTCCGCTTCAAGGAGACGCTGCCCAGTTCAGGGGGGGGGTCGGGGAGGGGGACCGGTGGTGAAGGCGGTGGAGGCGGCGGGGACCCCCGGCAGGCTCCGTAGCCACGGGGCGCATGAGCGCTTCGTGCATGCGTGCCCCTGGCGGTAGCCGGCCACTGGCAGGCGCTGGCGATAGAATCACCAGCCCCTGCAAGGATGAAGAGGGCTACATCTGTATAATGCTGCTGTTGATTTTATGCTGACCCTTTATAACTAGACCCTTCATGTACTAGACCCCTGGGGTCCTTAAGGACTGGCATCCTAACCTATACTAAATACATAACGCTACATAAACTTGTGTTCATCCTGTTTACTACCCCAACCAGCAAACTTCCCCCTCCAGCAAAAGGTGTCAATCAAATCTAATAAATATATGGTCAATAACTCTATCACTATAGTTTAACACTCTTAACAAATACAGTATCTTGCTATATTCATGATCGGTGATCTATCCTTGGAATACAGAGCTCTGTAATCTAATTATAGAACAGATGATCTTTGTTATCCAATCAGTGAGATCCCAATCCTCCAATGTAAAGATATAGAGCAGGGCTGGGAAACACTGCCCTCCAGATGTTGATGAACTAAACATCCCAGGATGCTTTGCATTAGTTTTACTATGTGGCGATGCTGAAACTGATGCAAGGCATGCTGGGATGTGTAGTTCATAAACATCTGGAGGGCCGGTGTTGCCCAGCCCTGATATAGAGGATGGTGTTTTCAATCTCTGTATTTTCTATGAAAGAAAGAGGAATAGTGCAACACCTTTTGCTAAGAAAGGAATAACAATTTTATTTATGCACTCACAATTTCCATATCATAAAAAAGCATATAATCACCAGCGGGTGACAAAGTTGTGGGAGGTTACACTCAGAAGTTCTCCAACGATCCCCAAAGCTTCGTAACCTCTCCTGGTCTATTTTGAAGTAGATGGGTGAAAAGCAATAGACCTCCAATAAAACGGGTGATTCTACCAGCCACGGGAACACCTGCTTAATGCATTTCAGACCTTCGGGTCCTTCGTCAGAAGCAGGATGTTTCCCATGGCTAGTGAGGTTTAAATAGCAACAAAGGGCGCCAAAGAACCTAACGCTCTCGGGCGCCGATACTGAGACCGGAAGTGAACGGAGCTTCCGTCGGAAGTGGGGCACGCATCTGGTGATTATATGCTTTTTTATGATATGGAAATTGTGAGTGCATAAATAAAATTGTTATTCCTTTCTTAGCAAAAGGTGTTGCACTATTCCTCTTTCTATCATAGAAAATACAGAGATTGAAAACACCATCTTTACATTGGAGGATTGGGATCTCGCATTTGATGTTCCTTTGAGAATTTTCCAAGGACTTTGTTGCACCTCTACAATATACTGAGGACGCTTATTCTGTATTTATGTCATTACAGTGTACAGTAAATCATATTATCTGAAAGCACTAAGGGTATTTGATTTTTCTTGTTGTATGCTATTTACTAGAAGGTTGGTGAACCTTCTGATACCAAATTAGCAGCAGCATTCAGACATCAGCGCAAAATAAGTACTAAACAAATACACTGTTTTATCCAATCAGTGAGCAATTTCTGTCTCATATGATTGGTATATAAGGATCATGTGGTGTATCAAGCTTGAAGAAATGCACCCAGTATCTTTTGACTATAGGGGGTATATTTACAATAGGTTCTAAAAAATAAACAGATACCGTAGCAACTAATATACCAATAGCAACCAATCAGATTCTGTCTGATTATCTAGTATTCAATAGAAAAATGATTGACACAATCTAATTGGTTGTTATGGGCAACATCACTACTTTTTTATTTTTAAAAGCTTTGGAAAATTTACCCTTAGGTCTCTGATTAAAGATGGGTAAAATGGGTCACTAAGAAGAGCTGGGATCAAGCGATCATTCCATGAAAAGATCTGGATCTTTTAGGCAGATCATCGGCTCGCTTTGAAAAAAGGGGTGATTTGATAATAACGAAGCATAATTTGTTTTACAATCATTTATTGCCATTTTTTAAAAACTTTTTTTTTTTTAAACAGTGGGCTGAACAAATAAGAACATACATGACCAAGTAAAACACTGATCGACGGCAGAATCGCCATTGATGGAAAACATTGATGGCGTCTGCACCGATGGCCATCCCTAGCAGCAGCAGCCTTGTTATTCTTTCTTTCACTTGCAGTCACAGCACTGTACTCAGTCTCCAGAGTTAGTACATCTCAGCTGCCACAGATGGCAGTGCTGAGCTCAGACAAATGCATTGTAATGAAAAACGAAACAGAAAGCAAAGGAATGACAGTTCACCTTTTTGGGATCGGCGGCTCACTCACTCTTATATGAGATCTGTCCAAAAGATCTGCTTCATTTGCAAACGACCCATCTCTAACTTTGATCAAAACTATCAATACAGGTTGGCTACTCTTTAGATCACCTGTAATGAGATGTACTACAGTATGTGCTCTCATATATCAAACAAAAACAAATTTTCTCATCCTTTGTGATAACAGAGATTCTAATTGATAGTTTCATAAATTGTAACTCCAAGTACTGTAGGTTATTTACATATTTACTTGTGGTTTACTACAACATTACATAGTTACATAGGAGGTTATTCTGGTTGGTGCGGTCCTTTCCGAATTCTTTCGGAGCTGACCAAACGCCACGCTGTGCGGACATTGTAAGAACAAACGCCCACAGGTCCTCCGCATTCGGACGGACTCACTCTCTAAGAAGAGGGTGTGTTTTCGCACAACATCCAAACCGTGCGTGTGCGGTGGCCACACAAAGATGTCCTACAGCGTCAGAACGGATGGGAAGCTGCCCGTACGCACCGATGCGGGGTATGTCCGCAAAACTCACGACTGTTATCTGAAGTCATACATCTGACACATGACACACTTATGCAATTAGCCAACCTCATAAAAAATGGATTGTTTGTAATTGTCATTAATTAAATCCTAATTGATACTTAAACACATTACTACCACTTTACATTAGCTGAATGTAAAAGTGACATGTAAAATTATATTATTGGTACCAATTTCTGACCATTGCTTGCAGTATAAATGTGGGTAAAAGAGCAAACATGCAGTGGTGTTTTCAGCTTATATATGTGTATTTACTAATGGTCCATTTAGGCAGCAATGCTTTCAATTGAAGCAATGAAAAGAGTGTAATTAATGACTAATGAGTTGAGGAGTGGATTGTATTGTGTTCAGCTGACAGTGCTTCAGGTGCGGGCATACTAATTGGGCGAACCGAATGCCTAGCACATGAACAAGTGGTCTCCGCAAAGTGAAACTTGCTTATGAAGTCTGCATATTTCATGCGTTTTGCTTCGTTTGCAGTCGGTGTGCTGTCCGAATGCACGCCTACCAGAGTTAGTGCACTCCCTCATGTACGCCCATATTTACGCCAAGTTTTTCCCACTTTGGAACCACGCCCTTGTGTAGGTCCGAATGACGCCCATATTACGCCCATATTTCCCGAGTCAATGCGGTGCACATTTGTGGACGGTATTACTGAGAACGAGGCTACGCATGCGCAGACGGCTAAAAAGCGCCCTCCGAAAGAATTCGGAACGGACCGCACCGAACAGAATAAGGCCCATAGTTACATAGTAGGTAAGGCTGAAAAAAGACTTGCGTCCATCTAGTTCAACCTAGTATAGATTATCCATTACTGATTTGGTATCCATTGCTGATTTGGTAGGTTCTGATATTTTACAGACAGATTATATTTCTTATTTGTACCCATGGATGTTTTTATCTAGTAAATGTTTGTCCAACTTTGCCTTGAACGCATTTATTGAGCCAGCCGTTACCACCTCTCCGGGAAGAGAGTTCCAGAGTTTGACTGTTCTGACCGTAAAGAAATTCTGGTACTTATGTATTATCTGGGCTCCCATGTTAAATGCACCCCATTTTTTCATACCCCTACTATCCAACTATGCATGTAGTTGATGTTATATAGTTTGGCGAGCGCAGCGAGCCACCGTGCCTGAAGCGTGGCGAGCGAACCTAGCCCCGCGAGGGGACGCGGTCTCATAAGAAAAATGGGAGCCCAGATATTACATAAGTACCGAAATTCTTTCTACTAGCTGAACGAAATCTTTTTTTCTTCTAATCTATACTCATGCCCTCGCGTCCTAGATTCCATTCTAGTAGAAAAGAGGGTGTGTGACAGTTCCTTATATTGGCCCTTGATATAATTGTACATGTTGAGCATGTCCCCCCTTAAACGTCTCTTTTCCAATGTAAATAGTCCCAAATTGCTTAATCTCTCCTCGTAGCTTAAATTCTCCATTCCCCTAATAAGCTTTGTTGCTCGTCTTTGGATTTTTTCTAATTCTATGATGTCCTTTTTATAGTGTGGGGCCCAGAATTGCACTCCGTATTCGAGGTGAGGTCTTACCAATGCTTTACACAGTGGCACAATTACCCTTGAGTCCCTAGTTTCCATTCCCCTCTTAATACATGCTAGAATTTTGTTGCCCTTTTTTGTAGCTACATTACAATGGGCACTACATCCCAGTTTGCTGTTTATTTGGACTCCTAGATCCTTTTCATGTATGGAATTACCCTGTTCCTCTCCGCTAAGGTTGTAACTTGCACACTGGTTGTGTCTCCCAAGGTGAATAACCTTACATTTATCTACATTAAACCTCATCTTCCATTTTTTTGCCCACTCATCTAGAATTGCAAGATCATTTTGAAGCATGGTGACATCTTCTGATGATTTGATGACTTTGCTAAGTTTTGTATCGTCCGCAAAGATGGATACATTGTTGAGTAACCCCATCCCAATATCGTTAATAAAAATGTTAAATAGAATGGGCCCTAAAACCGAACCCTGGGTCACTCCACTTAGTACCGGTATCGTATCTGATACGGCACTATTCACAACCACTCTTTGTTCTCTATTACATAGCCAATTCCCTACCCATCTGCAGATATTTTCACCCAATCCTAGGTTCTCCATTTTATTAATCAACCTCAAATGCTTTAGCGAAATCTAGGAAAATCACATCTATAGCATTTCCATTATCAAGGTTTTTGCTAACCTCTTCATAGAACCCTAGTAGATTATTTTGGCATGAACGATTTTTCACGAACCCATGTTGGTTAGTACTGAGAAGACGGTGATGGTCTAAATATTCCTGGATAGCTTCCCTCAAAAATCCTTCAAATAGTTTACCACAATTGATGTTAAACTAACGGGTCTGTAATTAGCGGGATCTTCCATTTTTCCTTTTTTAAATATTGGCACTACCTCTGCTATTCTCCAATCTTTTGGTACTATACCTGACGATAGTGACTTGCTAAAGATATAATGTAGAGGGGTAGCTAGTTCATCCCTTAATTCTATTAATACCCTCAGATGAATCCCATCTGGCCCTGGTGATTTATTTGTTTTGAGTTTGCTTAGCCTCAGTATTATTTCCTTCGGCGTGAAATCCACAATGAGATCTGGCTTATTTGTCCCGTTTGTGGTAAATGTTCGTTCAACAGTCTGCTCTCACTTAGTAAATACTGATGAGAAGAACTAATTTAACAGTTTTGCTTTTCCCTTGTCCTCAGTAACACTTTTTCCACTAATATCAGTTAATGGGCCTATGTTTTCCTTAATTAAACGTTTACTATTTATGTATTTAAAAAACTTCTTTGGGTTGGTTTTGCTTTCAGTGGCTATGCACTCTTCATATAATCTTTTAGCTGCTTTGATTATCCCTTTACAAGTTTTGTTTGATTCTTTGTATTTTGCGAACGCCTCCTCATTCAAGTTATTTTTATTATGTGGGATTCACAACTAGAGCTTTGACTAGTGGTTCAATGAACAGGCCCTGGTTCATGGAACACTAGAAATAACCTCTATCAAGTTGTAAACTATATTGTTTCACTAGGCACATGGTGACTATACCGTAGTACAGATGGAGCAGCTCTCCATCTGTATTACACCGCTGTTCGTCATCCGCCAGAGTCGAGCACGCTTCCAAGAGATGCACGAGTGCCCAATTCTGACGGAGCCCGCTGCCGCCCTCTGCTGCCTCCCTGCTGCTCCCCTGTCCTCCCCGTAGCTGCCCACACTCCCCCCTAACCCTGCCACTCCCCGCCACCCTGTGACTAGGAAGCCTCTCCGCCAGCCTGCACCAGGCTCAGGCGATTCCCTGAGCTGGCTGAGAGGCACTCCATCTGTAATTTAGTAATACTGTCAATGTGTGGTTCTGTTACTCTTACAGGAGGGAGCAACCTTCAAGGACATCTTTCAGCAAGGGTAATACAGGATGTTTCAGATTAATACACACAATACAAGACATATCAACAATATTTTCCACTTGTTGAAAGGTCAGATGTGCATGGATATTTAGTCCTGAGAATTATCAAACTTTTAGTGCAGCCAAAATGAAACATGTATATGGAGCAGTTTACTGAGCAACACAGTAAAAAATAGAATTCAATACAATACGTTATTGTGACACCAGATAATAGAAGCAATTTAAAAATTTCAATATAAAAATAAGACTTAGCTTTGTCATTTTACATTTATTATCGAGAATCATCACGTACATTTATTGTATAATGTCATTGTATAATGTAATTATTCAAATGAGCCGCAAAAGCCTAGAAGAAGCTGATTTGATCTTACAATATTTTATCACAGGGACAAATGATATGGCAGTAAATTCCCATTCCAAGCCTCAATGCAAACTGTAAGCACTCAACAAACAATATCCGTACAGGCAGCTGTTGATTATTACTAATTCATGGTTATTATGTGGGTCACTGCGAAAGTGACTCAGGGACCCATTTAAAAAATGTTTTAGCTAATGACCTACATAAGACATACAGTAGCAGTGTCTGTGCATGTCCTAAGACATTTACACTCCACTCAAGAAAGTATATGGTATAGTAGAGTGAAATATTTTGTAGTTACTGACTGACAATAGTTCAGACTGACAATACAGAAACAATCAGCCAGGTGCTGCCTCCCTACAAGTGTCACCCTTATACACCTGCCTCATGTGTCTAATGGGAAAATCACCACTGATCAGACATTCATAAGCTTAGGCCTCAGTCAGAATGTGCAAACAAGGACCGATGCTGAGTTATACAGTGGCGTAGCTTGGTTTGGGGCGCCCCCCTGCATTAATGGGGGGGCGCCTCCCCCCTGGCCACCGGTGACCGCCCCCCCCCCCCTTCGCCGCAGGCTTACCTGTCTGCGCGTCCCGGCTCCCCTCCTGGCTTCAATTAATAATTCTATACAGACGGACCACGATACAATGGCCGCCCCCATACCACAGACAGTTTCAGAGAACTCTCTCCTTTATGGGGCGGCCATTTTATCATGGTCCGTCTCCATAGATTTGATTGAAGCCAGGAGGGGAGCCGGGATGCGCAGAGAGGTAAGCCTGCGGGGGATGGGGAGCAGGGGCATTACTATAGCACTGCAGCTCCCCGGCGACCCCACATGCACAGCGCCCCCCCCCCCCGCGACCACGGGGGGCTGCGGTGCTATAGTTACACCCCTGGAGTTATACATATGGTAAAATATGCACTGTGGTTCTGAGCACACTTAGAAAACAGGCTGCACACATACAGTATATAGAGGTAGGATTGGAGAAGGAAGGTAAATTGAGCCTTATGCATAGACAAATATACATGCTACAGTATTGCAACTGCAATTTTGTGTTCAGAGGTTGTGTAAAAATATGCAAATGTTGCAGCCGCAGAGATTTGTATTTAGATGTCCACTGTGTATGAAGAAGCAGACATTGGTTGATACCTGACCTTCTAATGCTGCTTTCACACCGCAAAACCTGCTTAGACCCGGTATTTACAAAGTTTTAAATACCAGGTCAAAATGTCCCTTTCAGACCTGACTTACTGGGCAGGTTTTGCATTGTGAAATTCTGTACACTGCAAAACCCCTTTAAGAACTGGAGAATTCGGTACTTATGTATTAGCCGGGCACCCGGCTATGCTACGCTGACAACGTACCTTAGGTTACATTGTCAGCATAGCCATTTCCGGGCACCCTGCTAATATGTCACTTACTTACGGCGGGCGGAGGGGGGAGATCCCGGCGGCCTGAAGGGCGGCTGCCGGAGCTTCATCCGACGGGGACTGTCATGGCGGACGAGAGTGTGGGGAGCCAAGTGCCGGAGGAGGGGAACGCTGGAGCCGGGGACATCATTGAGGTAAGTATAATGCACTACACAGGCACACACACAACATCCACTAACACAATCACATCCCCACTATCCACATGGGCGTGGAGTTCATTTTATAAAGTGTGGCGTCCGCTCGCCACGCTTCAGGCTCGGTGGCTCACTGCACTCGCCACACTTTATAAAATTAACTCCACGCCCACGTGTATAATGGGGGTATGACGTGGATAGTGGGGATATGATCCATTATGTATTAGCACAGCTCTAGTTATGTAAATTAAGTCGTTTACGTAGCCAGCATAGTGGTGTATTGGTATTCTCAATACACCACTACGCAAACTACATAATGGGCGCCCTGCTAATACATAAGTACCGAGAATTCTCACCAAATCTCTAACTTACTGATTTTCACACCCTATTACTTTCCCCTCATACTGAATGTCTTTCAGAAAGTAGCGCAGAACACATTCACACATCTTATAACTTTTTGCATATCTCAAGTGGTGTTTCTCTTAATTTGTGGAAGTGTTGGCTGCTAGCTATCTGTCAGTGTCAACTGTGCTGTTTAGGCTTATTTAGTTAAATTCTATACCTGCAGAGGTCAGCCTCCCAGTACAGCATCATTTGTGGAAGGTTGCCAGGGTCACGTCTTCCAAATCCCACTGCATTTATGTGAGTTTCAATCCCCACAAAAATGCCCCAGCAGATTTCTTATAATAATTATAATTGACAGTGGATGGCTGTATATAGGGAAATTGAAATTTACATAACTCCTGAATTTTCAAAGAGAAGCAAATTATTCCAAGCAAAATATATTCATTCCATATGCATTGCCAGGTTAACATTAGATGTATTTCAGATACACTGACATTCAATTTTTTAACCATTTAGTAGTAAAATATGCATTTTCTATTTGATTTGAATAGAACTAAATAAAATAGAAGAAAAAAATTAACTCTTAAATATAGCAGGTACAGTATAACCCACAATACCATGTAGGAAATCAATATATATATCAACAACATATATTATACAAGTGTCCAAATTAGGATAACACATTGAATAGGATTCTGTTTAGCAATATAGGGGGTGATTCAGACCTGATCGTCAGGTCCGAATTTGCTCCCCCGGCCGATGGTGGGGGTTTGTGGAGATTCACATGTGCAAACACTCGGAGTGAACGGCTTTGGTGAATTTCACATTCGCTTGGTCATTTGCTCGGTAATGGGTGGATAGGAGGTGGGCAGGGAGCGGATGCAGTTGACTGCCCAGCATTTTTTTGGCATGCCCATAGAAACATTGGATGTCCATACCAACTTGGAGCAAGCTAGTGCGGGGATTCATTCAGCCGTGCATTCGGCAGGGCGCAGAGGACATTACCTGCTCACTAGGTAGCCAATATATGATGCAGCCTAGCGAGCAGGTCTGAATCAGGCCCATAGTTCCGAAAAGTTACAACTTACATTCAAAACATGTATAATGAGGTCCTTTGGAGATCAGCAGCATGTATACAGAGAAGGCACTTTCTTCCATGAGAGATTAATTATTCCAACGGTTCTATAGAACATTTTTTTATTTGCTATATGTGAAGCATGAAACATACCCTTGAATAAATTAAATTGATTGCCAGATAAATCTCATGGACCTGATAGCTTCAACTGAGGCACTTTGTCTCAGATGACATACGGAAAGAACATCTAATTTTCTCCTCTTTAATATACTGTATGAAGATCAGGCAATTGCTTTGAAGATTTACACTGTCCAGTCCTGTGATTTGGACGAAAATACATCATTTTCTGAACTCAAAATATATAGCAAATTAAAAAAGAGACTTGAGACACATAGTGGCATCCTTCCGTTGCTGTCTCATGAAATATCCAATTTTCTTAATGACTTTTGACTCCTACATACAGTACATTCTTTGCATGTGTCAAACAAGAACATGAAATTATACCTCAGGGACTGTTAAATGAAATGTTTTCCTGCTTTCAAGGTCATGAAACAGGTTTAAAATGGGAACTACAATTGTTTTCATTAAATATGATTTTGTTGTGCAAAAATTGGTGACTTTGGCCTTTATTCAGATCTGATCGCAGTACAAATATGTTTGGAAAATGGGCAAAACCATGTGCACTGCAGGTGGGGCAGATGTAACATGTGCAGAGAGAGTGAAGGGCCCCTTACTTGTGAGATTTTGTGAGATTTTGTGAGATTTGACCCAATTCAGGTGGATTGAGTCAATTTATCTGACAAAATCTGATGTGCCTGATGTGTAGGACACAATGCACAATCCCGTGCCATTGGGTATAACCAAGAGATTGTAAGAGATTGATCCTCCTGCACATAGGATAAATCTCGAGTCAATCAGGTCCAGTTTGTTGAGCAAGTGTAAGGGGGCCTTTAGATTTGTGTGAGTTATTTTGTTTCTGTGCAGGTTAAATACTGGCTGCATTATTTTTACACTTGAATTTAGATTTCAGTTTCAACACACCCCACCCAAATGTAACTCTATCTGCACATGTTACATCTGCCCTACCTGCAGTGCACATGGTTTTGCCAAATTTGTACTGCGATCAGATCTGAATAAGGGCCTATGTGAAATCTTAAGTGGGAACTGAGGATCATTTATAATATATATATACAGAGCCAGATTAAGGTCTAAATGGGCCTGGAGCTGAAAATTATCAATGGCCTATTATGCACAATAATAGGGGTTGCGGCCAGCACCTAATAATGTGGGGGGCGTGACCAGTGTTCTGTTTGGGTGGTCTGCTCATGGGTGTGTCTGTATTTGTGTAAATACTTTCAACTAATTATATATGCCTGGAAAAGGCAGGGGGCTGGCATAAGAAAAATGCAGGGAGATATATTGGAGGGTGCCCTCCAAAGGTGCACATGCAGGGTACCGATGTTCTAAGATATTTGCAGGGCGAGGCAGCATTCCAGTCATAAAAAAAGTACTGAAAGCCGAAACTTGGTAGACAACATTTCAGCACCTTTTATGTGGCTACCTAAATTTACCACACCATATACCACTTATACAAATCATGGGTACTTGTTTCCTAGCACGGCCACAATCGCGGGCATCGGGTGTAATTTTTAGTGGTCTGCGACTTGACCGACGCGATGCCCCCGATTTCCCATTGAAATGCATTGAAAAAAGTCAAAATCGTGTCCGTCGCGTCGCAGGCGGCTAAAAAAGGCTTAAATGGTCCAGACGCGATGCCCCCGATTTCCCATAGGAAACAATGTTAAATTCCTTAATTTAACCGCGATGCCCCCGATTTCCCATAGGAAACAATGTTAAATGGCTCAATTTACCCAAATCATCATAGGGAACAATGGTAAATGGGCCAGAAACCCCCCAAAACACCCCTGAACAGTGAAATGTCCCCCCAAAAGTAGTTTACGCCACCCCACGATCAACGTGAACCCGAAGCGTGGCGAGCGCAGCGAGCCCGCGAGGGGCGGCGGTACGCGTCCTCTGACCTTTTCATACCCCCACTATCCACGTCGGCGTGGAGTTGAGAATAGAATAGTGTGGCGAGCGCAGCGAGCCACCGAGCCCGAAGCGTGGCGAGCGGACGCGGATACCTTCACAGGTAAACGCGTCCCATCGCGTGCTTCACAGGTATCCACGTCCCCTCGCGGGGCTAGCTGCGCTCGCCACGCGTCGGGCTCGGTGGCTCGCTGCGCTCGCCACACTATTCTTTTCTCAACTCCACGCCGACGTGGATAGTGGGGGTATGAAAAGGTCGGAGGACGCGTACCGCCGCCGCTCGCCACGCTTCAGGTTCACGTTGATCGTGGGGTGGCGTTAACTACTTTTGGGGGGACATTTCACTGTTCAGGGGTGTTTTGGGGGGTTTCTGGCCCATTTACCATTGTTCCCTATGATGATTTGGGTAAATTGAGGCATTTAACATTGTTTCCTATGAGAAATCGGGGGCATCGCGGGTAAATTGAGGCATTTAACATTGTTTCCTATGGGAAATCGCGGGCATCGCGTCTGTACCATATCACCCAATTTTTTAGTGCATGCGATGGCCGCGATGCCCCCGATTTTTACTAACGATGCCCACGATCATGATCGGTGTGGCCGTGCTAGGAAACAAGTACCAAATCATGCAACACAATAGTAACCCCCTTATACTGTACTTGCCTCTTACACATTGTGCCACATGGAATGAGCCAAAATTCACACTGACTGAGCCAAAATTCACACTATGGCACACAGATTAAGGCAAAATACACATTTTGCCACATGGATTGAGCCAAAATACACATTATTATACCAAACAGATTGAACAATAATGCACAATATGCTTTACAAATAGGGGCATTGCGCGCTGAAGGCGTGCATTAAAAATTTACACCATAATGCCCATTACATGTTAAGCCAAACACCATATTCTCCATTACGTATTATGCCAAACACCATAATGCCTATGAAAAATGATGCTACTTAAGTGTTGCTTACCAACATGTTCATTGCCAGGGGTTCCATGCTTATTGCCAGGGATTCCATGCTCATTGCCATGTGGGATTACATGCTCATTGCCAAGGGGGAATACATGCTTGCGGTAACTGGGGGATAGCCGCCGCCGGGCAGAAATGACAGCCATTGACAGCTGGGCAGAGAGCAGGGGGCTGCCTGGCTGTATTCAGAGCACTGCATGTCCCGGCTATTTGTAATAATACCCCTTTCACACCAGAAAATGCAGGGATTTACCCGGGAATATGGCCCCAAGATCATGCAGGGACATTCCTGGACTGGACCGTTTTACACCAGCCTAGTCCCTGCATTTTTTTGTGTGAGGGGGAGAGAAAACAACCCCCGTCCCCCTTTAAACAACCAGCTACATCTTCGGAACCAACTGACCGATTTACATGTAGGCTTCAAATGATTTTGGTCCCGTGAAACTGGGCCATTTGGTTCCAAAGAAATCTGTCAAACAACATGAACAGCCATGAAATTACATTTCAGAAATGAAAAAAAATTGGTTTACCCGCAATATCTCTAGAACCAATGAACCCATATAGACCAGGTATCAGATTGAAGGCCCAGCGATTTGGGTTCGACTGAGATCAACCTCAAGCTTCTGTGATGCCGGAGGGGGAACTGGCAGCCGTTGGAACCGGGTGGAGGTCGGAATTAGCGGGTCCCATGTTATCCTATGGGGAAAACGTTCCAGGTTTGCCTGTCGGTATCTCTGGTTCCCGGGGGGCTACCGACACGGGGCTGGGCTCGTTGGAAAGCTCTGGCCCTCAGCTACAGAATGGGCCTATTTGGAGAATGGGCCTGGAGCTGTAGCTCCATCAGCCCCATTGTTAATCCGGCCCTGTATATATATATATATATATATATATATATATATTATAATTGAGAAGCTTATTTGTACATTTTTAGTGCAGATAACATATTTATTGTAATAGCTAGAATCTGATTGGTTGCTATGGGCAACATCTCTACTTCTATAAACCTTTACTTTAGCATAGAAAATATACTTTTTTACTTTCTTTCCATTTATGACTGTTCTTATAGGTTCCACCCTGAATCTGTAGTCCTTCAGACTTGGGGCCAGATGCACTAAGCTTCAAAAGTGCTAAAATGGAGAGTGATAAACAACCAACCAATCAGCTCCTACCTGTCATGTCACAGACTGTGTTTGAAAAATGTAAGGCAGGAGCTGGTTGGTTGGTTGTTTACCACTCTCCATTTTATCACTTTTGAAGCTTTACTAAGATTGGAGCTCTATTGAAAACAGGATGTTGCTCAAAGCAACCAATCAGACTCTATTATCTTCTAGAAGGTTCTTAATATATAAGAAATAGAATTTGACTGGTTGCTATGGGCAACATCTCATATTCAATAGAACTCCAATCTTAGTAAATTTACCTGTGACTGGGACAAAAAACTCTGAATTTATTAGAGCTGTGGTTGCCTGATCTAAAGTTGTTTAATGGTGGTTCTGAAAGACTGAGAACATAACCTGTTTATGTGATACAGTACCTGTCACCCATTTGTGTGAAGAGGACCTTCATCACTGGTCCCTACATAACCACTGGCGGGACCTGAGCCCAGCCTTCGCTACTGCTAGAGGGAAAGAGAGGGTACATTTTTTCAGAGGGGAAAAAAGTTAAGGTGCAGGTAACAAAAATGTATAGCAAAAAAATAATACAAGCTAATCTAGGGCTCTCTGCGCGTGGTATACCATACAGACAATGTCTAGATTGACAGTCATTGGCTTAACAGCAGTGTCAACATGCGCAAGGTTGAAATTTAAAAGGGTCAACACAAGCAAAAGGTCGACATTCAAACGGTTGATACATAAAAGGGGAACATGAGTTTATCATTTTTTAGATGTCCATGTCAACACCTGAGCATGTGGGCCTCCAACTAGTGTACAGCGTTCCCACATATGACTCGCTTTGCTCACCTTGGGGGTTATTCTAGTTCATTCTTTCTGACAAAATCCTTCTTAGATGGACAAAACCATGTGCACTGCGGGTGGGGCAGATGTAACTTGTGCAGAGAGAATTAGATTTGGGTGGGGTTTTACTTCAAAGTGAGATCTATATTGCAGTGTAAAATCATGCAGTCAGTATTTTCCCTGCACAGAAACAAAAAAACTCACCCAAATCTAATTCTCTAATTCTCTCTGCACATGTTACATCTGCCCCCCTGCAGTGCACATGGTTTTGTCCATCTAAGAAGGATTTTGTCAGAAAGAATGAACTAGAATAAATTTCCCGCCAGGTGCTACCACAGCGCTTGCCACAGTTTATTGTTTCCAATTAGGCTGGTCCATGTGGATCAAAAACAAGAGATACAGTATAGACCAACCTGCTTAAGTGGGAAGGTATACGAGGTGCTTAGCAGGAGTAGTTTTATATCCAGCAGCTGGTATACACAGGATAGTTAGTCCTGTAATATTATGAGTAACCAGAATAAAAGAAAACTAGCAGCGCTAATTGAAAAATAAAAATGAAGGGATTGGATTGTCTTTACATAGAATAGTAATACTATTATTTAATAATGTAAACAGAAGTGAATAATTAAAAAACGACATGAAAACAAATCACAGTGACAAAATACAGAGATAAAATGGGTCTTTTTGGTATATTACCCTCTTAGTGTAAGAGCCTAGGGAGTCCATTCCATTAGCTGCCCCAATGGGCATTAACCACCACAAGAGTTACTGGTAGGTTGCCTAATAAATTGTGTCTGTCAGGCATGTCCAAACTCAGGCCCGGGGGCCAAATGCGGTCCCTGCTGTCATTTCAAGTGGCCCGCAGCCTCCAGCAGGAAATGGGCAGAGCATCAGATGTGGGAAGCACAGCACAGGACACTAAAGGTGGGGCCCTGGCGAGCGCGCCTTTACCTTGCTGTCTGCTGCAGTGAGGAGGTGCCGGCCGCCACAGTCAGATGTGTTTGGCGTCCTACCCCTGCTGTTGCAATCGTATATCACCCTACTCCACAATCACAGTGACAGCAGTGTTTGGGGAGGGGGGCAGCAAGGGGGAAGCTTGCTTCCGTAACATGCAGAGCAGAGGAGGGCAGCAGCGGGAGCCCAAGCATCTCCTATCCTTGCAGTGCCTGCTTTGCCTCTCCTTCCTCTGGCTCACACAAGGGGCTGGGAAACACAGAGAAGGGAGGGGGCAGAGTGGGGGACATACAGTGAAGGAGGGTCAGGCTGGGGGACATACAGTGAATGGGGGCAGGCTGGGGGAAATACAGTGAAGGGGCAGGCTGGGGGACATAGTGAATGGGGGCAGAGTGGGGGACCATTCTGATGTGATTAATGATTCAAAGAATGTCAGGCTGAATGGTCGGCCCCCACACATTTACACTTCACCAAATCTGTCCCTCGTCGCAAAAAGTTTGGACACCCCTGGTCTATGTGGTCGGCCCATAGTTGGTAGAGTAACCGATTATCCACTGAGGTCCTGGTTGGTATAATGCAGCACCTGAATCTTTAGTAAACATGAGCCAGATGGGGGTGGAAAGAACAAAGTCCAAGCATTAGGGGACAATAAGTTTGCAGTGCCCCAGGGGCTGGTTCGGGCTTCAATCCAGGTCCAAATAGATTTTGAGGGTAGGTCCAGCAGGTTACTGACGCGTTTTTCCACACCTGGTGGCTTTATCAAAGGTAATAAAACCACCAGGTGTGGCGAAACATGTCAGAGAATAACCCACTGCAACCAAAACTTGATAAATATGCTTAACCTACACGCCCGATATCAAACACTGATAAGGACAATTGCAATTATCCGTTCCTCTTTCCTGTTTATAGCTACAATATGGTTAAATTAATAACCTGGAATGTTAGAGGGTTAAACTGTAGGATTAAAAGAGCCTTGGTTCTTAAAGAGTGTAAAAATATGAATGCTGATATAATGTGCCTACAGGAGACCCATTTGAGTGGGGGCCGTCTGGCTTCTCTAAAAAGGCCTTGGATAAGTCATATGTATCATTCACCCTTCTCATCGTCATCTAGAGGGGTTTCAATACTGATTAGGAAATCACTGGTTTTTGAATTGGGTTATATGAAGATAGATAGTGGGGGTAGATTTATATTCATGCAATGTAAAATCGAACATACTGACTTCTGTATACTGAGTGTTTACATTCCTCCCCCATTCACATATGATGTAATTAAACAGGCAGTGGAGTTTGTGGCGTCCTATCCCGAAAACTGGGTAATCTGTTTGGGGGATTTTAATAACGTACTCTCTCCAAAAATAGATCGATGGAATGGGGCTGGAAGGAAAGCAGTTAAGGAAGATAATAGGTTTGCTAACTTTATAAGGGAGATAGGGTGGCAGGATCCATGGAGGATGAGGAATCCTGATCTCCACCAATATTCTTGCTACTCGTCCTCTCATAAAGTTTTTTCCAGAATTGATATGATACTGGTGTCGAGTCAAGTCCTTGATAAGATCACCCAGGTGGAATACAAGACGCGCGGGATTTCCGATCACTCGCCAGTCTTTATGCAGATCAATTTAGAGAACCAGATGGGCTTCCGTTACTGGAAATTGCAACCCTATTGGCTTTCTCAAATGGGGGATCAAGAGGAAATAGAAGGTATAATAGCAGAGTTTTTTCATAAGAATAAGGGGTCAGCCGCAAATGCGTCTGTCTGGGATGCTTTTAAAGCTTTCCTAAGGGGTATCTTTATAAAGAGAATTGCTGCTGTGAAAATTAATAACCGCAAGAGGGTAAAAGAGCTGGAAATAAGGGCGGTTGAATTAGAGAACAATTTCCTAGCGAGTAAGTTGGAATCAGACAGAGTTGTGTGGCAGTCGGCTTATAAGGAATGGGTGGAGTACCTCCAGGATGTGACCTGTCGTAGGCTGACTGTGAGGTCCCATTCATGGTACCTTAACTCTGACCGCGCTGGGAAATTTCTCTCTTTTTTAATGAAACAGGAACAGCCATCTAACATCATCCCAATGATTAGGCTAGACTCAGGAGAAGTTGTATTAGAATCTGCCAAAATAGCGGAAGTGTTCTCTTCACATTTTGAAGGGGTGTATAGCTCTAGCTCCAACTGTAATTTGGAAGAGATCGGGAGGTACTTGGGGAGGATTAGTATGCCCAAAATTTCGATTGCAGATAGAGACTCCCTGGAACAGCCTCTGACTCTGGAGGAGGTCACATTAGCAATTAACTCTTTCCCTGGGGGTAAAGCGCCTGGGCTGGACGGCCTCCCAGTGGAGGTGTATCGGAGGTATATTAGAGAGATGGGCCCGAGGCTTCTGAATGCGTTCTTGTGTATGGAGGAGGAGACGAGTGTTCCCATCTCCATGACCGAAGCTACAATAATTGTAATACCAAAGAGCGGAAAGGATCCCACTCGAGTTGACTCTTATAGGCCCATATCTCTGATATCCTCTGATGCAAAGATCTACGCAAAAGTACTTGCAAATAGATTAAGGAAGGTAATTGAACAAGTAGTCCATCCAGACCAGACCGGTTTCATGATAGGGAAATCGACAATGATCAATATACGACGGGCCTACACTTACCTCCAGTGTGCTGAATATGGCGGGTCGGACGCATTGCTTGCATCTTTCGATGCGAGCAAGGCGTTCGACTCGGTCGAATGGAATTTCTTGTGGCAGGTACTTCGGGCACTTGGATTCGGGGAACGGTTTATTAATCGGGTGTCACTGTTATATAGTAAGCCTAAAGCCAGAGTGACTATTAACGGGTTTACCTCTCCCCCCTTCTCCCTCTACAGAGGCACTCGGCAGGGGTGTCCTCTTTCCCCTTTTCTATTTGCAATGGCAGTGGAACCCCTAGCCTGCCAGTTAAGATCAGTGTTGGAGAGAGTGGGGGGGGCAGGGCACCAAGGGAAAAATTTAGTATCACTATATGCGGATGACCTTTTGGTAGGGCTGGGCACACCTTGCGACCTCTACACGGTAATAGAAAATATTCAGGACTTCGGGATCTACTCTGGGCTGCTTATGAACTGGAATAAATCTAACTATATACAAATTGGTAAGCGGGAGGAGATAAGTGTGGGCAGTAACACTCCTTTAAAAAGGGTGGAAAGGTTCCGTTATTTGGGTATAGTTCTCGCATGTAAATCAACAGATTTTATTGCAGATAACATTGACCCATTTATGATTGAATTAAGGTCCAAATGCCGAAGTTGGTCTAAATTACCGTTGTCTCAAATAGGACGAGTAAATATGGTCAAGATGGTAGTCTTGCCAAAATTTTTGTATATAGTGCAACAGTCTCCGGTGTTTATTAAAGATCTGTATTTTAGGAAGTTAAAAAGTATTATTTCATCCTTTGTCTGGAGGGAAAAGAGACCTAGAGTAAAGCTGGATATTTTGAGTCGTGATAGAGAAAAGGGCGGGCTGGCCCTGCCGGACTTTAAAATTTATTATATTGCCGCCCAGTTGGCTCATTTATGTTCATGGATTAGACCAGAAGAAGTCACAGAAGAGCTGCGAAATTTAATTAATCATTGTAATCCAGCTATTACTCCTTTACAGAGATTGATGATGAGGGGGCTATCTAGAGATCTTCCCCCCATAGTCAGTCAAGCAGTAAAAGTCTGGTGGTGGTCATGCAGAGTTACTAAATTTTCCGATCTTGATCCCGATACACCCTTTATGTATTTACACACGTTGAGTCAACTAAGAGAGCAACAGGGCCTGAGGTGGTGGAATGAGCTAGGGATTAGGTCAGTAGGACAATGGTATTTCGGAGAAGGGTTGAAGTCCTTTGGCCAGATGCAGGTAGAATTCAGCCTTCCGAAGGAAGCATTCTATAAATATTTGCAAGTCAGGAGTGCCTTGGTTCAATTTAGAAATGAGGATAGGCGGTTATTGGCTGATGCCCCGTGTAAGAAATATATAAAATCTATGGGGACGGGAAAACGTCTATCTAAGATATATAAATACCTTCACTCCTACACACAAGACGAGGAACTGGAGGCCCTTCGGATAAAATGGGAGGAGGATATTCCCCCTCTGGATGGGGCTAGGTGGAGATTAGCTATTGCTACTCCGAAAGATGCAACTAACTCCATACGGGTACAGCAGGTACAGTTTAATATTCTGCACCGTACGTACCTGACCCCAGTGCGATTAAAGAAATACACAAATTCTAGATCGGATAAATGTCCCAAGTGTGGTATAGAAGGTGCGACCCTTATTCACCTGCTATGGAGCTGTAGAAGAGTTAGTCACTTCTGGGCAGGGATAAGCAAAATTCTTGAACATATCGGTATCCCTAGAACCACTTTGAGTAAAAGTAATTTGATACTGGGGGTGTGGGAAGAAGGGGGATTATCTAGAGATGTTAAACAACTTCTAAAAAATCTGTCTGCCTTAGCTAAGGTTATTATAGCCCGCCAGTGGTTGTCCTCTATGGGTCCGAAAGTGGCCGATTGGATCAATTTGGTAAACTCCACCTCCGAGCATGAGAAATTTGTATACGCATCTCGGGGATCATCTTTAAAGTATCATGGGATATGGGATTATTGGAACCGCTCAATTTATCACAGAATTTGTAATGAGGTAAAGGGTTATTGAATTAAATTAAAATTAAGATTTGTACACGGTATATATTATCATTCATAAGTAGACAAGGGTGGGTAGGAAGTGGTTGATATAAATATAAACACTTTGCACTAATTTGATTGTTTTTTGATTGAAGAGTATATGTATACATTGGATATTTAACACTGTGGCCCTTATTCTGATTGATGCGGACTTTACCGCGTTCTTACGGATCGCGTCTTTACGGCGTCTGCGCATGCGTGGAGAACGCTACGCGCATGTGCCACGCCTTGACTCGGTACCAGTTCGGACAAAGCCCGTCCAAAACTGGTCACCGCAATCAGTCGGGAAATAGGGGCGTATTATGGGCGTCATGCGGAATGACACATGGGCGTAGTTTCAAAGTGGGCAAAACGGGGCGGAAACATGGGCGGACACGGGGGAGTACACTTATGTTGGGGGGCGTACATTCGGAAACCACTCCGAATGCACGCGAGCAAAAAGGGCTGAAATGTGCGGTGTCCACAAGTGTACTATTGCTTTGCGGACACCACTCGTTCATGCGGTAGGCGAACGTACGCCTAATGACTACAACCATTAACACCTGAACCCAATAACAATCTACTCCTTTACTCATTACTCACTAATAGGACGCTTGTCAGTGCTTTAATTGAAACCATTGCACTTCAATTGCTGTAAGGGTTAATGTGTGCTATGCATGTGTTAGGCATGCTTGTAAGGATATATTGGAATCTAATTGATTCCAATTCCAAATAAGCAGTTTTTTATGAGGATAGGTAATTGAATAAGTGGGTCATGTGATGTCTTGCAGAAGATACTTCATAGTGGGTTGTTTGGCGTAAATCCTCCGCTTACGTGCGGTAGCACCGCTTGGCTCCCGTTCGGATGCGGTATTCCCGAGCATACTCTGTAATACTCTGTAATACCGTGCCGAATCGGAGTGTTTCTCCCGCACACGCATGGTTTGTATGTCGTCCGTAAACACGCCCTGTTCTTAAAGAGTGAGTCCGTCCGAATGCGGAGGACACGTGGGCGTTTCTACGGACGATGGCCGCATGCGGCAAAACACCGTGGCGTGCGGACCGCTCCGTAAGAATGCGGGAATATCCGCACAGATCAGAATAAGGGCCTAAGTTTTGATTTAGGAAAAATACATAGGAAAGTATTCTTTTTTATTTATGCACAAATTGATATCGCTATATATAGAGTATTTGCCAAGGGGGGGTTTTCTGATTTCCCGTATCCTATAAGGGGATGCATAAGGGGTGGTGGGGAGGTTGCAAGTTAGATAGGTTTTTCCCCTCCAATAATTATACCAGGAAATGGGGGATAAGTTCATAAGATTATCTAATATGTTTACCTAGACCTGTATATTGTCATTAGGATAAGTGTATATTCTGACGCAGATGTAATCATTGTACATATTGTACTTGCTGTAGTGTTTTATGTTCGTCATGTATTGTAATTGTATTGTTCTTTTTTATATGGTGAAAAATTTAAATAAAGACTCAATTAAAAAAAAAAAAAAAAAAAAATAAAAACTTGATAAATTAGCTATGTATGAAACTTAAATATTTAAAATAACCAAATATCTATAGAAGGTTTTTAATACTTTATTAAGACATCTAGATAACAATTCAATTAGGACCAGGCCAGGTCCTGTGAGTACATTTTTACTTACAACTTTTGTTAAGAATTTCAACTTACCTATAAAAAGCCATCCTGAAAGCCGGCAGATGAATGGCTTTCCAGGCGATGTTGCGGGAGCGCGCAGCAGTGCTCACCGCTTATTGCCGGGCCATACACACTGGGCGGCTTTGAGCTGAAAGCCGCTGAAAGCCGCTCAAACCTGCTGTTTTGAGCGACTTTCAGCTCAAAGTCGCCCAGTGCTAAAGAATCAGACTGGAAGTGGTCATCGCTGACATCAGTGACCCACCCAAAATAACGCCTTGACATGCCTGTGTTTTCACGAACACACTCAGAATACGCCATGTTTCCACCCTTCACTGCTGGCTTCCTGTCAATCAAACTGTGACTATTATGCATTGCCTACAGCAATTTATTCACAAATTGTGCCTGTGCATGCCATATCTGAACGTGATACATGCACAGTTGCTGGATAATCTCATGGATTACGAATTCTCGAATTAGCAATCCATGCTGAATTAGGCACCATATCCATTAAACTAGTAGAGTAGCAATTGGAAATGTGGAAGTCACAAATCGAGTGATTATGGAATGACTGCGCATGGGTAGCGCACATGGGTAGTGCGCATGCCCAAGTCGAAATAACGAAAGAAATAAATCTAATTGCGATCCCCTCGTAATTTAACTGACAAGAAGACTTTATTTTTTTTTTCAAAAAGTGATATTGTAAAAAAATAATAATCAAACTACAAAATGCTGTTCCAGACTACTAACTTGCACCACTCTAGTTAGCTTTTGCTGTTAATTGCATTTTGATCTTGGAGCTTAATACGACACTCGATAGACACTTTTTAGTTAGCCTCTTAATCTGTTTGCTTCAATTTACAATTGCTTCATCAAGGTGGCATAAAGTTACTTCCCCAGCATAATCACGGGAGCCAGATGGAGAGATAGCCAGTGAGCAAGTTTAGAAGAAACAAGAGTAAGGGGGAGGGGGAGGGGGAGGGGGGGGGGGGATTTAGCATTAGATGATTGGTCACAAATTAAAATTATTAACAGAAATGTAAGGCATGCTGAAAGTCTACAACATTTAATTATGCAGCCTAATTGTGAAAAATAACAAAGATTGTGGCAATTAAGTAATGTTTTTCCCAGATAATAATCACTACATGGGGACCGTTTCACTAACTAATTCAATATTGTCTTTGTAGCTGGCTCTCAGTGGTCCTGAGGCTGATTTAGCAGCGTGAATGTAATAATGATCCCAAAAATAGATAGAAGAAAAGCTAGGGCTGATCTTCAAAAAGCATAAAAGATTTAGGGCACGTGTATTAATAATTGCAGCACTGTTACATTTATTAAATCAATGCCATGATGGATATTTTAATTTTGAACAAAAATATCCCTGCTATGTACTAAAGGTAACTTTTAGGGACAGCGGCAGTCATGACTGCTGCCCTTGGGAGTTACATCCACTGCACATTGAAGCAGTCTTTAACACTTGTGAACCCGGCACTGCGCATTCTTATGGCCATTAAGTGCTGGCGAGGGATCATATCCATCTTCTGTAAGATTGCCTCTGTACACTTAAATTGGTTTATTCCACCTGAGAATGATAACATCCTATGGATTTCAACATTTGGTACATACTGTAGGGGTCAGTCAGACTGTACTCCTCATTGATATTTATTGTCTATAGCACTAAATAGCCATTTGCAATAGACTTTCAGTACATAGCAAAAATAGATACATTTTATGAAAAAACATGCTTGATAAATAGTCCCTTGATATACTCCTTTGGATCCTTTTAGGACAGCTGTGGTGATAACTACTTGTCCCTATTGTGGGTTACCTCCCCCTTGGCTGGGAACTACAAATCCTAAGTGATTACCCATTTGCGTAGTTCATCTTATTCCCCATATCCGGTGATAACATTTGTTCAATTAAAGGGATACTGATTCACTTCAGGTATTACGTTTCTACTACCTCTCATTGTATTGCCCCTGATGAAGTCGTGTTGACTAAACGCGTTGGACTCTTTTCACTCTTTGAACAAAGTCTACGTGATATTGTTGAAACATCGGAACTCCACTTCATATATTGAATGATTGTAATATCATGTTGATTGTATGTATGGGCTAGGTGGTACTACTAGAGCGCACTCATGACAAACCCCCCTTCCATCCATACCACTTCGTCTCTTATTAACAGGAGAGACGTTTTGGAGTTGTGGCTCATTATTTCTATATGACAAGCGCAATACCTAGACCTGGGGTAGCCCACCCTAGTCCTCGAGAGCTACCTACAGTGCATGTTTTGCAGGTCTCCTCACAGAATCACAAGTGAGCTAATTAACTCCATCTGTGTATCTTTTAAAATGTGTCAGTGATTAATGAGTGCAGCTGTTGGTAGCTCTCGAGGGCTAGGGTTGGCTACCACTGACCTAGACCATATCGCCTGTATATATATATATATATATATATATATATATATATATATATATATATATATATATACAGGTGAAATAACTGGGCGTCACTCAGAGTCTTGCAATCAAAGGAAACGTGTATTGGGTACACAGTGATACATCTACCCAATACACGTTTCCTTTGATTGCAAGACTCTGAGTGACGCCCAGTTATTTCACCTGTATGTATGGACTCGTCCAATCGGGAGGGCACCAGAGCAAAGTATCCCCACGGGGGCACCAGTTGAGCCGGGGCATCATCTGCTGTATATATATATATATATATATATATATATATATATATATATATATAGATAGATAGATAGATAGATAGATAGATATACAGTGTGTATATATATATATATATATATATATATATTTCTCCTGACAAATCTTTTGGTGATTGAAACGTTGAGATACTCACGCTGGTCTGTGTCGTTATTTGGAAGTGCTGAGAGTGCCACTACTACATGAATGTTATACTATATATATATATATATATATATATATATATATATATATATAATTTCAGGATGGTGGCGGCACTCTCAGACGAAATGAGGACACAAAAACACTGTAATGTGTTTCAACGTTTCAGTGCAAAGCACTTTTATCAAGAACAGTGTAACAGTTACACTGTTCTTGATAAAAGTGCTTTGCACTGAAACGTTGAAACACATTACAGTGTTTTTGTGTCCTCATTTCGTCTTAGAGTGCCGCCACCATCCTGAAATATATGCTGTACCCGTTACACCAACGGGGAATCTATTGGAAGGCACCGGGCAAGCTAGTTCCAGAGGCCAGGGAGTGCCGGCCCCACGCAGGCTATATATATATATATATATGAATACAAAAATGCCGACACTTAAAATCTCTGCCATCAGGCGAAATCCAGCACGCCGAGTGGACAATCAGAGAGTGTAGTGATGAACCTATCCCATCGTACCCTGACCACCACCGAGACCCAAGTTCTAAACAAGGGTTTATCATACGTACCATCTAACTCCCATGATCCTTTCTTGTGGAAATTAGACCAACACAAACTGCTCCGAAAAATTAGACTAAAGGAATTTTTCCAATCTCATCCGCAACAGGATCGCGACGGCCCGCTTGACAAATTTCTCATGAGTCTATCTAAATCCACCTTTGATCCTCCTTCCCAAAATCCCTCTATCCGGATCTTTGGTCGCCTCTTGGATGAGTCCGTGAGTAAATTCTCTATGGCACCAGCGAAGATACATAAAAATCTTACATCCGCTGAAGTTCAAGCTTTAAAATCTCTCAGTAAATATAAGGACATAGTTATAAGGCCCGCCGACAAAGGCGGGACCATTGTCGTCATGGACCTTCAGGAATACCGACAGGAACTCTATACACAACTTTCAGACACTGAGGTATATTGTAAATTACGACACAATCCAACCAAACAATACCAAATGGAACTTAAGAATATCATTTCCGAAGCGGTTAAAAGTGGCAAATTGTTACCTAAAGTCTTCAGCGCAATGTTTTCAGAATGGCCTAAAGTTCCAGTTTTGTACTCCTTATCGAAGGTGCACAAGAGCCGTGAACGACCCCCTGGAAGGCCCATCATTGCGGCCTGTGATTCACTGTATCAACCTGTGGCCCAACTGATGGACTTTCTACTTCAGCCACTGCTGCCGCTCAAAAAATCCTTTCTCAAGGAAGATACTACTAACTTTTTACTTTTGCTCCAGGAAGTTGGTACTGTCCCACCTGGGACTCTATTGGTATGTTTAGATGTATGCAGCCTCTATACCTCCGTCCCTCACTAGGGGGGGTTAGAGGCTGCATCGAATTTTATCAGTCAATACCTTGATCCACTGTTGTTTGACCATGAATTGTTTATTCAATTGCTTAGTCTCTTCGACAGAGCATACTATTTGCAATTACGGGGGTGTGCCATGGGGTCTGCCGTGGCCCCCTCGTTTGCAAATATTTTAATGTTCGTCGAGGAGGAGAAATGTTTTTTGAACTGCTCTGGGATTAGCGAGTATCTTTTATTATATACTCGCTATATTGACGATGTCTTTCTTTTGTGGACTGGTGGTGAGGAGAGGTTGCAGGATCTTGTCAATCATGTTAACTCCCTTGAGTCAACCATTAGATACACAGCGACATGGAGTTTGAGAGAGGCCCATTATCTTGACGTTACCATCAAGGTCGATGATGGTAGAATTAGCACAGATGTGTATTCTAAGGATGTGGAAAGGAATACATTCCTTATGGCTTCGAGCCATCACCCTGTTGCTTTGAAGTGTGGCCTACCCCTGTCACAAATGATGCGTATATCAAGGATCATGAGTGATAGAGGGAACTTGGAAACCAGACTTAATGAGCTTATTTTTAAGTTCATCCAGAGAGGTTATGACCCTGCCACTCTGGAGGAGCAAAAACAGAAGGTTCTTCGCCTCCCTAGATCTCGCTAAAGAAAGAGAGGCAGCATCGGTCCTACCATGGACGAGTACTTTTTCAACTGCCAGCCCTGTGATTAGGCATGCAACCAATGCCTTATGGCCTATTGTTAGGACAGATCAGGATTTACCTGGACTTCGATCCCTAAGGCCCTTGGCAGCATTTAAAAGGGGCGCCAACTTGAAGGATCGCCTTATGCGTACTGACATTATGGGTAGAGGCGCACCTAAACCAGCCAATGTCTCCTTCAAATCTAGATATAACCGGTTCTTGTTACTATTTACAACCCCCGACGACGATGCCAACACACAAAGGACTCCAAAGTACACTCCCCCTGCACCAATCCAAACCAGGTGTAATACTTTTTCCCAATCACTGAGGACTGGACATTCGAACCCCTGACCAATAGGAATGGCCTTTGACCTCCCCCTTCTGACCCTATAAGATAGCTAACCCTGGGCTGCCTCGGTCACTTTGGCACTGCTGATATCCCCTCACCAACCCGGGCTATAGTTTTAATTGAATATAGCGAGCTCCGACCGGACTGCGCTGCGCTATTCCTTAACGGTAACATTTGTATTCCCGTTTTATGTAATGTGGCTGATTATAATTGTATCTGTTTCTGTTCCTTTGTAAGTGTTTTAAAGTATTCATTATTGTTAGATAATTGTATCACGTGTTACCCTGTATTTTCTTCTTTCTGTAATCCCCTTTTGTCCGCTAGGGACTAAATACACTATTTATGGAGAATCTATCTCCTCACTTGTTATAACGTGGTCTCGTCTAATTATTCGCATCTAGCGATAAGGTGTATTACGGACCTTGTCCTTAAAGTGTATTCGCAGATTAGAGACTAAGTACTGCGAAGGGATCTCCTATTACTGCATTGAATTATCCGTGTACAATACACGATAAAGGTACGCTACGCTGCGCTACGCTTTGTTCGCATGTAGCTAGGAATAAAAGGTACGCAAGTTACGGAAAAAGTACGTAACCTACGCTTTTCACTTATTGTTCTTTGGTCATATAAATATCGGTATTGATAATTGGGGGCTTTCGTCCGGGCGTTTTACAATCTTGAACACCGCACCGATTGCGCGGCTTGACCTATACTAGCAAAAGGGGTGGAAGTGATTATTTACCCATTGCTGGAGAGGCCAAGTCCGCGGCGGTGCAGGGTTCGAGAGGTGCTAGGGTTTGAACCCGAAGTACAATAAGTGAAATCCAAGGAAATATTAAGCCACGTGTTTTAAAGTATATTAAGTGTTTAGTAGGCTGTACTTCTGCCTGCCACAAGTAGTTTAACAGGGTATAGTGTCTTGAGTTGCTTGTTCATTACAGTATATGTGCCACGTGCAATAAGGTTCGCACACGTGGAGGCAAAGGCCTGTGTTTATTATAGTACATAGAGGATTCCTTCTGTGCAAAACTATAATCTTTTATTGTTAGTTACTGCAGGGCCAGGGACTCCGCCACGTGGCGATAAGTTCTGGGCCTTTTACAGTAACGTGAAGCATCTATTGTGTATTACGCAAGGTGCGCACGCACGTGCTTACGTTGGGAAATTTTTGCATCTTTGTACGTAATTTACGGATTAAGTGCAGGATTTATTTTGCATCTTTATACGTAACTTTCGGACTGAGTTAAGGGATTTATTCCATATTTATGCGCAATTACTGCGTGTAGCGAAACCCGATCGCGACCTTGCAAATACACTGTAGAACACGTGGGTGGCCGAGTCATCGGCGGCCTGTGAACAGGTTTAACAAACACACGTACATACGTGGCTGTTCACTGGCACTGCACATGCAGCACACATAGGAACCCAGAGGTGAATAGTATTAAATCACTAGCTTTATTTAAAAACAGTATAGTAACATACTGTGGATAAAGCAGTAATAAATAAGAGAAAATAAGTTTTTCTTTTATTGTTAATTTTTCTCAAAAACAAGCAACTCAAGCATTATTTTAATAGATTCCTATAGCCATTAAAAGGGATTTATACCTGCATAAGTATCTAGTGAGAAACTACCAACCTAGGAAGATTTTCTGTACAGAAATATTGCAAGTTTAAGCGTAAGACCAAGGTGTAAGTAGCACCCAGTGTGAAACCATCATTGGGTGAACGGGTGTGTGACGACACGACTCAGCGCAGTCCAGAGTAGGACAAGGTTTAAGACATATTCCAAGAAAGGATGGTAGACTGCGCTCATTGATGACAGAGTGAGGAATGGTAAAAATTAAAATAGAATTTTAATTATATAGTAAGCATGCTATAATAAACACATAAAATACAATGTACACAATATAAAAAAGGGGGGGGGGAGGAGGGGTAAGGTAATTGAAAGTTGCTGCATCCACTGAAAATATGATGTCACCTTATTTAGAGTCCACAGTCCAATGGATAACTGATGAATGAGAAACCAATGAATGAATCTGAGCCTGGCCGCAGCGGAACTCAAATGTAGCTTTCTCCCGATTGTAGTAGGGGGTAGCGACCCTCCCAACTTGGAATGAGAAGTGTTGTTTGAATGTCCGCTGTAAGACACTGGGTGGGTATTAGATAGGCGGCTTGCCTTCAAGAGGTGAGTGCCTCACTCCAGGTCGATGGGGCCGATGATGATAGGCAAATGTGGATCTCCAATCGGTTTTCAGTGGAAGAAGGTGGTGGTGGAAAGCAGCGTTTACTTGAAAAAGCTGCTCTGTGCGGTGAAACGCGTTGGCTCAGGCTCCTAACTGCCCACCCCAAAACGCTGCTTTCCACCACCACCTTCTTCCACTGAAAACCGATTGGAGATCCACATTTGCCTATCATCATCGGCCCCATCGACCTGGAGTGAGGCACTCACCTCTTGAAGGCAAGCCGCCTATCTAATACCCACCCAGTGTCTTACAGCGGACATTCAAACAACACTTCTCATTCCAAGTTGGGAGGGTCGCTACCCCCTACTACAATCGGGAGAAAGCTACATTTGAGTTCCACTGCGGCCAGGCTCAGATTCATTCATTGGTTTCTCATTCATCGGTTATCCATTGGACTGTGGACTCTAAATAAGGTGACATCATATTTTCAGTGGATGCAGCAACTTTCAATTACCTTACCCCTCCTCCCCCCCCCCTTTTTTTTATATTGTGTACATTGTATTTTATGTGTTTATTATAGCATGCTTACTATATAATTAAAATTCTATTTTAATTTTTACCATTCCTCACTCTGTCATCAATGAGCGCAGTCTACCATCCTTTCTTTGCATATTTTCTATAGGGACTGACACCCCCTTTTTTTGACAGCCGCTGGCTGAGGCCACTCATACAGGCGCCCCTGCAGTTACTTTGTTAACTGACCCCCCCTTTTTTTCTTAAGACATATTCCTGTAACAATGGGAAATAACGGGTCACACAGGGATGCCGTGCTAGTTAGGGAAGAATCAAGCCGACCTAAAGGGTCGGCAGCATTCATAATGTGCAGAAAGCACGGTGAACGAGCAGTTGTTTACCAAGAGAAATGGAAAAAGATGACAGAGGGCAGCAAGTTAGAATTTCCCAGTGTTGGTAGTTTCGATCCAGAAGTCTTATCAGCAGTTAGAGATCAGATATGTTTGCTCTTGCCACTCAAGGAAAGAGTTGAACAGAATGAATGTCTAAAATTGTGGCAGAAGGAAAGTACAATTCAAAGGGAACATAGTTATCTGTCGGATGCAAGTGTAATCAGCCACAGGAATACGAATGTTTCTACCCCCCAATATGTAAAAAAGGGAACAATTCAAGTCCAAAGTGAAACCAAAAAAACCCTGAAAATGAATAACCTGTATACTGTTTTTACCCCCTATAAGCAAGATACAGATCCACAGGAGGGATTCCTGACATCAGCCATCCCTTGCGAAGCCAGCGGAAAGGAGAGAAAGGCTGAGACAGCCCAAGTTGTTGCTGCCATCCTGGTCGAGAAGATGGCTGATGCCAGGAACACAATTGGAGACACAGGTAAGTACACACAACACAGCACAGAGATAGTTATTCCTGGGATGTTGTCCAATGGTGCAGAGGGGATACAAATCCACCCTCTGCACACAGGGAAACCTCCTTGTGGACGGGGAGACAGGGATGAGGTAATGCCTGTAAGGGATAGCGACATGCACAATACGTGGACACGAATGGAACGTCGTTCAATCATCAAAAATTTCCCTGATCCCAGCAAAGATCTGGCAAAGTGTCAGAAATGTGTAAGGGAATGAGGAAATTCAGATGAGCCCACCAATAAGGATTGGCAATACATGTTGAGAGCTTGCCTCCCTTCACACATAGATGTCCCGAAATTCATTCGGGACAGTGGTGTGGAGGGCGATAAGATTTTAACTGAACAGGGCAACCAGGAAAATATACGCCTAATAAATATACAATTGGGTGTATATTTCCCAGCGACGGTTGAAAATACTCTGATGTTCACCATCAAACAAAAAGATGGTGAGTCAGCCAGCGGATATTTCAACCGTGCTTTGCAGGCGTTGCCAACACACTCTGGTATCCCCAACCCCAAGGACAACATACATCTTAAGGGAGTGATTGTCTCTGTGCTGATACAAGGTCTTAGGGAAAATTTGAGAACCAGCATAGAAACCATTTTCCCCAACTGCAGACAGATGACAATACATACTTTAAAGAAATCTGCTGTTGATCTAGACAAACGATTTATGACAGAAATGCAGACAAACGGCATGCGGAAACTGATAACAGCCGATAGTCACACTTGTAGTAAGGATCCAACCAAAAACATACAACACCAAAGGCCAGACACGGTAGGACGGAAACAAACCATATGTTTCAACTGTGGAAACAAAGGACACCTAGCCAGACATTGCAGGGTAGGTAACCATAGGAAACATAACACATATGTAAGTGACTGGGAGACACAATGGGAGGAGACAGGTAGGTCTCAACACATAGCCATAGCCCCACCTAGTAGCCAACGCCGCCCTAAGCATGACACATATATGCAAACAGGGAGTAGGACATACATACACCCCACAACCAGGTAACATGACACAATATCTGAAGGAGGAGCCTCAGATATGGGTAAGTGTAATGGTTTAAACGCTAAAGTTTTTCTTTTAATTAAACCCGTTAACAACATTCCCTCCTGATCTACAGATAGCGCAGGGCTTGTCTTTGCTGGGGATGGCGGAGGACTCGCCACCCGCCATCCCCCGCCCCGCGCCATCTGTATGTCGGAAGGGGACGCGCGTGCACGAGGTGCACGCGCGTCCCGTTCCGACGGAGCTTTTGCCCGGGTCCCCGCCGGCTTCCCCGGGTCCCCGCCGGTCCACACCGCCCCCCCGCAGCCCCCCGCAGCCCTGCCCGTCTCCCTGAAGCTGGAGACGGGCAGGACTGCACCCGCCGCGCCGCCTCGCCGCCCGGCTATTGAGACGCTCGTGCGTGGGAGACGCACGAGCGTCTCATTCAGCCAGAGCGCCAGATTGCTGGCGGATCGCCAGGGACACGGTCCTGGCGCTCCGCCAGCAATAACAAGCCCTGCTCCATCTGTAGGTTGTGCCAAGCAAAATGGCAGTTACAATTGGGGTAACAGGAAAGGTGCAGCATTACCCATTGGTAAAGCAAATAGAGATCATAATCGGGTCCTTGCATATCAAATACTCTGTCTTATTGACTGCAGCGGCTGCGATTGACCTTCTAATTACAGAACTACCTTGAAAAATAAGTTATGTCTGCTTCTGGGCTCCAGAGGATTCATAACTTAGAGACAACAGGACCAGTATGCACGAACTAGATGCAAGATCGTTAGATATACCCCCATGACTAATGCTGCACTGTACTGTTATAGATTTTTTGGTACTTATGTAATATCTGGGCTCCCGTTTTTCTTATGAGACCGCGTCCCCTCGCGGGGCTCGCTGCGCTCGCCACGCTTCGGGCACGGTGGCTCGCTGCGCTCGCCACACTATATAAAATCAACTCCATGCGTATTTGGATAGTAGGGGTATGAAAAAATGGGGTGCATTTAACATGGGAGCCCAGATAATACATAAGTACCGATTTTTTTTTTTAACCCATCTAAGGTAGCTAAAAACTACAGCACAAATACCGAGTTCCCTTTGAACTAAAGATGGGCAGGACACAGGATTAATGGCAACGATAGCTTCAATAGAAACCCATTTAAAAACAGAGAGCATAGCGCTCCAAAGTACAGCTTCACCATTTTGAAACATGAAGTCGAGCTGGAAAAGTACCCAGTGAAATAACAAGATTCCCAAAAGAGAACCTTTTAGCAAAAACCCCTAGACACAGCCCATAGTCACAACCCCACTGGGTAAGAGAAAGGAGGGAGGGCTTACAGATCAGAACAGGAGTTGAAAATAGTTGAGAGCCAATTCCCCCATAGTGCCAAATCCTGGTGTCATCCAAATAAAAGAGAAATTTCTGTTGCAATAAATGTACACATTGCTGTCATTAATTTTTCTACCCTTTTGATTTTTTTTCTTTTTCCATTTTTCCTCCTACCCTTCTGTTCCAGAAACTTTAGAGAGCCACAAAGCCTCTCCCCCAGGTCTTGCAGGATTGCACACTGTCCTTACAGCCCACAAATGGTTTGATACCGATACAATGGGTCAATGATTTATTGTTATGTCCTTACTCATCCACAACCCCAGCAGATGGCGATAGACAACTTCTGGTGTATCCTCCTGAGGCAGGACATAAGGTATCGCAGGACAGATTGCAGTTGTGTCTGAACGGGGGGGGGGGAATCTGGGACACGTTAGTAACCACAACCCCACAAATGATAGAAAAGTAGTTCGAAAAATCTGTCGCAAACCCAGCAGAGAAATACCTATTATGAATATGCAGTACCCCATAAAACAGCACGAGTGGACAAGAGAGTAGTCACACTATTTTTCAGTAAATTTTGAACAAAGTCCCAGTAACCTTAAGCATTGCTCCTTACGTTACCCAGGGCAACCACAGCCACCATCTTGTGAGGATTGAAAAGCAGTCCAAGAAGTGCACAAAGCATTCCCCTTCAACAGAGAATGAAAAGGGTTGTAAAACGCATTTACATATGAATAGGTGCAATCACAAAACCCATGTCCTCACAGACAGATGTGGATAGTAAAGAATGAGAAACAGGCCTGATTACAGCCTTTGCCCTGGATATGACTGACACAAGAGACCATGTGATTTGGAATACTAGACATCTGCTGAGTGTGCGACAGATATAGTAACTTAAGAAACTTGGTGATGCCAGCCTGACCAATGTCGTACTGCAGTGTACAATTAAACCCAGTTACTCGAGCACTTCCTACTTGTCTACACAGTGTAGTTGCCATAGCACTACCGGTAAACAAGACTGAGGATGTGGTGTTGGGGTGTGTTTTAACTGGTTATGCTCCTCATATAGTCTGGACACTCCTAAAATTCTGCCTAAACATGAGGAAAATATTCACCAGCCAAGTTCACTAAATGGGAACTTGCATTGATGAATTTTATAAATGTTACCAGTAACACGGGTAATATTGTAAACCCAGCAACACTCTTACCAGGTGTGCCCTTCAAGGCACAAAGGGTGGGGGGTTGATGCTGAGGTTGCTGGAATGGTGGAAGTTAGTGGGAGCCTAGACGAATATGATTGCATGACATGTTTGAATCAGACCTTTGCAGCATGCATTTTATTCTTGGCCCTCTTCTTCTCTATCTCTACATGTCCTCCCTGGGTGAGCTTATTTGCTCACTTAACTTCCACTACCACCTCTATGCTGATAATACTAAAATCTACCGATCCTTTCCTGATCTCTCTCCCTCTATCCTCACTCATATCTCCAACTGTTTCTCTGCTGTCTACTCTTGGATGACCCAGCACTTTTTTAGACTTAAAATATTAAAGACTAAGCTGACCTCTTCCCACCCTCCTGCATAAAACCTGACAATCTCTCAACCTAACCTGTCTAAGCTCACTTCTTCGCCTTCTGTGTCACCCCAGTCTGTCTAACCCTCCCCTTTAGAATGTAAGCTCTCACGAGCAGGGCCCTCTCTCCTTATGTGCCTTTCTTAGAATATATAAACCTTTGCCACCCTGATAATTGCTTCAGTGTCCTGTCCCCTGGTGCACCTATCCATATTAACCATGTACTTGTCCGAAACTGTCTTGTACTGTAATTTGTTATGTGTTTTTGATTATAACTATGCTCTGTAAAGCGCTGCGGAATCTGTGTGCGCTATATAAGAAACTGTTAATAAATAAATAAATAAATGCCCCCAAAGGGGGGTAACAACCCATTGGAAGAGGTAATTCATTTTTTTTCCCTCTTTCTTTCCACAACACTGAGATGGGAAAATTGTACACTGGCTATACCGTAATAGATGGAGAAGGCATAGTAGAGGCTGGACCCCTTGGACGTCTCACTCAGCAACAGCAGCCTCATTAGTAGTGCTGCGGGCTGAGAGAAAAACAGCCAATATTTATGCCGACTCCAAGTACGTTTGTTGGGGTAATGCAGAAGATTTTGGGCCCTATGGCGCCTCAGAGATGTTTGTTTTAGTAGCTGGCACTCCAGTGGCGCAAGCGTTGTAAGTTCAAAATATTCCTGACAGCCACACAGCTGCTGGACAGAGTGGCTGTTATCAAGTGTAAAGCCCACACCTTCGATAAGGATTCAGTGTCACTTGATAATGAACATGCTGGCAAGGCAGCTGGGTGAGCCATGCGCTCTGCAGATAATGTTTGTGTTCCCCCTGTAAATGTCAGTGTATTCACATAGAAATACAAGATTTGTGTCCCCTGCAGGAGAAGACAGTATGGAAGCCGAAGGGATGTGGACAGGAATAGAAAGATGGACAAGGAAAACCAGTGACTCCGAGAACATGCCAAACTGTCAGGGCAGAGATATCCTATGGCCTGACTTGTCTTGACAGGGAAGGTATGTGGAAATTGGTCCAAACCTACTGGTGTGCCCACAGACAGGTAAGACGACAAGGTCATGCCTTACTTGCCTGGGGAAAGACACTGGAATGGCTGTTCCCACAGAGCCATCTCCACATCCCTCCTCCAGCAGGAACCCCTGCAGGTAATACAAATTGACTTTGCACAGTCCACTCTAAAAGCGTTTAGATATATTTTTTTATGTGTTGATGTTTTGTGTATAGATACACCCGTAAAAGTTTAAGACAAGAGTAAACTCCTAGGGACTGATGGTACACCCCACAATCTCTGCCAACCCCAACTAACCGCTAAGGTGGAGAAGGTGAAGGGTACTATCAAGAACAAACTGGGTAAAGTTATAGCTGAAAGAGAATTGCTATGGCCAGGGGCACTGCCCATTGTGCTGCATAGTAGAATAATCACTCTCAGGACTCCACCTCATTTGTCCCCATCGAAACATTGCCTGGCTGGCAGCCATACGTGATGGAAATCCTACAAAAAGATCCTAGACCCAACCACGAACTGACCCGTGTGTCAAAAATAATACAAATGATGTGTCCACACCTTGAAAACTACAGCAAAAGGACTTTGTTGATACCTGTTGTGAACTATCATAACCATGAACCAGGAGATGTTGTTGTTTCCCATGCTTTGCCATATACAGGTTGCTTGATAGACCTTTGAAAAGAACCACCTCAAGTCTTGTTGACCAGCACTACCTCAATAACAAAGTTGCAGAGAGAGAGATTCGGGTACGTTCGTCCTACTGCCAAGAGACCAGAAACTCAGAAGGTCCTTACATCCAAGAGCGAAAGAAAGAAATCGCTAGAGTCATCATTTCGTGAGGACTGGAGAGCAGCTAAGGTCAAGCAACCTGTACAAGCTACAAAAAGGACTGTGACACACCCCACTGGTAACAGGTTGGAAGGATCACTAACAAGTTTTTTTCTCTGTTTTTCTCTATTATTTTGGGTCCTATTTTTTATACTCAAAAGTATACCAAAAAGAGAGACAACAAAGAATTCAAGGGTCTGTTGTCACAAACAATGCCTACCAAAGGATGCCATATCTGAAATACAATTGTATATAGTGTAACCTCCCGTTTTTATTATAATCCCAAAAATTGTACATTATCCTTCGTCACCCTGAGTAGATTGTTCGATAAATGTGGCCCCTCATTTATCCATGATCCTGGATTGGCCAAAGAGCAGATGGTTTACTCCCCTTATATGTTTAATTCAAAGATCCCAAATTTCTCTGTTAGGATTATGAATTTCTGTGGTTTAGGAAATATTTTTGTACTGTGACAGTTTTGTATTTACTGTCAAAGGGCGGACTGTTAAAGTCGAGTTTTACACACGCCATTTTAGGATAGTATGGCCGCCATTTTGGTTCGCAGAGTTGCGCAAATAAAGTATACATACCCGAGTCTGTGTGGCAAAGTGGACCAGAAGCGCAGCCATACTATTACACATAAATTCATGATACCATACTTACACCAAATAAAATATAGTTAATTAAAGGTTTAGAGCACTACACATAGTTTAATCAGCATTACATACTTCTGTCTGTATAATGTTTGGTACCGTTACGTTCCGTTTCTCATGCGCAGTACTCCGGTCGTTGCGAAGTTTTCGCAACTCACATGGTCCAATAATTACGGACAAAATCTATATTTCAAGGACTATTTCTGTTAAACTGTGTGTGACAAAAGAATCTAGATATAACCGGTTCTTGTTACTATTTACAACCCCCGACGACGATGCCAACACACAAAGGACTCCAAAGTACACTCCCCCTGCACCAATCCAAACCAGGTGTAATACTTTTTCCCAATCACTGAGGACTGGACATTCAAACCCCTGACCAATAGGAATGGCCTTTGACCTCCCCCTTCTGACCCTATAAGATAGCTAACCCTGGGCTGCCTCGGTCACTTTGGCACTGCTGATATCCCCTCACCAACCCGGGCTATAGTTCTAATTGAATATAGCGAGCTCCGACCGGACTGCGCTGCGCTATTCCTTAACGGTAACATTTGTATTCCCGTTTTATGTAATGTGGCTGATTATAATTGTATCTGTTTCTGTTCCTTTGTAAGTGTTTTAAAGTATTCATTATTGTTAGATAATTGTATCACGTGTTACCCTGTATTTTCTTCTTTCTGTAATCCCCTTTTGTCCGCTAGATTCTCCATAAATAGTGTATTTAGTCCCTATCTCCTCACTTGTTATAACGTGGTCTCGTCTAATTATTCGCATCTAGCGATAAGGTGTATTACGGACCTTGTCCTTAAAGTGTATTCGCAGATTAGAGACTAAGTACTGCGAAGGGATCTCTTATTACTGCATTGATTCATCCGTGTACAATACACGATTATGGCCCTTATTCTGATTCGGTCGGTACGGCCCGCGTGCGGCCGTACCGCCGATGTTTGGACTCTGCACATGCGCAGAGGTCAATCTGCGCATGTGCAGCCCCCTTCGCCGCAGACGTATTTCGTCCGCCGCAAAGGGGGCGTATAGGGGCGTGAGAGGCTTCATGCCCTCATTTCCCTATGTGTACGCCCCGCGTTTCATGGGCGTTCCCATGCAAACGCGGGGCGTATGCATGGTAATGAGGGCATGACGCCCTCATTACCATGACATGGGGGCGGAAAGCTGACGTCGCCGGATGTCAGCTTTCAGCCCCCATACAAGCTACCACACGGACGATTGTCCGTGTGGTCTTAGCTTGCGGGAGCTGCCGCGGCGTGCGGGCCTGCCTTCGATGGTCGACGACCATCGAATGCAGGGGGCAGCTCCCACCATGGTGGAGGCGTAGCCTCCACCATTTTAATGCGGATCGCCAGCCGTCCGTGTACGGACGGCCGTGGCGATCCGTCTGGTGGGCGGCCCTTGGTTTGTGCGGTCGGAGCCCCGTGTGCGGCTCTGACCGCACCAACCAGAATAAGGGCCCTTGTGGGATATAAAACCAGTGGCGCAATAAATGATACTTAAAGTTTCTGTGTGTCCAGACTTTTCCCGATGAGGCGATGGTGGTCCTCAGGTAAGTTGGATATTTCAAGTGATGGAGATCAACGTGATAAAAAAATAAAAAAATTAAAACAAAAATTAGATCAATGTGTCTGTGTCTATTTTTTATAAACGCTTAGTGGCGTAATATTCTTTATTTATATGGAGATCGTTAAGATGCCCCCTAGGCGTACCAGAACTCACGTGGGTTCGAGATGGTACTCCTCATATAAAGGTTTCTTTATTGGGTTCACCGGGGGGGATGTAACTTCTCCAGTTCAAATGTGAATAAATCTCAATGAATCCGTGATATAAGAAAAAAAGAAGGTGTCTGAGATCTATGGTCTCATCATATATAAGACAATTGGTGATGTGAGAGCTTTATAAGTACAGAAGAGCTTAAACAGCATACCTCACTTACTGAGTGAAAGAGGGAGGTACACGTATAAAGGTATCTTTGTATATTTGAGTGATGTCGTACCCCTACTCACAATGTTTTGTGGGATTTTCAATCCTGTAAAGGTTTCTTTTCTTGTGTAGTGTTTCACAGATTTGGTATCACCAATGGATGAGTGAATCCCAGTGTTTCCGTAGTATACTCAGGAAAAAAGGAAAGATTTGTCTGAGATCTATGGTCTCATCATACATATATGTAATGGGCAATGTGAGGGCTGTGTAAGTATAAAGAAACCTCGACAGCGTACCTCACTTACTTCAATATGAAGGGTGGATACGTATATACCAGTATCTTTATGTGTTAGAAGGAAAGCGTACCCCTACTCACGCTGTTTAAGGGGATTTTCAAACCTATAAAGGTTTCTTTTCTTGCCTGGTCTAGCACTGGTTAGGTGTCATTTCAGAACTCATATGTTGATTCCCAATTCCGGGGTGCATGGAATAAAGAAATTTTACCAGTGTGAGGGAACTAAAATTCAATATGGGTGTCCTTTAACCCCGTAATGTGATGGCATACCTTACTCACCCCTTTTAGTAGGGGGCAGATAGCCCGTAAAGGTTTCTTTTTATCCAAAATATCAAAGGATCGATTTGAGGTAAAAAACTCCACAAGGTTTAATTCATAAAATTGTACAAAAGTCCCATGAGCAGGTCATGAGGACACAAGAGAGAACATAAAATCCAAGAAAGTTCATAAAAAACTCCAAAAAAAAACCATGTAAAAATATTGACATCCCAAAAATTTTTTTGACATCCAAAAAACAAAAAAATACTGTTAAAAAGTTCTAGTATACATACATCCGGAGGTGTGGCTGCTCACTTATCTCTGGCACGATCAACGTGTTTCGGTCTGGATGACCTTTATCAAGACATCTTGATAAAGGTCATCCAGACCGAAACACGTTGATCGTGCCAGAGATAAGTGAGCAGCCACACCTCCGGATGTATGTATACTAGAACTTTTTAACAGTATTTTTTTGTTTTTTGGATGTCAAATTTTTTTTTGGGATGTCAATATTTTTACATGGTTTTTTTTGGGAGTTTTTTATGAACTTTCTTGGATTTTATGTTCTCTCTTGTGTCCTCATGACCTGCTCATGGGACTTTTGTACAATTTTATGAATTAAACCTTGTGGAGTTTTTTACCTCAAATCGGTCCTTTGATATTTTGGATAAAAAGAAACCTTTACGGGCTTTCTGCCCCCTACTAAAAGGGGTGAGTAAGGTACAGATGGGGCAAGCCTTATGCTTGCTGGCGAATCGCCAGCAGCATGCCGCTGGCGATCCGCCAGCAACACGGCGCGCCATCTGACTGAGACGCGCGTGCGTCCCCCACGCACGTGCGTCTCAGTATCCGGGCGGCCGGCGGGCGAGGCGGACGCAATACTGTCCGCCTCCCGCTCGAGGGGGGCTGGGGGGACCCGAGGCGGCTGTGGGGGGGTGCGGGCGCCCGGTGTGGGCACCGGGCGCCCGTCGGAAGGGGACGGCAGCACCGTCGGAAGGGGACGCGCGCGCACCTCGTGCGCGCGCGTCCCCTTCCGACACACAGATGGCGCCGGAGCAGGGAATGGCGAATGGCGTCGCCATCGCCATCCCCTGGAAAGATGAGCCCGGCCCCATCTGTATGCCATCACATTACGGGGTTAAAGGACACCCATATTGAATTTTAGTTCCCTCACACTGGTAAAATTTCTTTATTCCATGCACCCCGGAATTGGGAATCAACATATGAGTTCTGAAATGACACCTAACCAGTGCTAGACCAGGCAAGAAAAGAAACCTTTATAGGTTTGAAAATCCCCTTAAACAGCGTGAGTAGGGGTACGCTTTCCTTCTAACACATAAAGATACTGGTATATACGTATCCACCCTTCATATTGAAGTAAGTGAGGTACGCTGTCGAGGTTTCTTTATACTTACACAGCCCTCACATTGCCCATTACATATATGTATGATGAGACCATAGATCTCAGACAAATCTTTCCTTTTTTCCTGAGTATACTACGGAAACACTGGGATTCACTCATCCATTGGTGATACCAAATCTGTGAAACACTACACAAGAAAAGAAACCTTTACAGGATTGAAAATCCCACAAAACATCGTGAGTAGGGGTGCGACATCACTCAAATATACAAAGATACCTTTATACGTGTACCTCCCTCTTTCACTCAGTAAGTGAGGTATGCTGTTTAAGCTCTTCTGTACTTATACAGCTCTCACATCACCAATTGTCTTATATATGATGAGACCATAGATCTCAGACACCTTCTTTTTTTCTTATATCACGGATTCATTGAGATTTATTCACATTTGAACTGGAGAAGTTACATCCCCCCCGGTGAACCCAATAAAGAAACCTTTATATGAGGAGTACCATCTCGAACCCACGTGAGTTCTGGTACGCCTAGGGGGCATCTTAACGATCTCCATATAAATAAAGAATATTACGCCACTAAGCGTTTATAAAAAATAGACACAGACACATTGATCTAATTTTTGTTTTAATTTTTTTATTTTTTTATCACGTTGATCTCCATCACTTGAAATATCCAACTTACCTGAGGACCACCATCGCCTCATCGGGAAAAGTCTGGACACACAGAAACTTTAAGTATCATTTATTGCGCCACTGGTTTTATATCCCATTTTTTCGAATTCTTTGTATATTGAAGTAAAGGTGTATCTTCAGGGATTGGCAACCTAAGGCAGCATTGCGCCACGTACCATCTGCCATTTTTTCTTGTAATACACGATAAAGGTACGCTACGCTTTGTTCGCATGTAGCTAGGAATTAAAGGTACTCAAGTTACGGAAAAAGTACGTAACCTACGCTTTTCACTTATTGTTCTTTGGTCATATAAATATCGGTATTGATAATATATGTATATATATTCCCCGGGATGGCGCATCGTCACTTCCGGCATACGAACCCGTAAGTCGGCAGAGGAGCACCGTGGCGGGCGGATGAGAGAGCGGGCGGCACCTGGATAGGTAATGTATATATATGTCACTTCATTGCACATTTACTATGTTTGTCCTGAAGACGGGGAAATCCCGAAACGCCGTAGGCAACAAGTAAACATCGTTTTTTAAATTAATTAAGACCCAGAGTGACATCTTTTTTTTGGATTTGTATATATATATATATATATATATATATATATATATATATATATACATATTTTGAAATCAGGGCACTCACCAAGCAGCAGTATTTCAAGTGCTTTTTTATTCCATCAAAATCAGTTGTAGTAAGCCGACGTTTCGGACCTGTTACAGGCCCTTAATCATGGCGTCCTGTGTCCCACATAGAAGGCATAGTTGCCTTCTATGTGGGACACAGGACGCCATGATTAAGGGCCTGTAACAGGTCCGAAACGTCGGCTTACTACAACTGATTTTGATGGAATAAAAAAGCACTTGAAATACTGCTGCTTGGTGAGTGCCCTGAATTCAAAATATGTGGATTTGGACCATGTTGGAGTAACATGTGCCTGATGGGAGCACCGCCTATGTTGATCTTTTGACCGTGAGTGCACTGGAAACAATATTGCATGTATATATATATATATATACATATATATATATATATATATATATATAGCTAGCAAGTGGAAGAAACAAGCAGGACCACCAATATATATATATATATATATATATGCCTAAAGAATAAGAGATAGAACACAATGAGCAGTATATTCAGGTAAAATTTATAAAGAAATAGCAGCTCACGTACATATTAGGTAAAAGATAAACAGCTTGCCAGCATGTATACACAAGGAGCAGCAGGTCTCTTCTCAACCAACGCTGAAGCCACAAAGCCTCTGATGTCCCATCAAACAGACTCCCAGCTCCAAGTACTGTCACAGCAGAAACACTCCCGACCGGTTTCGTCTCGTCTGGACTTCGTCAGGGGGGTGTCACACACTGAGTGCCGCCGTGCGCTGCTTACTACATATTGACCCAACTGTGTTCTTTTGGAGGGCACCAGTACCAGCTGATGTTATTTACCAGGTGTGCTGCCTATTGGAGTATATATATATATATGTCATGTCTTGATAAAAGTGATAAGATCACTGAAACGTTGACCACACACCTTGTGTCGCCTACTCATTATTATTAAGCAGAGTGCCATCCGTCATTGGGACATATATATATATATATATATATATATATATATATATATAATTTTTTTTTTTCTAGAAGGTGATTTTTGGTGACAATCTCTTTTTCTCCCTTCACACTTAACCAAAATCGATAAATGAGGTACCATTTTAAACATTAAGTTCTCGGCTTCTGATGAATTGTTAATTTAGAATTGCACATTCTATTGTTTGTTTATAAATCAAAATTAAAAATTGACTTTTGGCCCATTTGAATGCAAAATTTTCGCACGGGCCACCTAGTAATAATTAGTTTTTCTTCACTCAGCACCCAGTCAGCAGGATTATAAAGATGAAGAACATTATAGGGGACATTTACTAAGATGGGAGATTTATTAAGCACCTTCTAGAAGATAATAGATGGAATCTGATTGGTTGCCCATAGCAGCATCCCATCTGAAATAGAAGTCCCATCTTAGTAAATTTTCCCATATGTGTTCCTCCATTCGTAAAGACTCTCCTGTTGAAGAAACATGCCATATATATTACAGAAGCCTACTTTAAGATACTGCCACATTCTGACTGTGGATGAAGATTTCCAGTCAGTTTTTCCTAAACTGCAATGCACATGCATATTGCCAATTCATGGGCAGATGTATGGCCAAAACATGAAAAACCCATGTCGAATTTTTGACTGTCGACCTTCCCCATGTCGACCTAATTCCTCTGTTGACCTAGACCCATGTTGACTTTTAGAGGGTGTCAACCTAAGGCCTGTCGACCTTCAGTGGTCGAACTAATGAATGTCGACCTTATGACCATATACCATGGTCATGGTTCCAGAGATGCAATGGTTTGTTTTCTGAAGACATGATTTTACTTAGGAAGTACAGCAAGCTCTGACAAGAACTAGGCTTGTATGTACAGTATTCATAGTGCGCAGGGTTGGACTGGCTATCTGAAAAATGCAGTTCCACTGAAATGGATAATCCCTATTTTCCACAATCTACCCCTCTGGAGGTGTTGCACAATTCTGCAGATCAGATGCACATACAGCAGGTGAACAGGCTTATATCATATGCATCTACAAATGCAAGTCTGTATCTGTGAGATACAGTGACAGGCCTTTTAATTCCCTTACACAACAGGTGTGAAACCGTGTGGTAGACTAAGAAACATGTCAAGCCAAACTCCCCGATTTCTGATGCTATTGAGCAATCCACACAGCCCTTACCTGGCTTTGCCGTTAATTCCTAGTGGAAAATTTCAGATCCCAGGGCACTTGACCGATGGAAAGCTCACCTTAAGCAACACAGAGCATTTACACAGGTAGTAAACGTTCAACATCTTTATCTGCGGTCCTAGCTGGTCATGTGATAATGGGAGCTTATTGCCTACTGCCCGTCATCCCTGGAGCAGCCATTAATTCATACATCCAGCGTGTCCTGCAACACCAGCTACAACCTTTACTTGGAGAAATAGCTATACACAGCGGCTATTTATGCCAATAAATTTGGGAAGTTTTACTGCTGTAAACTCAAATTATTTAGCACCATTCTCTCCCATACAGCATATTTAGTGAGCTTCTTTTTTTTTTCTTCAAACACTTTCCACCCGTACTATTTTCTTATATACTGTAAATTATGTCATTTTTCAGCTACTCTTCTTCAAAGATCCTCTGTAGAGTCATTGACACAATGTCAAAATGCTACAGAGAAGGAACCAAAATGGAAAAAATATCCAGGTGCATCCTTTATTGCATCCAGCACCTCTGTATTAAAGTCATCACCTTGATGTGTTTGAATGCCTGTCACTACCTACTAGTTACTCCACTAACTTCAAGTAGTGATGTGACCTAGTTTAACACAATTCTGCATTGCAAATAAGAGTAACCTTAGCTCTGAAGCATGAACACTTTGAAAACAAGAAAAATACTTTTCCAAAACCAATGTGAGTGGCATTATTGATGTTGAGGGACATTTTTGAACAAGAAGATTCACCACAGCAACATTTATACAGCTTATAGAGATCCAATGACAACATTATTGCATATAAGATCATTATTAATTGTCCATTTTGTGAACAGCTATTTGTTATTGACTACAGCTGATATTTGCTGTACTATTTGTATCAGTTTTCGAATTTTATTTACAGATTTGACACCTGAAAATAGATACTCACTAAAACAGCAGCCATTTTGAAGTGTCCAGTTTAACTACAGTCCTCCTTCCTTTAACGCCGCTATATAGTTTTAGGCCTGCAAAATTTGAAAATGTCTTGTTTTTGGTCATAATCTACTGCCCAACACCCATTGCATCATAGGCTAAAGGTTGAGAGGAATTCAAAGATAAGTTCAAGCCAAGCAGCTGCTGTAGCTCTTCAAAGGTCATGTGTCTCAAATGGCTAGAGATGGCTGCAATTTAGCAATGTATATTCTGTAGCTTGTCATCGTATGTGTACATTAGTGTTCATCATATCACCTTTCAGAAATTGTGCAGTTCCTCCTTTCTGCTTGGCGTTTTGCTCTCAGCTGTGGTGCATCTATCACAGTCTGGTCTGTATCAAAACAGACCAGCCTGTGCTGGAAGCACCAAAGCAGAGAATGACACCCCAGAGATGAAAGATGAACTGTATGAGTTTTGAATGGAGCAAGGTGCTAGAATGGACACTATGTACAGTACAAAGCAGACATATGTTAGGAATTAAACACAACAAAACCATAGACTAAACAGGATGATGACAAGGGGCAACAATTGCAGGGATAAGCAGTTCAGCACTTTATGTATCTGTACCAAATGTAAAGGTGAGCATACAGTTTCAGAGTCACTGGAATTGACTGAGAAACAGTACAAGGAGAACAAAACCATTGGTATTGCTGTGTGAACATATGGAAAGAGGGCTTGGCTGTGAAAGCTGACATATGATGTAGAGTGAAGAGTTGCAAGGTACAATAGTGAATAAGTAAGTGGAGATTGGCAGGTTGTAATGATAAGATGTAAGCGGAGTGCACATTAAAGCTAGTAGAAAAGTCTTATGTTGTAAGGGATTGAGTTCCAGACGAGGGGGCAGAAGAGAAGGATATACAGTATAACTTGGGAATCTAGGTGAGAGATGTTCATAATATCCACTAGAAACGCCGGCATCGCTCACATTTGTAATGTAAATTCAAATTATAAAATGTGTAAAAAAAAAGATTATTTAATTAAGCATCAAAACATTTGCTAGAATATAGATAAGGAATTCCTTTGTTACTGATCCAACTAGGATGAAGTTTCTGAAACTATCTGTATGCAAGAAAGGCCAAAGTAACATACCAAAACCTTTGTTTGCACATTTAACTGGTGAGAGGAAACAGTTATCCTAACCCGAGAGCATTAACAGACTGCATAATATCCTTATGAGCCATGTATAAAAAATGTATTCTATGCTACAGGGTAATTCCTTTAATAGTGTAATAGGTGAATACACAAGAGATACATATTTATGTTCTAATGAGATGGCAATTCTGACCATTTATATCTTAAACTGGTGATGACCTTCGGACATTGACTCTTACAGAACAAAGAGTGTATCAAAAAAAGTCCTATTTGAAATTGCCTATAACCCAAGTTGCAATTGTACTACTGCTTGTGGGAACACATTTATTCAGATTGCCCGAAGCCAAGACCCAGGAGACACTTTCAGAATTTCTGTCTTGTTAGCGCTCTCAGAATATATATGGGTTTCTGCAAATATTTTAATAACCTGTTCTGGCATAAAGGACAATTCCTGCAAACAGGGAATAATTAGAGAAAATGTTTGAGAGAACATTTACCACCAAGTTCAATGGTCAGAATAAAAAATGGAGGACAAAAAAGAACATTTTGTAAAAGTAGCAATTTAAATCAGCTGCAATTAATTATTTAGGTTGGTGAGGATATTATACTGTATATGCTCATTTGTTTTACAATACTTTAATATATTATTTCTAATTTTCTTCTTTTACATCTATTCTTTCTCCCACCTTCTCCTTTACTTATATTTATGTAAATATTTCTTCGCTATCCTTACAGAGCTATGGCTTGACAAGAAATTTTTATATAGATCTGAGTTTCAATGTGGTCCGTAAAGGAAGAAAGGGGAGATTGTTTAATATGTCATATTAACAACGCAACATTTTTTCACAATTTTTGGGAGTGTGGAAAAATTTGGAGATTTTGGAATACAATGGCTGTATATATTAATAACACCTTTTCATTATCCATAAGCCCCGACCCTTTAGCAATGCTATGCCTCCAATATGGGTGCGAACCGTAGGGCAATTATCCCATTATTATCCATTATTTTAACCGCTGCTAGGAAACTTATACTAATACAATGGACAAAATCAACTCCTCCATCATTAATTTCTGTTAAACAACTCTTATCAAAAATGATGTATTATGATAGAAGGGGTTTCCTACCAGATGTGGAAAAAAGAATGGTTAAGTTCTACGCAAGATGGGGAGGATTCATAGAACAAATACCAATTGGGATTAAAAGTCAAGTAATGGAACTATTTGAACCCACTTCAAATTAGTGGGATGACTGCCCTGCAGTATATTAATAAAATTGAGAGCTATATATAATAGGACCAAGTCAATTAAAATTTAAAATCCCCCTTTGTTCCCATGTTTGTAATGTGAATTCCCTTATATGTTATATGTCGGTGTGGTTTTAGGAGCAAAAAGTCTAGAAGGGCATAATATAAAGTTAGTGTCAGGATATTAAAAAAGTGGAGAGTATAGTCTATAAAAATCTCCCTGAAGGAACCCAGAGATAGATGTTTAATCCTAATGTTTGTTTGTAGTCTGTTTGTAGTATGATATGATGTGATGTGAGATCCAGACTAGGATCTATAATGGATTGTATTGTACATAGGTGCCGATTCTGTGGGTGCTCAAGGGCCCGAGCACCCACAGAAGTTGATGAGCACCCACGGCTGTAATGTGTAAAAAGGGGGACTCTGCTGCTGTAATTTGAATTTTGGAAACAACTGTGCTGCATAATATAAAGTGGTATTATTTTTTGGGCTACGCCCCTTCCCCATGAAGCCACTCCCCAATATTTTTGGCTTGAGCACCCACCAGCAAAAACATAAATCAGCACCTATGGTATTGTATAATGTATATGTTAATGAAAACCAATAAAGAGATTTTAAAACAATGTGGTCCGAAAAATATTTGAAAGTTCTATCAGTCACTGATAGGTTAGTTTTCAACCAATCTGAATTCACAGATTTTTATGTAAATATATTTGAACTGTGCTGCAGGCCCCACCTCTGATCTACACACATTAAAACTTACAAAGACAGGGTGATACAAACTAGCAGTGGTGATGCTTAAAAATAGATCAGGTATTATATCAGAAATCTCAAATAAAACAAAATCAGTCACTTCTAAAGATAACAAACAGCATGTACCAAAATAAGGCATTTTCTTACTATACAAATGTGAGTAATAACGCTGGTTTACAACTTCTTGTCACAGGAATTAATGTAGGCTAGTCCAGGAGAGGTGGTGGAACCAATTTGCCCTGCCACTTACTCCCACCCCCATTAGAATGAGTCAGGTCTTAGGTTTTGGCTATCCCTACAAACTATACATTTGTGCCATTTGTCCTTTTTCATGTTACATCACTCAGTAGTGCCCCTTAATCACATTATGTCACTAAGTAGTGCCCCTTATTCATGTTATGCTGCACAGTAGTACCTCTTATACAGTTCCTACAGTAGTAGTACCAATTATGCATAATGCCCACAGTAGTAGTGCCACTCATACACACAATGGTTATAGTAGTAGTGCCCCTTAAACATAATGCCCACAGAAGTGTCACTTACACACATGATGCCTACAGTAGTAGTGCTGTGTTCATGCATAATGCTTAAAATAGTACCCCTTTTAAACATCTCTGCCTCCAGCAGCTTACTACTCATGTCCCACAGCAGCTTATTCGCCTCTGTGTCCCTTCTGCCATCTCACCTTGTCTTTAGTATACACAGAGCCTTCTCCTCTTAGTGACATTTCTTCACTTCTGCAGTGGTTCCCTCCCACTTTAACCCTAGTATAATAGCATTTTCTGTACTGGATTCAAATATTGTCTTTTAGGAGTAGAAAATACTCCTGCTGCAGGGGTGAATCAACACATGTCTAGGATGCAGGCATCAGATCACTCACACACCACCAGGTATCTTGTGGCAGCCTGTTGTAGAGGCCAAGGACTTTCTATCCAATGAGGAAGATCCCTAGTCTCTTCCCTTCCCCTAAATGGCAGCAACATGACTTCTTCCCACTCCCCAAATGACGACAGAAAGTCATCATTGACAGTCTGCTGCAATACTGCTTTTAACATTGCAAGACCTGCTCACGCACGCACAGAACAGTACTAATTGATCAGATTGTACCAGTCCCAATGCTTTGACAGAGAGCAGCCTTATAAATTCTGGGGTGCACTAACATCTGCCCCCCCCCCAAACAATGGGTATTGCATTCATAATAATCACATATGCACTAACATATGCGATTATTAACATAAAGGACCGCTCCTCTAAAACTGGGGTTTTACCGCATTTTTGCTTTAGTGCAGTGATGGCTAACCTTGACACTCCAGCTGTTGTTGAACTACACATCCCAGCATGCACTGCTACAGTTTTACTATTTGGCCATGCTAAAACTGATACACGGCATGATAGGATATGTAGCTCAACAACGGCTGTAATGTCAAGGTTAGCCAACACTGCTTTAGTGCATCCTGTTCATTGTCTGCAAATTACCTCTCATTACTTGTGGGGTCCTGCAAGGGGCATATAGAACCATCTATGCAGGAATTTATGATGACCATGCATCTGGATTGTATAAAGTACATTAAATGAAGAGGACCTTTCCCTTCGGATGAAGCAAGTAATACATGGGTAAAAAAGTGGTGTGTGTGTGGCAGAGTCTACTGTATTTAACTTTTTTCCTTTTTATAATGTGTGCTTCTGGTATTTATTTTCTTTTACATGTTTTAGCATGCCTTCTATGTACCATCACGCCCTGGCAGCCTTGCAAGAGCAAGAAATTTACCTGTAAAAAACATTATTTATAATATTTATTCCCTATCATCTTCATACCCAAAGTCCAGGCAGTAAGGATAATAACCGTGGTGCTAATGGCACTAGGGCAATGGTGGCCTTCTGAACTCTAATTTAGTCTAAAATCATTTTTTGATCAACCGAACAGGTATTTTTTTGCATGGGTTTATGCCGAGACCAGAAAAAGGGGCATGGTACTGCTCCACTGAGAAAGAAAGATGCGAACATATTTTTTCTGTTGGGGACAATTTGTATAAAACATACATTAAATTGCCAGAGCCCACCCCAGGAGAAAAAGAGAAAGGGAAAAAGAGGAGCCCCTAGTCCCTACCTACCCTCAGCCATAGGAGGGACCGGCAGTCTATCAGCAGCCTAAGCGCAAACGTCATAGCACTGTGAAGACAAGATGTCCAGTGTCCCAGCTTTGGCCGCACTGTACTACCTATGGGGTGATGCCATCAAGTCAGACAGCCATGTCTTCAGCTAGCCTATAACAATTACCAGTAGTTTGATTTTTATTACCTGCTGCTGGCCATCCACTAGCGAGTGACTTATTCAAGTGTCTTGACTCACACTTTGTTCACACCTGCACTAGGGCAATAGCTGTTGGCATTAGGGCTGGTTGTGTCAGGCTTGCACCTTTTATTGCAGGCCCCAATTTTCTAGAAAACAAGCGCACACTGGCTATGGGTTGGTTGAATCATGGCAGGGGAAACACCCCCAACACTGCCTGTCTAGCTTGTTATTTCACTAGCCTTGACTAGTTAGGTCTAGTGCTGGTCATTACAAAACTGTAGAATCCCACAATCTTTGTCTCCTCCAATACAGATTATGAAAAAACTCTTGTGCTGGATACGTTTAGAGGAAGATTGTCATTTTATTTTTTTGGTGATTTTATATTGTTTGCAATTTAGTAATTGGCATAATTGGAATAAGGATAATGTGTTGAGTCATAATGCAGTACACAATGCTTAATGTTTTTTTTCAATATGCCTCAACATCTGCTGTATTTAGCAACTTTACTCTCAAATTTGCTGAAAAAGCACACGGAGTACTAGGAAGTCTAAACTTGCCAGAAATGGATCAGGTGTTACTCGGGAAAAGCTGTTCCCTCTTGCTGCTATTTTTGGGGGATGCTCAATCCCTCAAAAAAGATAAGAAAAAAAAGGAAACCTGTGCAAGGGAATGGGCAATTTTATAATATATTTAATAATCTTTATATATAAGCAGACTGGCCAGTAAAACATAAAATCCATACAATACAATAAAAAATACTGTGCAATATAAAACAACTATTGAATATCCCCAATTATTATTACACTTTTGCTGATAGTCTTATGAGTGATTAGTATCTTTGTTAGTGTTGATACAGATCACTGTTAGTAGATGCAAGGCGTTTAACAACAGTCCCAACATCTGAGTTAATTGCTGTTAGTTATTCTAACAATGGATTAATAAACCTCCTTCAATGCCGACGTCTGGCCAGACACACAAATATAACCGGTACCACTTTTAAATCTTAGACTTAATATAGCATTACCACCACTTGTGTCTCCAGTATGCTGATCACGTATTGCAGCTATTTCCAGACTTCACCCACTTCGGAGATTTTATGGGCTAAAACAATATTCCATTAGAAAAAAGACAGTCACCCAAATTGGTAATACACCACAATATGATGTGATAACCATGAAGTCCTGGTACGAAACGCGTTGGGTGTGGCCATTACGGAGGACATGGTGATGTCATCTTGGTGAAGTGAATGGAGACGGGCAGCGGCGGCTTGTGATAGCGCAGTGTGAGAGGTTGCTGAGATGGGGAAAGGAGATACCTGAGCTGCGTGTGATTCCACAAATCATCCACCTGTTCCAGTTTCACCATGTATTTATCACTGTATACATGTAGATTATATATGTCCGCTCTTGTTGTTTGAATACCCGCACTTGATTTCCCCTCACCACGGGACTGACAGACACTGCTGCTCAGCAAACAGAGACATCGGGCCACACAGATCCCTGTGGGATACGTTATAGGGGTTCCCTGATGACGCGCCCCACACGCCCCCGGTAACTTGGTTACCAGACGCTAGCCTCTGCAAACTGCCCGTGGTACTGATTGACAGCACCCGGAGGCGAGGCTTGAGGTTGGCTTGGCGCCTATTTCATTCACAATTTAAACCTGTCAGGATTCTTTGTGTGCTACCCCTGAGGAAAACCGGAGATCCGGTTGAAACGGCTGTCGGGTCAGCCCTATTGTACTCTTTTGACTATGTTGTCATTTCAATGCACATCACCTTTTTTCATCATCATAACAAGTGCTGTTCTGTTCCTTTCCTGCTGAGCTGGGTTGGGTAAATGCTGTGTATATATATATATATATATATATATATATATATATATATATATATATATATATATATATATATATATATATATATATATATATACACATACACACACACAAAAACAAAAAGGACCCCAACCGCGCTCAATAGAACAATAGCAGCTGAGGGATCCCCTGTTAGCTGAGATAATATATAATAGCTGAGATCCTCTGCTGCTGTTCTAACACTGTTTGCACAACTCTCCAACAGCCTTCGCTGTTCGCTCACAGGGGCCCCACCTGGTGAAAGTGTCCCCACACTCACTCCCAGTAATGCTCTGTGGGGGATGTGTCGGGCAAACAGCAATTACTGCATGCATCAGAGGGTATGTGCCACAGTGCGCTGGCAGGGGCCCTTCATGAGAGCTGATTCGTGTGCAGGGGTACAGCAGGCTGCGATGGGGGGGAAGCTTTGGGCCCCTAGGGCAACTGCCCTTTAAGCCCATATGCTAAGACGTCCCTGATGTCCAGGTGTTTTTGAGGAGGGTCTGTGACGTTAGTGGTGACCACTTCCAGCCTGTCTCAGTCACAGATTAGTGGAAACCTCTGACCTACTCATGATTGCACAAATGGTTCAGGATTTGTGTACAGATGGTGATTAACAATACATTTGCAATTCTTTTGCAATTTATCAAGTTGCATTTTCTCTTTCTGTCTGGGTGATGGCTTTCTCCTCGCAGTCCACTCTGAATTTTCATATTAGCAATCCATACTGAATCAGCCACTTAATACCTGTTTTTCTCTGCCCCACCCTGAAATACATTTACTTGTCTTTTATGCCTTGTATTGCTGCATTTCTAGTTCCCCCCATATATATATTTTCCCGATTGTATTCATTATTTTTCAAAATTACAATATTATTGAGTTTGTATTTCTTCATGTCTATATAGGTCTGTTATAATTGAGCTCTTGAATTCTAGCTAAGTGAATATTGAAATTTCAAATGTTGACAATATTTTGTATGTATGCGAAGTGCTTATACTTTTGTATAATGCGCATGATTTCATTACTCTTGTGTTTTTTCTATGAATCTGAACTGTTTTACTGTAACTCTTATTGTACTATTTGATTTAAAAAAATTAAACAGATTACAAAAAAATGTTAAACATGATGACAAATCGGTAATAAGATAGCAGTTTGAACTGTGCAGTGGTCAAATAATGGGGAATTATCGCACTCGATAAACCTGTTCTAGTCTAGTTCGGCACAACTAAACCCCTACGGAATCTTTTAACAATGGATAGCAATGTACATATCTTGCTACCAAGTGCTGCTGTTTTGATGGTATGTGCGCTAGTGCACAGATTTCAATGTCAATAAGGTTGAGTACCTGAGTTTCATTTGAGAAACTGTAAAAAGGATTTGTATAGATACAGTAGTGCCACTTAAAGACCACACAGTCCTTCAGTGTTCTCCATGGCATTGATGCATTTTGCTATAATCACAGCCAAGGATTTTCTCTGCAGGGCCCATTACTTACATGTTCAGTTGCGGAGAGTAAAGCAGAAGTAAGTAAGGGAGCAGCACAAAAAGGAATAAGGAGATCAGGCATGAAATTTTTTTTTATATTTTTAGAAGTCAGAAAATGATGCGGAACAAGAAAATGATAAATATTTTAAGTGATGCTTAAGTAATAGCACAAAATTGGAGACCTGGAGAGGCATGGAGTTTGAGGTCTCTTCGTACAGGTTGATCAGGTTGGAGAGCTTGATCTGCTACTCTTTCTTTTATGCTTAAGATTCTCTCTTGTAACATAGGGATAGTGAATGACCATATTAAACATACCAAGATATTTTTTTGTATTTATTGTGGACCAATTTGTTGGGCAGCAGTGTTCTTTTCTTCAGACAACCTTGGGTGGGTTGGGCCTTTAACTATCTTGTGATGTTTTGTGTTTCTGTCTGGTACAGTGCATGCCTCCCCTTTCATTTTACTGGCTGTCTGTATCCCCTCCTCCATTACGCTCTGATGTGCATTTGAAGTGCTGCACATTTCCTAATATTCTAGTTATCGATAACCCGGTCTTTAGTGCAGTGCTTGATGAGGTTGAGATAGATTAAGAGGATTCTAGACCTGTGAGAAGTGGGCCCTTCTGCACGATTTCAGAGAAAGATTCAGTGGATGCCTGGTTGTCAGCAAAACAGTTTTTGTCACTAAGTTTAAAGTCACCTGCATTCCTACCTTTTTGTAGGTTTAATTTTTTTGGTGGACAGAGCTGTGTTCCTCTGCTCCTTTAGTCCAGGGTACTTTCAAGGCTTGTCTTGAAGGTACGCTGTAGAATAGATTTCAGGCTCTGGGGTAGACAAACCTAGTTAGTAGGCTACTGGCTAATAAGGTTGAATGGTTGATCATTAGAAAGAAACAGTTTGATTTATTACTTGAGAAATCTAAGTGGTCTTCTTTCCTCGACCCATAATTACTGTGTACAAGCTGACAAGGCTGATGTTGTTCCTACCACTGTACCCAGACTTCTGGATTTAACTGGGACTTTACAGTACCCCATCCATTACTGCAGTGCTTTATGATCACATTTTTATGTGTATAGGTCTAATGGCCTAATTCAGACCTAAGCGCAAAGCACCTTTTTCTCAATTGGCCAAAACCATGCTGCACTGCAGGTGGGGCAGATGTAACATGTGCAACTATCTCTATACATGTTAAATCTGCCCCACCTGCAGTGTGTATGGTTTTTCCCAGTTTGAGAACAAATGTGTACTGCGATAAGATATGAATAAGGGCCAGTGTGCAGAAATCCACAAAATGTGGCTGCACCTGACTTTGCCCAAATCAGAATCCATCCCATGCACTGTAATAGGCTTACAAAAGCACATGCAGATCCAAAATGTGCACATAAAAGAAAAGCAGAAAAACAAACACCTACTGTAGGAATAAAAACTTCTTTATATAAACAATCATATCCCTTTTAATTACCAAATTCACGAAAGCCAAAAGTTGGTTGTATTTTTTTTTTTAAACACATCAGTATCGTGTAACATTTTTTAGTGATTTACAGAAAGTGTATTTAAAGTAATTACCGACTGTATGAAAAGGTCGTTTCTCCGAAACAGAATAAACTTGTTTATGTTTAGCAAAAATAAAAACTCACTTTGTTCTAAACGTCACGTAAAGTCCTGAATTTAAGAATATCAATTAATAGAGGCACATCAAGAACAGCTAAAGCTTATTGAAATATTCTCACTTGTCTGTTAATCATTTCACTTGAGACATACAAAGCAGTTCTACTTGACATATTTAAAAAAATATTTAATATGTTTCTGGCTTTATAGCGTCTATCAATCTAAATTATTAACATGAAACAAGCTTGAATAGATTATGGCTCTGAAATTAATTCTAATAGGAATAGCAGTTATACAAGTTGTACCAGTCAAAACAAGCTTTGTTTAAAATTCTTAGTTTGGAAGTTATGTAAGTCTTCTAAGTTTCCAGTGATAAATATAATAGTCTCTTGGTTCTTCTCAGTCGCTTTCGCTATCCGCAGGCTCAGGAGAAGACCTGTCTGCGCTCTCCAGATTTTCTTCTTTAGCCTCTTCTCCAGAAAGTTCTCTCTCACTTTTGAGAAGTGAATCGCTGACTGAAAATTTGCGCATTTTAATGTTTGGCAGCTTCTTCAGATCCAAATCCCATTCTCTGATGAGGAATGAAAAGGAACAATAGGAAGAGAAAAAAAAAGTGTTTGTTCATTTATCAAAACTGCACAGAAATGCCCTGGGGAATTCTAGAAAATAATTCAATCAAACATACTTCCAAGGACTAAAATTGTACAGTAGGCTTAGCTAGTAAAATGATGTATACATCAAATGAAGCAGGCAGCCATAACTTTCATTTGCATTACTGCAAGTTATCTTGTGTATTGCAATTCAATTAAAAGCGCTAATAAACCTAAATAGCATGACATTGAAATAATTCACAAGCACCTATTTCAAAGTACCAGGAGCTTAGAAATAGACGTATGATTCTCTTTGCAAAAAAAAAAGACAATTTAGAATGTAGGAATGTCAAGGGATCAAGTTAATTACCGAAGTTCCAGTAGAATGATTAAATTGCTTTCCCACATAAAACTAAAGATTTGGATTAAGTAACATTTACATTATTCTCCAAAACTACAGCTCAACTAATTCCATTTTCCTTCATCCAATTTTAGGCTATAAGTATCCAGTTTAATATGACCTATACCTCTGCAACCCTCACTTCCTGGCCATCAGGTGAATGGACATGCTAGAAAAAGCTGCGAAGATGCAGAAAAAAAACTTCTCTAAAATGTAATTGCTTCAACATTTTTGCATATGAAATAAATAAAAAGCATAAACAGCATACAACATAGTTATGTGCTCAGCTGGCGGAATATATTCCAGCATTTTAACATTCCACCTATTCAGAATGCTATCCTGGCGGAATATCAAACAGGTATTCCGCCTGACAGTATCCTGCCCGCCACCATGAGTGGGACCCGGCTCGCAGTGCATATTAATGAGCGAGTCCCAGCTCTACTGGGGATAGTGGCGCTGACAGCCGTATAGGTAATGAGTGGGTGAGCCGCTCATTAATATTCACTGCAATCTGGCCCCTGTTCCAGCACTGCTGGGGATAGTGGCGCTGACTACCTCGCTGTGAGCCAGGGGACCAGGGATGGATACAGAGGGGGGCGATAGGCTACTGTTACCCATACCACTACTCCGTGCAGCCGAATTTCCCCTCCCCTCTCCTTCTGGTGTCTGTTTCTCCCCTCTCCCCACGTAGATGCGCCCCTCCCCGGCTGATGCTGCTGACCTCACTCCTCAAACACATTGCTGCTCCCTCCTGCGATCCGGCAACATTCTGGATGGAGTGTATATGACTGAGATGCAGCAGTGAGATCAAGAGCAGAGTGGCAGTGAAAGCAGAGCAGAAGATGCAATGGCAGCAGTGCACTGGAGCAAAGAACTGAGGTGCAGCAGGGGGAGCAGAGGCGCTGCTGTCACCCGACAGCTCTGCTGCTCCTGCTGGAGCAGAAGTGGCAAACTCTCGGGTGACAGCGGCGCCTCTGATCTGTGTTCTGGCTCTGCTACCTTTCCATTCATTTGAGTGCGGCTTTGGTCATCATGACAAAGGCTGACCCTTCTGGTTCACCACTGTACACGTGCTGCCGGCCTTTCAAGCATTGCTGCCATGGTACCTTTGAATATTTATTCTTTATTTGCTTGTTTATTTATTTTTATCTTTTGTCTTTATTTTGCATATTATGCTTAATTATGTTTCGTTATGTTACATTTTTTACTGTGTCCTTGTGATCTTGATTCCCTTCTGGGTGCTGTGGAACAGTGATGTTTTTACTTAGGCCATAATTCTGGTTGATTCAGTCTGCGGCAAATTCTAATGGGGACAGATGTTTACGCACATATGCGCATGTGCAGGGCTTCTGTGCGGGTGCGTTCGGCGACTTACATAGTCGCCATGGTGTCTGCACAGGAAGGGTTGGGATGGAGGCAGGGCAAGCAGGGGGAATTTGCATGCACACACCCTGCGTTTCCTGGGCATACCCACAAAAATGGTGGGTGCGCCCAGGAAAACGCTGGGGGCGTCCCCATGCAAACAAAGGCAGGCACCTGCCTTGCGGGGGCAGGCCGCCCGCTCTGTTTTCGGAGGCCGTAAGTCTAGGTCAGTCCAAACTGACAGATTTGCGAACAGTGTAAAAGTAATCTGATGGTCAGTGACTATCAAATGATTTTGTCCCTGTAGGCTACCCTGCGAATGGATGCATATGCTAAAAATCCATTCGCAAAGCAACAGAGATGTGGGGATGGGGCGGGCATTCTCGCTCAGGAAGGGCAGTGTTAAATGGCGATTTTCGCTGCTTAACTAGTCAAACAGAATCACTCCCTTAGTCTATTGTGTAGCTGACAAGTACTCGTTATTGCTATTATTTCTACAAGCCCTATCTTGAAAAAGAACAGAAACGTTGACCTGTATTTTGGGATGGATTGACTGGTGAGTGCTTTTGTTTGGATTATTTTAATTTGTATATATACTTTGTGTAGTATTGTCTTTATTATTTATTTACAGTTTCTTATATAGTGCTGCAGATTCTGTTGCGCTTTACAATTTACAGATTAGGTACACCTCCAATGCTACCAAAATAACTAGATTTTATATATGCATTGCACCCAGCACTTCTCCTTAAGTGAGTCACTGCTCCTGGGGGGTGCAGTCAGCATCCCAGTGGTCAGGATACCAGCATTCACTATACCAGCACTGGCATCCTGCCTGCCATCTAGTTTGCGGATTTACATCAGCTCATCCGGCGGAATATATTCCGCCAGTTTGACATTCCACCTATTCAGAATGCTTTCCTAGTGGAAAGCATCCTGGTGAATATCAAACAGGTTCATTCCACCTGACAGCACCCTGCCTACCGCCTGTCACTGACAGCAGTAGTGGGGACCCGGCTTGCAGTGAATATTAATGAGCCGGTCCCCGCTCCATCGCTGCTGGGGATAGCGGCGCGGACAGCCACATAAATAATGAGCGGAGACCCTCTCTGCTTCCTGTGCCCCCGGCTACAGTATAGGCAGGAGCACTGACAGGCTGTCAGCCTGCAGCCTCATCTATGTTTGTTTGTTACATTTAAAATAAGATAAACAGCATCATACTATATGACAATGTCATATTTTACAAGAATATAAGTCTGCAATGTATAAATCAATGTGCAAGTGGAATAAATCTTTCTCTCATTGTGAATGGCACTTGTAAACACATTTTCTTCATAGGACTGTAAGAACACAAGGAAAAGATTACATTTGTGTCAAAAGGTTTTGTGTATTTAAAATACTCATTCTAGAGAACCAAAAGCCTTACCATATTTCACTTCTGTGTTTTAGGATTATGTTTTGAATCTGTTAATTTTTGGTGGTGCCCTAGGGTGGTTTGGGGGTGGTTAGTGCCCCAACTATAATGTTAGGGACCTGCCCCATGAGATTACCTTTATGATTGGTGGGTAGGCCATTGTTATGACAAAAAAACATGTATATGATATATAAATTTATTAAAATTGTAATGGCTTTATAGTGCACCCGCTTTCATGTTTCTTAGGGCCCCAAAACACTAGGACGATTTGGGACAATTTCACCCAATCCCGACAGAGTTTTACATGCGATAAATCACATGTGATTTCAATGGCAAATCGTAAGCGAGCCCCCCAGGAAGCTGCCAGGGGAGCTCAAGGACAATTTGGCCCGAATTGCCCTTAGGGTGGGGGCCTTTCGTTATACTAATAAGTCCAGCTAAGTAGCACATCCTATTATTAGCATCTAGGGTGGTACAGACCCCATCCCCTCAACAAAGTAAAAAATATCAAGAACTACTGAATGATAAAATTCTTTAACATTGACTACAAAGTTCTATTAGATTTGTAGTTCTCAAAGATTCATATGGCTACTAGCAGTAAGGAAGAGCTTTAATTCTATAGAAACATGACAAAATGAAACATTTTTGGCCCAGCCATTCAGGAAGTAATTGAAAGCTTTTACAAGGTCACAAAACGAGAATGACAGATACATACAGTAATTGCACTGTATTCATATTTAACATCCATCACCTGAGAATTGGATTTATATTAACATCCATCACCTGAACATTCCTCAGGCATGTACTAGAGGACACAGGAGTGTTAAAAGTGCCATCTGCCCGTTAAGTGCAAATACATATGCAACTACAAATGTAGCAATGCTAACCTTTGGTGTACCGGGCTGCGACTATTCGCAGTTTGTGATTGCTGACGGCGAAATGTCACAGCTCAGCTCACCATCCCATATCACAGGAAAGATGAGCAAGGCTACATCTGTAACTGCAGTTCCCTGTGTGGATTCACTGTACTGTATGCACTGAAAATCTGATGTCACAACTTCTTATGGAATGAATAGGCTGCTATTTAATAAACATTGGTTTGGAAACAAAATGGCAGTTCAATGTAAGAGATCGGTACACTTTAAATCAACTTAATGCACTTTTAGAAAGTACTAAACTGTATATAAAACTGTATAGACAGATATATAATGTTCTGTGATCTAGCAAATTTAATAACACATATCCCCAATATAGCCAGTGGTATGAAGGATGTACAAGCTGGGATCCTACTGATGTGTCCTCACACATCTAGCTTTAATATACAATACAGCACAAGATATTTGGTATGAGTGAGTTGCCAGGTTGTGCAACTTCATCATAGTCTTAGTCACAGTATCATGGCATGGTTATATGTGGTAGCTTGCAGTCCCTCATTATTTTGATACCCCTTAGGCCTTTTCTGTCATCATCCACTCACTGGTCATCTCACGGCTCGACTACTGCAATGCTCTCCTCACCGGCCTCGCTCGATTCCAAGTGGCTCCTCTCCAATCTATCCTCAACTCTGCAGCCAGGCTTATCTTTCTGCCACTCCCCTTCCCCTACAGAAACCTCTTAAAACACCTCACTCACACATACAGGGCCATCTCTAATTCTAAACACTTGCGGTGCCTTATAAATAAAATTATAATAATAATAATAATGGACACAAACATTTAGATGTCTGACATTGCATTCAAATATATTTTAATATGGAGTTGGTACCACTCTTCTTGAAAAGATTTTGGAGGCAATGATGTTGGACAAGGTGGCCTAGCATGCAGTCTGTTCCAGTACACCCCAAAGGTGCTGGATGGGCTGGAGGTCTGGGCTCTGTGCGGGCCAGTCAAGTTCTTCCTTACTGAACTCCTTAATCCATGTATTTATAGTCCTTGCATTGTGCACAGTCATGTTCTTATAGAAAAGGCCACAAAATTAAAAGCATATCATTGTCCAAAATGACATGGTATGCAGATGCAATAAGATTGCCCATCGCTGGGAATAAGGGGCCTAGCCCAAACTCTGAAAAACAGCCCTATAACATTTTCCCTCCACTAGCAAACTTCCCAATTGACATTATGCAGTCAAGCAGGTAACACTCTCCCACCAAACGCACAATCCTCCATCTGACTGCCAAACAGAGGCATGATTTAGCATTCCACACAACACATTTCCACTGCTCCACAGTCTAATGTACTTTACACCACTCCATTTGACACTTAACAAAAGGCGATGTGAGGTTGGAGAGCAGCTACTCTGCCATGGAAACCCAATCCTTTAAGCTACCACCACCAAATTTTGATGTTTTCATTAATGCCAGTGGAATTCCTTAAGACTTTAAGCTATGGAATCAGCAGTGTTGGCAACATTAACTCACCAAGCACTTTATGCAATCTAGAGCTTTATTTTTTTATGATTTTGGGCAACAAAAAATGCACAGCTGAGTTGAAACCTGGGCATTGACAGGGGCTATTTGGAAAAAGTTTAAACATAAGTTACACATCTGTAGTAAGAGAAAATCAGTCTATAACTTACCTAAATGTTTTTAGATGTTTTGTATTCACAATATCCGGTATCTCTGAAATAAAAGAAATGAAAAAAAAAAAAAAAGGTTTGAGAAAGTTGTGTAAAAGCCCCATGGGCTACAAATAAACTAAATGGAAGAAAAAAACATGTAATTTTCTGGTGTGCACACTGTACTGCTGTATGGAGAGGTGATAAAGCAGAACAAGAGAATGGCAAAAATCAAAACCATTTTTAACACTGCTCTAAGCAAGCTGTGTTCCTGAAAACAGGAGGAAAATTGGGTCAAGCTTCTGAGCCATTAATACCACTTTCAGATGTTCCGTATCCATTCCTATTCAGGTCAAATCACCCTTCCAACTTACTTTGACTGCCCTTTAATAGGGAAAACTTTAATTAGTGCTGTATTCCTCCAAATAAATAGTAGGGGCAATTCAATTGGTTTTAAAACGTTGCAATGATGGATTGGTACTCATTGTTGCAATTCAATCGTTTTGTACGCTCTTTAGCTTATCCTGCCCAATGAATTAATTGCAGTATTAGGCGGGAAAACTTGACTAAATTTATGGGAATAACTGTATGGGCACATTTCAGGTTGCCACATCCTTAGGGCTTGAGCTGAAATGTATCTGCCGTGACTAAGGGATGTTTGATGGTTCTCACCCAGCAGTATGAATGTACAGATATTGGCACACTTGTTTCCACCTATTTCACCATCATTATACCAGTGAGGGCTTTTAAGCCCACAACAAAGACACCCGCATAAGATGTAAGACACTCCCACCTAAATGGACTTTTAAACCTCAGCAATGGATGAGAAAGCTACACTCTCCCTGCAGAAGACCCAAATAGACACACACATATACACATACATATACACCAGATGGATAGATCCGGCACTCAGGTCTTAGCATCTGTCCAATAATGGACTGAGGGATACTGTGCTCCAGTGCCTCCTTGTAGAGAGGATATTGCTGTCCTCCCAAAATACACAAAAAATAAGTGGCACTCAGAGTCTAGTAAAGTGGTAAAGGTGTGGACTCTTTAATCCTTAAAGATCCATATCGATGCTTTCAAGTTTAAGGGAGCAACGTTTCAATACTAAAGGCATATTTTAAAACTTTTTAAGCCTGATGAAAATACGCCTTTAGTATTGAAACGTTGCTCCATTAAACTTGAAAGCGTTTGCAACTATTTGGAGTGCCGTGATTTCGTATATATATATATATACATATGTATATACATATATATATATATATATATATATATATATACACACTGTACATACATACATATATATACACATATATATATATATATATATATATATATATATATATATATATATATATACATACACACACACACACACACACATACATATATATATACACACATATATATACATATATATACATATACACACACACCCCTTTCCTAGTTTTGGGGTGCCCTATGGCTTGTGACCACATTGTTTAAACAGACATTGTAGGGGCTCTGCACACACTAAATTAACTGATAATAAATAGTGGGGATTTGGTTCATGAATTGATCCATGCATTTAAGCCTGCAGCCCCCTTCAAGGGACCCCACTTTTCTGCAGGTCCTAACACTATCGCTGAAAATGGCTACAATACACATAGCTATCACATCAATGTATGATTCCAGGCATGCTATCTGGTCTGAAGCTCACAGCACACTTTGCTTTTATAGGTGAGCAGCTACCAACACACCGGTCACTAATCATCTAGGGAAATGGTTAACATAAGCTATGGAATCTTAGTTAAAAACAGGGTGCATGAGAGAATGCGACCACAATAAGACTAATTTAAAAAATTAATCTAATAAACAATATATACACTTAAGGGGGCTGCAGGTTTAAATGCATTGATCAATTCATGAACCAAATCCCCACTATTTATTATCAGTTAATTTAGTGTGTGCAGAGCTCCTACAATGTCTGTTTAAACAATGTGGTCACAAGCCATAGGGCACCCCAAAACTAGGAAAGGTGAGTGCCGATGTTAAGTGTATATATTGTTTATTAGATTAATTTTTTTAATTAGTCTTATTGTGGTCGCATTCTCTCATGCACCCTGTTTTTAACTAAGATTCCATAGCTTATGTTAACCATTTCCCTAGATGATTAGTGACCGGTGTGTTGGTAGCTGCTCACCTATAAAAGCAAAGTGTGCTGTGAGCTTCAGACCAGATAGCATGCCTGGAATCAAACATTGATGTGATAGCTATGTGTATTGTAGCCATTTTCAGCGATAGTGTTAGGACCTGCAGAAAAGTGGGGTCCCTTGAAGGGGGCTGCAGGCTTAAATGCATTGATCAATTCATGAACCAAATCCCCACTATTTATTATCAGTTAATTTAGTGTGTGCAGAGCCCCTACAATGTCTAAAATTATATATATATATATATATATATATATATATATATATATATACACACACACATACATACATACATACATATATATAATAAAATATATATAAAATTTCTAATGCCCTGCATTAGTGGGCTCCCCGCATTACCCGCGAGTCTCGCTGTCTGGGGGAATCCTCGCCATCCTCTGACAGCGAGGATTCCCCTGGAACGTTGAATAGGGTGAGCAGCCGGCGCAGGGGTTAAACAGCGAAGATCGCTTATTTTCTGTGATCTCCGTCGATTAAACCCCTTATCGGCCGCATTAAATACGGGCCATAGTTGCAAACAAGAAATCACATAATGCAACCAGCAATGTTAATATCAATACTTGCAAAAGTTCCCAAAATATGATTACTAATGTTAAAGAAATATCAACGAACATTATGCATAGACACATCTATGGTGTGCCTACTGTAGTCTCCCTAATTCTAGTTACTGTATCAACACACACACACACACACTCAACACAAGGTTGGAGAAAGCCCAAAAAATGGAAGATCCCACAACGACATCTAACAAACAACAAAAATCATCTAAATCAACAACATGCGTTATTAAAAGAACACAGCATAATGTCAGAACAGACTTGGCTTGCAGAAACAACAGAAGAGGTATGGTTGGCAAGGAAAATGGACTGCAATATGTAGATGACAGCAACGTTTAGAGGACAAAATATAATTTATTATGAATGTAATTTGTCAGTGCAATGAATTGTTAACACCTGTTGTAATATATTTTAACACTTATATGAGTGATTACAGGGAATTTAATCTCAAATGGATTACAGAGTAGTAGGTAAAAGTTGATTCTTTATTTTCTCCAGTGTTTGCTTCTATGTACGTAACCAGAACATCCATACTGGAAAACGTTTGCTTCTGATTCTAATTACAAATTGGCAATCGTTTTTAACCTAGATAGTAAACTCTTTCTGGAACAATTTATTAAACTTAATAGTGTCACCATTTTGTATGAGCAAGTGATGAAACAAATCAGAAATCACAAGCAGTGATGCCTGAAGTGATATTTGTAGCAGAGAGCTTACATTAAAGATTCTCTTCTGTGCAATATTGGCTTTTTTAAGCAGAAAACAGATGGATGACTGAATTAACAAGACTGCATGAAAGGTCAGGATTGGATAACATACTTTGTGAGTCATTTTTTTTTACTTTTAACACACTGGGTGACATTCCATTAAATGGAATATAAAAGAGAACATTCTGTGTAAAAAGGAATGGATTTATCTATGAGAAAGTAAGCTCTGCAATATTTATATGTCAAAGAGTACTAATATATCTAGGGCTATGGGATTTGCCTGTAAAATAAGTATCTTATATAACAAAAGGCTAATGCAGCTCCTCACCTCTATGGAGGGGGTTGGGGAAATGTATTTATTAACCGGTTCTTATACAGCGCAGCATATTCAGTTGCGCTTTACAATAAGAGACAGTGATACACCAAACTGGGAATTTACAGACAGTCAAAGGTATGAGGGCCCTGCTCGCAAGCTAACAATCTACAGGGAAATAGGCATTGATACAAGGATAGATATTCTTCATTGCATTAATTCCACCAGAATGCAAAGGTGTGCTGTGTGATACAGTGACCCAGCAGTTTGGCCAGGGGTCAGGAGAATGGGAAATGTGAAAAAGAAGGAGAGAGGATATGTGTGGACTGTACAGTGGGGATGTGATTGGATAGGAACGGTATGTGAATGTTAAGTGGCTGGTTCTGGAATTTGATAAGCTTGCCTGAAGAGGTGAGTTTTCAGGGAACGCTTGTAGGTTTGGAGACTGGAGGAGCGCTTATTGTGCTTGGGAGGGCATTCCACAGAGTGGGTGCAGCCTGAAGAAAGTCCTGCAATCAGGAACGGGAGCGAGTAATGAGTGTGGATGAGAGTTGCAGATCTTGTGAGAAGCGAAGACGTCGGGTTGGAAGATATTTTGAGAAAGATGCATGTTGGTTTATGGCCTTGTGTGTAAGTAAAATAATTTTTCATTGCATACAGAAAACAGGTAACCAATTAAGTGACTATATGATAGAGTTGCTTTGCAGACAATGAATGTCTAGCTAGGAAGATTGGCCTGTAGTGGTAAAAGTCTGTATTGGGGAAGGCCAATAAGGAGACTATTACAATAATCAATGCGTGAGATGATGAGAGCATGGATTACAGTTTTAGTAGTGTATTGTGTAAGGTGAATTGGTTTTCAATATGTTTTTTAGGTGCACGTGGCATGATTTCGAGGGATTGAATGTGGGGAACAAAGGAAAGTTCAGAGTAAAAGATAACACCTAGGCAGAAAGTTTGAATGGTAAAAGTGATTGTCATATTCTCAACAGCGATAGAGATATCTGGTTGGTAACTACTATTTATTGGTGGAAAATTAATTCATTCGTTTTTTTAAATATTCAGTTTGAGGTGGAGAGATGACATCCAAGACGAAACAGCAGAAAGGAATTCAGAGACATGGCCCAATACAGATGGGGACAGGTCCGGGGAGGATAGATAGAGCTGAGTATCATATCATCTGCATACAGATGACACTGAAATCCAAAAGAGCCGATTAGTTTGCCAAGAGATGAGGTATAGAGTAGGAAAAGAAGAGGACCTATGCACACTGATGGCCACTATATGCCGCCTGATGGAGCAATTCAAGTGTTACTCCAGGCACGCACAGCCACCTGGGCTGGTATTGTTGTTATTCTTTTCTTAGTCATTTTGATGGGTTCGTAACTAGTTTTTAGAATACTCCTGCTGTATGGATAAGCCTGCAAGCTGTATGAAAGTGCCAAATCAATAGGTTAATGAAGGTTATTTCCTCAAAACATTAGTAGAGAAAACTTGTGTTTGTAAGGCTTGTTGCCAGTAGTCTGTGTGCTATGGTATGTATATGCTAATGATAAGGAATAGTAGTAACTTGTTTATGTTGTATTTACTGTAGCTTAGAAAGAAACTGAGGCATTGTTCTTGAAGGTAGATATAGCAAATTGAAAGCAGGTAGTGTGTATATATTTTAATGGAAAAGCAAATAACAGGTATTTTTTTTTAACTAAGCTTTTAGGGTTTTTACACTAGGGCAGCAGGTTTCAAATTGTGGTTCCTGACCCCAAAGTGGGTCCCGTTTCCATAATATTGAAAGTTGCCTTTCTTATCTTTCAGCTGGTGATTCAAGACGTCTTGTTGTGAGCTGGGAGCTCATATTTATACCCAGAGTCTTTTGGACTGGATTTGCATAATTAATTGATTCACCGGTTTTATACTTCTAATTTTATATAGACTTCAACAGAGACAGACTTAAAAGTATTATATCAATATACAGATGAAAAATAAACATAAAATACAGCATACAATCAAATAAAAACACAATAGTATTTTGTGTCTGATTTTGAACTTATACAAACACTTCCGGGTTACTATGATCTCATATTACTACAAGTGAAATCGGCTGTTGTGGAGCACAATAAAAGGAAAACTTTCCAAGAAGCATAGAGAGATCAGTTACTCTATGTAGCGTGCTAGTTAATTATAGAAGTATTCGTATAATAAATCAGTTTATTATAATTAAAGATAATAATAATATTCAATGACCGAATATGACCTAATAGTCATTCCACCAATCAGGGAGTGTATATAGTGACTATATACACTCCCTGATTGGTGGAATGACTATTCAATAGCACGCTATTAGTGAGGTTACAAATTAGTCCATTATCCATCACAGGACTGATCCCTCCAGCGACTCCCAGGACCTTATTACCGTGTAGACTCCATCTATTTGGGACTGCTGCTATTGTACAGTGCAGGTTTTACATGCGTCACAACTATGCTATTTACAGAGTTGCAATTGATCTGGATATGTATATTTGTTTTTATTGTCATCTTAAATATTAAAATTGTTCATAATAATTGATTCACCTGGTAACATTTATTAGATGTGTGCTGCTTTGCTTTTTCCTTTGTCTAGATCACTCATGTGTGGCTGACATTCTGTGGTAACTTGCTGAAGTCCTGTAATCATTTGTATTGTCTGACGGGGTCCAAGCACAAAACAGTTGGGAACCGCTGCACTAGGGGATTCAGTTACTAAATACTTGTCCTTATAAATCTAGCCTAAAAAAGTCACACAGCAGGAGGCTGATAAAGCTGCTAGATGCAGCAAAACGCATCAGTTTTGTCACACTGCATCTTACTGTGACCCCATACTTGGATCTAATGCCCGAACCAGCCAGGATTTATCTACAACATCAGGGGACATGTGGAGATAGGAATCACCTCAGCCTTACCAAAACCTTAAGTGATATGAGACGCATGAGGTACGGAGGAATTCAGCCTTACACCATTAAAAAGCGTATGGTAACTATGCGACTGAGTCTGTACAATGAAGCAGAACATAACTTGATCAAAAATAAAAACAGCCATCATAGCAGTTTGCATGCAAATTCAGAGACTCATTCATACACAAATGTACAGGAATTGCCCATTTTGTTAGCTTAGAATCACTATTAAAAAAATAAAGACACCTGACAAAGTCATGGCAACTGGAGTGCAAAGAGGGGCTGTTTGGTGCCACTGCAATATAGATGTACAAGGACACATCTGTGTAAGTACTGACATTTCAGTTTCTGTGGTCAAACCCAATAAGAATTGGTGACTTGCAAATGCTGCCGCTTAGTAAAAGGAGCGCTTTTTCATCGAGGCATTGGACTATTAATCATGCAGATAATAACTGTCAAGAAGCACTGTCAGAAGTGTCACAAGTTGTGTTAACCTTTGCAGAATCCAGGAAGATTACACTCCATTTTACATCAGTCTTAAACTGATGGAAGAAAGAATTATATTATGAGAAAGGTCAGAATGAATGTAAAGGGATACCCCTTTCACACCAGAAAATGCAGGGACCCACCCAAGAATTCGGCAAAGGGAATTCGGCAAAGGGATCATTCCTGAGCATTGCCGGGTTGGCCCCGGGTCCCTGCATTTTCTGGTGTGGGAAGCAGGCGGGCAGGAGGCGGAATGGCAGCGGAAGCAGTACAGTAGCCAGGCCGGGGATCCACACAGGCAGTGGGTGCAGATGACAGGTCAGACGGCGGGTACAGATGACAGGTCAGACGGCGGGTACAGATGACCCAGATCTCCGTCGGCAGTGAGGGCGCCGGAGAGCTGCGTCATCGTCATCTTCATCTGCCGCCTGTGTGGATCCCCGGCCTGACCACCCGCACCGTGGACCAGCAACCTGGGTTAGTACCTCCTACCCCTTTCACACTGACCAGGACCCCGAGTTGAACCCTGGAACAACCCTGCTCCATAGCAAATTTTCCCAGGATTTTTCTCTGGGCATAGAGTCTATAGCTGCTTCCACTTCAGTAATAGTCCAGGGAGAGCACAAGGATATGCAGGTCCCAGAGTCCAACCGTGGGACTGAGATGCTGCTCAAGAATTGCTCAATGTCAGAAGGGAGAGGCTGGGGTGTTAGAATCCGAACTAAGATTATATAGCTGAGAGTAATTATCTGCGAAGGTGTTTGCAATGTCAAAAGGGTCAAAAACTTTTGTGTCACTAGAATTGTATAAATTGTGTATTCTTGCTCTTGCCTGACATCCTCTTAATTTTCTAGCCAATAGGCATCCTGCTTTATTTCCAAATACATAGCATCTTTGATTTAAACGGGACAGATTCCTCTGTACTTCTCTAAGGGAGAGAGTATTAAACTTCTCCCAGGCTTTTAGAAGACTAAAAAGGTGTTAATTATGTGGGTCTGCCTTATGGGCGGTTTCCAATCTCGAAGCCTCTGCCAGACGAGCCTGAAGCATATTTGCTCTTTTTAATCTAGCAGCATAGCTGGGCCATGACTCACCACTTTGAGAGAGCACCAATAGTTAAATACTTTGGTATACTCAGGATTATTAGAAGAATTATAAGCTAATAGAGTCATGTATGGCCTGATAGGCCTCAGGGTGAGATAAAGTATAACCCCCCAACCTCCAAGGACCCGGGGCGACGGAGACAAGAGAGACTGAAGGGGTTACAACAATAAGACACAGAAACAGCGACTTTAGCCAGAGCCGAAGTAAGACGCTAGAAAAAAAGCGCCTCACCAATAATGCTATGAGGGTAGTGGCTACCCACCCCGCAACTAATCATAGAACACAGTGCAATATAAATAACATATCAGATAGACCATGGGTCTTCAAACTGTGGCCCTCCAGATGTTGTGAAACTACAAATCCCAGCATGCCTTGCCACAGTTTTTACACTACCTTATAGCAAAACTGTGGCAAGGAATGCTGGGATTTGTAGTTTCACAACATCTGGAGTGCCGCAGTTTGAAGACACATGAGATAGACCAAACCATAAACGCTAGGCAAGAGGGAAAAAATACATTTAAAGCATTGGTTAGATGGTCTACAGACCCTATGGAAAAAAATATTACATTGTGTAAACTAAGCAGATAGTATTGTAAACATATTCTGAACGGAGAAATGTCCCAACTAGAAACAAAATAAGTAAAAACAGTGAGCTACAGATGGAGCCGGCCTTTCTTTCAGGGGCTGGCGATTCTCCGACGCCTCCCCCTGTGCCCCTCGAGCTCATTAGAGCCAGCAGCTACATAAAGTAAAGAGGGCAGGGTCACCCAGGAGAGTATAGACTTGAAATGTGCACACATATAGGCACCACACAGTGCTACAATTATTCTGCAAAGCTATTGGTGTACTTTGTGCAGGTGCATCTATCAAGTGAAGTCTCACACCAGGGAGTTTCTAATGGCAGTCACACTGTATAGGAGGCAAGATGGGCGCCCTGTATTCCCCAATGGGAGAGGAGACCAGTGCTTCCAGCCCCTGGGCACTTTTTATCCCCAATTGGACACAGGGGAGCCCTGCTGGTGGCAGGGGTAGCGGGATGCCCACCTGTGTGAGTTGGTAGGGAGCCGCAGGTACAGCCGCCTAAGCGCACAGAGGACTCTTGGCCGGGGACTCAAAGATGGCCGCCACCTCTGGATTCAGCAGATATAACAGCGCCGCTCTCTTCGATCCCCCACGGTGGGTCAGGTCAGGGAGATAGACTGGCAGCTGCAGGGGACACCAGCGGAGGTCAGGACACAGGGGAGGGTGGCAGCAGCTCCGTCCGCAGTCCGGCCGATCCGCAATCCCTGCAGCAGTAAAGCCACTAAATTGAGGCCCTGGCTTCTATGGCTTGGTAGGCCGCAACCTGCAGGGACCTGGTTTAGAGTCCCCCCGGCTCCGCAGCGCTCTCCAGCCCACGTCGCGGGTGTCCAGCAGGGGGGGGGGGGGGGGAGACAAAGAGATCAGGAAGGTAATGGGGATGGAGAAAGGTAGAAATTAGGAGTTTAGGTCAGGCTGGGGAAAAAGCTGCTTTCTTCCTTGCCAGCCAAGCCACGCCCTTGACTTTTTTTTAAAGACTGTGCAGTGCCATCATGCAAAGGTGGTGGAAATTTAGTTGAAGATTTACCATACCAAGCACATTCAAATTAAATTTCCAGTTCCACAGACATCGATCGAGAATTTGTATAATAAGACTGGCTATGGCTATGAGATCTCTAAAACCAATCCAGCAACCAATCTAATCTGTCACCCAATTTCCCTTGAAATCGAGAACACTGCAGGCCAATAGATATCATGCACAAACAAAGAACCATTGTGTAAACGATCAGAGGATTAGATGTGTCATATAGTTACATAGTAGGTGAGGCTAAATATAGACTTGCATCCATCTAGTTCAACCTATGTTTATAATAGTTTATCCCTTGTTGTATAATATTTCTAATATTTTAAAGACAGATTATGTTACTTATTCGTACCAATGGATGTTTTTAACCAATAAATGTTTATCCAACCTTATTTTAAATGTATTTATAGTGTCTGCCGACACCATTTCTCCAGGAAGAGAGTTCCAAAGTTTGACTGCTCTGATTGTAAATAATTTTTTTCTTCTAGGTGAACAAAATATTTTTTATTCTAATCTAAACTCGTGCCCTCGCGTCCTAGATTCCTGTCTAGCAGAAAAACGGGTGTTTGACAGTTCCTTATATTGGCCCCTAATATATTTATTCATGTTAAATAGTCCCAAAATGTTTAATCTTTCCTCGTAGCTTAAATTCTCCATTCCCCTAATAAGCTTTGTTGGTCTTCTTTGGATTTTTTTCTGATTCTATGATGTCCTTTTTATAGTGTGGGGCCCAGAATTGTACTCTGTATTCGAGGTGCGGTCTAACCAATGATTTGTACCAGAGGCAAAATTACTTTTGAGTCCCTAGTTTCCAAGCCCATTTTAATACATGCTAGAATTGTGTTGGCCTTTTTTGTTGCTATATTACATTGAGCACTACACCCTAGTTTGTTGTCTATTTGGACTCCTAGATCCTTTTTTGAGTACTGAATTATCCAATTCATCCCTGCTTGGGTTATAACTAGCACACTGGTTATGTCTCCCAAGGTGCATGACCTTGCATTTGGTCCACATTGAACCTCTTTTTTGCCAAGATCATTTTGAAGCATGGTGACATCTTCTGATGATTTAATAACGCTGCTCAGTTTTGTATTGTCCACAAAGATGGATACATTGCTGAGTAACCCCATCCCAATATCGTTAATAAAAATGTTAAATAAAATGGGCCCTAGAACCGAACCCTGTGGCACTCCACTTCGTACTGGTATCATATTTGATACGGCACTGTTCAGGACCACTCTTTGTTCTCTATTACACAGCCAGTTCCCTACCCATCTACAGATATTTGCCCCTAATCCCAGGTCCTCCATTTTATTTATCAACCGCTTGTGTGGTACTGTGTCGAAGGCGTTAGCAAAATCTAGGAAAATCACATCTACAGCATTTCCATTATCAAGGTTTTTGCTAACCTCTTCATAGAAACCAAGAAGATTAGTTTGGCATGAATGATTTTTCAAACACCCATGCAGGTTATTACTGAGTAAACTATGAAGGTCTAAATATTCCTGGATACCATCTCTTAAAAATCCTTCAAATAGTTAGTTTACCCACTATTGATGTTAAACTAACAGGTCTGTAATTAGCGGGATCCTCCTTTTTCCTTTTTTGAATAATGGCACTACCTCTGCTATTCTCCAGTCTTTTGGTACCTTTCCTGATGATAGCGAATTATCAAAGCTATAATGTAGAGGGGAAGCTAATTCCTCCCTTAAATCCATTAGTACCCTAGGATGAATCCCATCTGGCCCAGGTGATTTATTTGTTTTGATTTTGCTGAACCTCAATATTATTTCCTCGGTAGAGAAATCAATATTGAGGTCCGGCTTGTTCATCCCATTTGTGGTATGTATGCGTTCCACAGTCTGCTCTCCCTTAGTAAACACTGATGAGAAGAACTCATTTAACAGTTCTGCTTTTCCCTTATCCTCCGTAAAACTTTTTCCAGTGATATCGGTGGGCCTATGTTGTCCTTAATTATACATTTACGTATTTGAAAAACTTCTTGGGGTTAGTTTTACTTTCAGTGGCTATGCGCTCTTCATAATCCCTTTTAGATACTTTGATTGCCCCTTTGCAAATTTTGTTTGATTCTTTGTATTTGGTGAATGCCTCCTCATTTAAGTTATTTTTATAGAATTTAAATGCTCTCGTTTTATTGTTGATTGCTGACCTAACTTTTTGTCCAACCATGGTGGCTTTTTTTTATTGAATTTACCCTTATTTACTTTAGAAATATATTTAATGGTTAATGATTTGAGTACATTTTTTAGAGTATCCCACATTTCCCCCCTCAAAAACCACACAATTCTTTTTAGGGCTTCTCTGAATAATTCGAAGTTAGCTTTTCTGAAGTTTAGTATTTTTGCCGATCCTTTATGATGTAATTTACTGAAGTTGATTTCCAGTGAAACCATATTGTGGTCACTGTTCCCTAGGTGTTCAATTATTTTTGTGTTTGAAACTAGATCTATGTTATTTGTTAATACCAAATCCAATAATGCCTTATTACGAGTTGGAGCTTCTACCGTTTGTGTGATAAACTGATCTTTAAGTAAGCTTAGGAACCCACTGCTTCTTGCTGTTTTACCTGTTTTGTTTTTCCAATCAATATCAGGTAAATTAAAATCCCCCAAAAATGAATACCTGACCCTAATCTAATGATTGTTTGATTTGTTTTAAAACAAGAGACTCGTCCCTTTCGTTTATGTTTGGTGGTCTATAGCATACCCCTATTAAAATTTTATTAGGTTTTTTGGTACTTGTTTCCTAGCACGGCGCCCATCGGGTCCCATCGCATACCTTAACTTAAGGTATGCGATGGGACCTGACCAACCCGATTTCGGGCTTTTTTTGGAGGTTTCCCGACAAATGTAAAATCGGGTCCATCGCATGCCATTATAATGGCATGCAATGTGACCGACCCGATTTTACATTGTAAGCATTGTATGAAATGTTAAATTCCTATGTAAAATCGGGTCCATTGTATGCCATTATAATGGCATACAATGCGACCAATGCGATGGACCCGATTTTACATAGGAACCAATGTTAAATGGCCCCCCCATACCCAATTTTTGATTGTATACCCACCCTGATGGGTAATTTCTATGTCAAATGCCCCCCCCCCCCCATTGTTAACGCCACCCCATGATGAACACCAACCAGAAGCGCGGCGAGCGCAGCGAGGCCGCGAGGGGGCGGTACGCGTCCTCCGACCTTTTCATACCCCCACTATCCACATCAGCGTGGAGTTGATTTTATATAGTGTGGCGAGCGCAGCGAGTCCCGCGAGGGGACGTGTAATACCAGTGAAGTAATGCGCGTGCGCTCGCCACGCTTCAGAATCGGTGGCTCGCCACACTATATAAAATCAACTCCACGCCAACGTGGATAGTGGGGGTATAAAAAGGTCGGAGGACGCGCACCGCCGCCGCTCGCCACGCTTCGGGTTCACGTTGATCGTTGCGTTAACAATGTGTTGACATACAATGAAAAAATGGGGTCTGGGGGGCATTTAACATTGGGACCAATGTAAAATTGGGTCTCAGGGACCATTTAACATTGGTTCCAATGTAAAAAATCGGGTCGGTCGGGTCAATCGCATCGCATGCAATATAGTTGCATACGATGATTGACCCGATTTTTGCAACCCAATTGCATACAAATAAAATCGGTGGCGCCGTGCTAGGAAACCGTTTTTTTGTTATTGTCGGTTATCTCTGCCCACACGGCCTCCGTGTAATCTTCCTCTGTACCTGTGATCATTTCTTTCTCACACGATGTTAAGTTATTTTTTACATATAGGCACAGCCCCGCCCTTTCTATTTTCCCTGTCTTTCTGTAGAGTGTATATCTCTCCATGCTTAATGCCCAGTTGTGCGACTCGTTACACCATGTTTCTGTAATACCAATAATGTCATAATCGTCCCTAGTGACCACAGTTTCTAGTTCCCCGATTTTACCTGCTAAGCTTCTTGCATTAGCCAGTAGGCATTTTAATTTATGTTTATTTTTAGTTGCCTCCCTAACATTGTGTTTAATTTCTCCTCTGGACTTATTTGTATTCCTTACTAACTTCCTCGTACCCACCTCCCCCTCAGTAGACTCTCTACAGCCCTCCACACCATGCCCACTGCCCAACCTATTTACAGTTTTGAAACTTCTTCCTATGTCGTTTACTCCTTCCCATACCCTAAGGGCATCTGTACCTAAGAGCTGTAATGAGGTAAGATTACTGTTATTACATAATATTCCTGGAACACCCTGGGAATTACCCACAATATTACCCTTATTAGTACCCCGGACATTGCCTGTAACTATGTCCTCCCCCTCCTCCTCAACCAAAATTGATTCTTGACCCCAATCCTACAATTCTCACTATGGGTCCCATAGTATCTAGCTACCCCCACCCCCCACCCCCCCATTGCGTAGTATAAAATCTACTCCAACCGTCTAACCATTCTTCCCCCCAGCACCGCAGCCCCCCTCCTCGTTCAGGTGCAATCCATCACGGCAAAAAAGATGGTGCCTGACCGAGAAGTCCGCCCAGTGTTCCATGAACATAAATCCCTCCCTCCTACACCAGTCCTGGTGTTTAATGACTGCAATTTATTAACACATCATTAGTACATCAGTCGCCATGACTACACATGGAACTATGTGTGCCAAATCATGCAAGACAGGTTGTTATCTTTCCACATGTTGAAGAGATCCGTGTGCTAAATGAACGAATATACCATTGCCAAGTCACATGGTCACCACTGTCCTGCTGGAAACTAATTGAACACTACACCAAAAACATTGTGCTGCACTTATTAGGGTTCATTTTATAAGTAATGTATTTAATTGCAATAAACATTCTTATTTGCTCTAATACTTCCCAATGTTGCTACTCTATTACTATAAGAAACTGTATGTCCTTCTTCCATGATTATGTTTGTAAATTTGATTGAAAAAGTCGTTTGAGGGGGCGGGAGAGGAGGCAGCACTGCCTCCTCCATGCTTTGAACGGGACCCGGGTTGCTCGACCTGGGTTACCCATTCACATGGCACCATACAGTATCCTGGGAAGACCCCAGGAGCAACCTTGGTAGGGCATTGCCCATTCACAACAGCACTACACCCAGGCTGTTGCCGGGGACAACCCAGGAAAAAAGGCTGGTGTGAATGGGGTATACTTTTATTTATATAGCACACTTTTGCAAACAGGACTCAATGCGCTTCATATTGAATAGTTCTGATTATAATTTTTTTAAGTATTTTAATTATATACAGTATAATATTTTGTCAATTTAAAAGCCATATTCAGTATAACATCTCTACGCTGGAAAACCCAAGGCAACATTTTATAAATCAGAACAGAAAGTATAAGCATTTCTGAAACCATATACCCTAAAATGTATAAAAGGTACATGCATTAGAGCCGGTTATGTTATGCTACAGAGTTCCCAAAGTACTGAGGATTGGCACTGTAAAAGAGAAAAGCCTTGCAGATCTAGACGTAAGATTTGAGATATTCGTCATGCACTCATTATGCAAGTGGAAGCTTTCTTACATTCATATATAAACATCATGGTTTAATGTGTATAGTTATACGTACTTCTAGTGATTTGACAAGCTGTATTGTTATGAAAAATGGTATCCTGTGATGAAGTGACAGGTACATCTGAATATACTGTATAGTATGTGAGACAAACAAAATGCTGTGTTCTATTCAGGGTGAGAGGATTTTCTCTGATAACAAGCGACAACAGGTCACTGCACCCTTTTTACACGTACTCAGGATCTGCTACAATGTTCAGTCTGTCTGGGCACAGGACCTAGGCACAAAGGGCACCGTGGACATTCTGCATTGCTCTGTCACTCATGTAGTAGATAACCAATTTGCCAGAGGAAATTCATCCATAATGCCCATCACAATATCCTAGATTTCCCTTAACCCTCTCATGCTTCTTTCTATAGTATGTATGCTCTCACAAGCAGGGCCCTCATACCTCATTTGCTATTCCATCAGTTAAATCATCTTCTACTCTATTTTCTTTCTAAGGCACCACGTCCATTGATTTTCTACCACACTGAAGCCCCATACATACTAGAGGACACTGTAAAAGAAATCACTCAGAAGTGATTACAGATTTATATACCCTGTACATGTATTATACTGTCTTGGACTGTAAGTTACTGTGTTCTTGTTTTGCTTATTTATGTATTCTGTAACTGAATGCTGCTGATCCCTTGTGGCACTTTATAAATAAAGGAAGATAATATTACTACACATATCTGAAATATCTGGTTGACAGTACGCTTCTGCATCTTTAATGTGTGCATGCTCATAGGGGCACACTTGCCGTATTTGTGAAGATGCAAGGTAACCACATTGCTTCACTGTACAGCAGTGAACATTGAGGGGACCGATAAAAAAAAGACATGAAAACACAAGGTACAGATTACCCTGCCCAAATTAGCTTACAATAGAGAATGCGATACATAATATAGAGGTATAATAATTGCAGCTGCTGGAAAATTATGTATGGCAACTGTAACACAGACACAATCAACTGGAAATAATAAAGCAGTCATTAGCAACTGGTATTTCTGTGAAGTGATTGATGGTCTAACATGGCTAGAATAAGGAGAGACAGTGGAAGACAAAGACACAGGCCAGCAGATCCCGAAATGACTGTCACTACATACAGATGTGTCCTAATACATCTTGCCTCAATATGCCACACAGCGGCAGATGAGTGGTGACAAGTCCTGTTAGCGTCTAGCTTCTTTTTTTGCATCACTATGCAAAATAGGATTTTGGGTACCTACCGGTAAATCCTTTTCTCGTAGTCCATATGGGATACTGGGTTCACTACTATGGGGATTGAGACCTCCGCAGGAGAGACAGGCACATAAAAGAACTTTCAGTGTGGGTGCACTGGCTCCTCCCCTCAATCTCCCTCCACTAGTCAGTTAATGCAAAAACTGTGCCGAAGGAGAGCATGTGAGGAGTATGTGATAATGTATTGTGGTGAGATTCATCCAGCACACCCAAACGAACAAAAACATTTAAAAGGTGAATCCTAACAACTTCAGAGGACACCTGTAACTAGAAAAAAAGTCTATAGACATATCCATCCTATAGAGAACAAGGCAACAAGCCTAACAATGAAGTAGGATCTGACAGCAGAAAAGCCGCACCGAGGCGGGCTCCCAGTATCCCATATGGACTACGAGAAAAGGATTTACCGGTAGGTACCCAAAATCCTATTTTCTCTACCGTCCAATGGGATACTGGGTTCACTACTATGGGGAGGTCCCAAAGCTAACTGAACGGGTGGGAACGTGCGGAGTCTGCTGTAGAACCGCATTCCCGAACTGGGAATCCTCCCTGGCCAGGGTGTCAAACTTGTAGAACTTCACAAATGTGTGTTGCCCTGACCAAGTAGCGGCCCTGCAAAGCTGCATGGCGGACACCCCTCGAGCAGCTGCCCAAGAGGTACCTACAGACCTGGTTGAATGAGCCTTTACTGAAAAAGGAAGCAATAAACCAGCTGATGCATAAGCCTGTTGGATAGTACATCTTATCCACCTGGCAATTGTACGCGTTGAAGCAGGTAATCCTTTCTTCTGCGCATCATAAAGCACAAATAGGCTGTCCGTCTTTCGGATCCTAGCTGTGCACTTGACATACCCCTTAAGGGTGAGGACCACATCCAAGGTATCTGGTATATCCGGGTGTGCCGCGCTAGAAGGGACCACAATAGGTTGGTTTAGGTGGAACCCTGACACCACCTTTGGAAGGAATTGTGGTCTAGTCCTGAGCTCCGCCCTATCGTTGTGGAACACAAGGTAAGGGCTCCGACATGATAAGGCCCCAAGCTCGGACACCCTCCTGGCCGAAGCTAGAGCCAGCAGAACAACCGTCTTCCAAGTGAGGTGCCGCAGCTCAGACTCCTCCAGTGGAACAAACCGGGCTGATTTTAAGAAAGTAAGAACTACTTCCAAATCCCACGGTGCAGTGGGAGGCACAAAGGGGGGCTGAATCCTCAGAACCCCCTGTAAGAAGGTTTGCACTTCCGGCAAGGCCGCAATCTTTTTCTGGAAGAACACAGACAGCGTGGATATTTGGACCTTTAAGGATCCCAATCTGAGTCCCTTTTCCAATCCAGCCTGGAGGAAGCGTAGCAGGCTGTTTAAATCGAAAACTGGCCGGAGGCAAGTCATTCTTCTCGCACCAGGCAATATATTTTCGCCATATGACATGATAATGAGAAGCCGTCACCGGCTTCCTGGCTTTGATCATTGTAGTGACGACAGAGGGATGGAGACCCTTGTGGACTAAGATCTGCTGCTCAACCTCCAGGCCGTTAAACGTAGCCGCTGTAAGTCCTGAAAGACGAACGGGCCCTGGAGGAGCAGGTCTTTTCTTAGGGGCAGACGCCACGGGTCTTCCACTAGCATGGCCTGAATGTCCCCGTACCAGGCCCTTCTTGGCCAATCTGGTGCCACCAGTATGGCTTCCGTCCCCTGATGCCGGAGCCGCTTTAGCACCCGAGCTAACAATGGGAGAGGTGGGAACAGGTACACCAATTGGAAATCCCAGGTCCAGGTGAGAGCGTCCACCGCTATCGCCCCTGGGTCTCTGGTCCGTGCACAGTACATCTCTACCTTGTGGTTCAATCGTGAAGCCATCAGGTCGATCTGAGGGAGCCCCCACAGATCCACTATGGCATCGAACACTTGAGTGTGAAGGCCCCACTCTCCCGGGTGAAGATCGTGACGACTCAGGAAGTCCGCCTCCTAGTTGTCGACGTTGGGATAAAAATGGCAGACAGGGCCTGGACATTCTGTTCCGCCCAAGACAGAATCTTTGACGCTTCTCTCATGCAAGGCATGCTCTTGGTACCACCCTGACGATTTATATAGGCCACAGTGGTGGCATTGTCCGACTGGACCTGGATCGCCTTGCCCTGTAACAATGGAGCTGCCTGTAACGGCATAGTAGACCGCCCTCAACTCCAGCTTGTTGATATGAAGGCCTGACTCCAGTGGAGACCACCGACCCTGGAGGCGGACTCCCTGTGTCACAGCCCCCCAGCCCCTCAGGCTGGCGTCCGTGGTTACCAGAATCCAGTCCTGGATCTGGAAACGTCTGCCTGCCAACAGATTGGATGAATCTAGCCACCACTGTAGCGAGATCCTGGTTCTTGTTGCAAGGCCAATCCTTCTGCGCATCTGCAGAGGGGAGCCGGACCATTTTGTCAGAATATCCAATTGAAGGACCCTGGAATGGAACCGGCCAAATTGTATTGCTTCGAATGAAGCCACCATCTTGCCTAGAAGCCTGAGGCAAAGATGGATCTGTACCAGGGGAGACTGTAGGACCTCCCTGACCAGCAGTTGTATCGCACTGACCTTTTCCATCGGCAGAAAGACTCTTTGTTCCGATGTATCCAGGATCATGCCCAAGAAAACCATCCTCTGGGTCGGAACCAGCGATGATTTGGACATGTTCAGGATCCACCCGTGGTCTCTTAGCACTTGTATGGACAGATTGAGAGCACTGCTCAAAGCCTCTGCCGACCCTGCCTTTATTAGCAGGTCGTCCAGGTAAGGCACGACATTCACCCTTCGAAGCCTGAGTAGTGACATCATTTCCGCCATTACCTTTGTGAAAACCCGCGGGGCAGTCGACAGGCCGAAAGGCATGGCCCGGAATTGGTAATGGTCGTTCCCTAAGGCAAACCTGAGATAGATTTGGTGTGGGGGCCAGATAGGGATGTGTAAATAGGCGTCCTTGACGTCTATAGAGGCCAAGAACTCCCCTCTCTCTAGACTGGCGATCACGGAGCGCAAGGACTCCATCCTGAACTTGAACACATGCAGGAAGGGGTTCAGTGACTTTAGATTCAGGATGGGCCTTACTGAGACGTCTGGCTTCGGTACCAGGAATAAGTTGGAATAATATCCCTGGCCCTGCTCCGTGCTTGGCACCGGTACAATTACCTGAGACTGAAGCAGCCTGGTAATGGCCCCCTGAAGGAGAACCTAATCCTCCTGGGATGCTGGAAGGGCCGACTTGAAGTATCTTCTGGGAGGGGGTTTGTCGAATTCCAGCCTGTAGCCTAGAGAAATGAGACCCCTGGCCCAGGAATCCAGACCAGAGGCGTCCCACACATGGCTGAAATGCAACAATCGCGCTCCCACCGCGAGAGACTCTCGTGGCGGGAAAACCCCGTCATGCTGCAGGCTTAGAGGAAGCCGCGGGCATTGGGACGGTCCTGGGTACTGGAGGTGTTAGGCTTCCTAAACTTGCCTCTCGTGCCTCTGTTGGCATTGGAGGCGCCCCTAGCCTTGGGGCGAAACCTGTTCCCACGAAAGGACTGCTGGGAAGTACCTGTGAAGGTGCGCTTTGCTACTGTGGGAGCTGATGGAAGGAAGGTAGATTTTCCCGCCGTGGCCTTGGAAATCCAACCGTCTAATTCACTTTCAAAAAGCCATTCTCCTGTAAAGGGAATACCCTCCACACTCTTTTTTGAATCCACATCCGCGGACCACTGACGTAGCCACAAGGCCCGTCTGGCTGAAACCGCCATGGCTGAATTGCGTGCGTTTATTGCGCCCAATTCCTTTTGCGCCTCACACAGGATCTTAGCGGTGTCCTGAATGTGACGCAGGCTGTCGCCTATCTGGGCCACAGTCATGTCACCCAACAACATTTCCTGAATCTGGGTTGACCAGGTATGAATGGCCTTAGCCATCCAGCAGCTGGCTAGAACTGGGCGCTGAGAGGCCCCACTAGCCATGTATATGGACTTGAGGGTAGCTTCCAGCCTCCTGTCCGCCCCGTCCTTAAGGGTGGATACACCTGGGACTGGTAGCAACACCTTTTTAGAAAGGCGGGAGTCCACTACCGGTGGCTCCTCCCACTTCTTCCTGCCCAAAGGTTCAAAAGGATAAGCATTAGTGAACCGCTTTGATAGAGTAAACCTCTTATCAGGGTTTTGCCATGCAGCCCTGAAAACAGTTTCTAACTCTGCCTGCTCAGGGAAGTATACTGGCTGTTTCCTCTGAGTCATGAAGAAAGGATCTCCTTCTGTGGATGCCTCCACCGGGAGATCTAAAACATCCCTAATGGCCCTGATAAGCGGTTCAGGACCGTGCACTGCTAACTCAGGGACTGGTTCCTGCAGAACCTGCTCCTCTCCCTCCTCCAATATGTCCTCATCGTCATCATCTGAATCAGGGGCCATCGCAGCAGCCGGCCTCTTTTGGGGCTGTGCGGGAGGAGGAGGTACATTAAGGGTATGAAGAATATCCACCCTGGCAGCTAACATGGACAATTCCCTCTGAGCCCTCTGCGTTTGCTGAGTGTTAGTGGAAAGCTGTGAAGCCACAGAATCCAACAATGTCTTTATGTTGGAGGCCCAAACAGGCTCCTGCTCGTCTGCGTGAGATGGCCCCACAAGCTGTGGGGGCACCCCACTGATCTGAGTGTCAGCACTACTGGGTTGTGGTGACATACAAGCCTCACAAGTAACTTGGGACTGTGATTTGGGCACAAACTTGGTGCTACACACCATACAAGTGAACTTTTTCACCATGATGAGACAGTACCTCTGTGTACAGCAGTACAACTCAACCCCCACGCAGTCACACACGTGCACACACCACACCACTGGATGTTAAAACAGACTATGTGCTTGCTTTATGTGTGTCTTGTAACAAATCAGTGGGAGAAAAACAGAGCAATTGGGGAACCAAGTGCACCCTTAACCTGAACTCACAGATCTGGGTGAGCTGGTAACACTATACACAGTGATATGAACAACACAGTGTCTATAACAAGCCAGATAGCGCAGCAGCGCTAAATCGCTATAAAACCTGCTGTCTCTGCCGTGCTGCAAGGACCCGGATCCACCACGCCAGTGAGGAGCCCTCTGTAATGTAATCTGGCAGCGTGTGAAGAAGCAGGAAGTGACAGCGCGCGCCCAGCAGAGCTTGGTCCCGCTCTGAGTGAAGCCCCGCCCCCCTGTACACGGAGCTGGCGCTTCCATAACGTTTATACTGACATAAGTAATAAAGGTATAATATTATATATATATACTGAGGGGTGTCCCTGGTGGTCCAGCTGCAGCACCTCTATGCCAGTTACCAGATGCGGGGTTCACGCGGTCCCTGCTAGAGGGCCGCCATTACTGCCCGTCATCCTGCCGCACCAGAAATGGCTGCGGGGTCCCCTTGTGGGACCCCCAGCCTGTACTCACCACTGAAGTCTTCAGACCTGTCAGGGGTGTGCGGCGGCTAGGGGGCTTGCTCGCCACAGCGCAATGCCGTGCGGTGACAAGCCCCACACAGGACCGAATTGTCCTGTAGCAGGGTCAGCTCTGCACCTGAAGACTTCGGGGACTGACCCTTCCCCTGACACCCACGAAGCAGGACAGCTGTGTGGTCACCACAGCGCCCCAAAATAACAAACTTTGAAAATAAATGTAGAAAAACTCTGGAGCATCCAGAAGCACTGTCTCTCCTGATGCACATTTTTCAAAACTGACTAGTGGAGGGAGATTGAGGGGAGGAGCCAGTGCACCCACACTGAAAGTTCTTTTATGTGCCTGTCTCTCCTGCGGAGGTCTCAATCCCCATAGTAGTGAACCCAGTATCCCATTGGACGGTAGAGAAATAAGAATTACTAGCAGACTGTTGATTAAAATGATATGCAGCATGCCTATATTCACCTGTGGCCAGATCTGCTCATACACATGGTACATTACAGTTTTTGAGGTAAACTGTTTTCTCGGCCCAATCCACCGGAATTCCATAAAATCGGCGAGCTCTTACTTGTAGCACTAACGAACTCTGGATCCGATCCGCACAGGACCGCGCATCTGATCGGATGTCACACACATGCTACTGTATTTGGGCCAATTTCACCTGATTTCTAGGCCAGATCCACCGGAATCGCGTAAAATCAGGCCCAAATCGCATAGTGGTCTATTGAAATGAATGCATAAGCTGCCATTCCTGTAGCATATACAGTATTGTAATATTCATAAGGAGCAGATAATAAACAAGCCACATTATAGTATACTAGTGATGACACTGTAAGCAGGCATTGGAGAAACATTTCCATTTCCTATCACCGGCTAAACCACGTGAACAATGTGTTCATTCTATCGTACTTTCTGCAATATAAGGCGCACCGGACTATAAGGTGCAGTCTCATTTATGGGGTCTATTTCTGTACTTGACCAATTCATAAGACGCACCGTATTATAAGACGCATGCTAAAACTCTTTGAATTGTGCCTCGTAAGCATGTCTCTTCACTGGTGCCATTTTCTGGGGTCATCGCAGTGTACGCAATACGTAGTGTATGTATTACGTCCCGGTGTCAGCAGGAATTGGTCCAACAGTCAATCAAGCGGAGCGCTTACCAAAGTCGCACAACAACATTCTTACAGATTTTGGAACTCCGTGCACACATAAGGCGCACCGGATAATAAGGCGCATGGCCTATTTTTGTGAAAAGTTAAGGCTATTAGGTGCGCCTTATAGTCCGAAAAATACGGTAATAACAAAAGGTTCTTGATTGGAGGAACAATTTGCCTTTTTTTAGGTTCATTTAAAACCAGAAACAAAGTGCATCTTAAATTTAAACCACAACGACTGACTTGACAAATCCCAGGAGATCAATGAGATATTTAAAATCCTCCAGTGTTCAAACAGACTAGCATTTCGATGTATTATTTGTCTCACAACCATTATATGAAAAAAAAAAGCATAAAATATTACCCATGCCATATCCGTTGTACAGTCTTCTCTCCCGCTCTATAGTCTGCTTAATGACGGTCTCCCGGGAGCCATGCTGTCTTGCTTGTCTACCTTTGATGCAGTTATGCAATTCAATTTGTTCCAGCTCACTATCGAACCGATGCAGATAGCTGCAAAAGCAAAAGACAATTATGATGATCACCCTTAAAGTCGGTCATTTAAACAGCATACGGTATCAATAACGTCACCAGAGGCAAAAGGCCTAGTGTGTTAAGGAAGAAGCAGAACATGAAAGTCTCACACTGTACAGTCTGTGCTTCTTCTGCCTAAAAGGTATATGACTTCGGTGCTATGTCGATGGAACGGAGGTAAAAGTTTAGCTCATTTAATATTTCTGGTAGAAATCAGATCTACTCATCCAGTATTTCATCATTAACGTCTATTAGTCTAAACATATTTTTAAAGCACCACAGGAAATAAAAGCCCAATTATATTGTAGTTACACTGCCACTACCTGTAATCAGCGAGCCCACTCACAGGAATTTAATGGCAAGCTAAACAATTTTAAATAAGTGGGTTTCAAATGTAAAAGCAAACTAAACCCCAAAAAAAGATAGTAGTATTTGAAAAGCTGGACCACTTAAATAAGTAAGGGCCATGGATTGCAGCATCAGCTGATTTGCTAAATTATTATTGCTAGCTATATTATTTATCCTACTTCTACAGTATTAGCATCTATAGAGATCTAAAACAGTATGATGATATTTCATTACCTTCTATCTAGTTTCTTTATCTTTGGGATTTATGTGTTAACAAAGCCTTGAACAAATCCTGTGGTGTGTTTCTGGCATTAGACAATACTGTGGCATTTGGCAGGCCTCACTCCTGTTATCTTGGCAAGCAGAAGTCAGTGAGAACATTTAAATACCTCTACACATTACATTCAAACATGTCTGATGGAGGAACCCCTGTCATGTTGCTAAGGAATGGCTCTTATATGGAGAAATCAATACATGCATTTGCAAATTTGAAGCAATTTTGCAACAGAGATTTTTCTTTTAAAGTGAACAAATGTATTTCATGATAATTCAAGGTGTGTTCTAGCCAATCATTCGGTATCCGAAAATAATCTTAAGAAATGCACTTAATAAACAGGCAATAACTGTTCTTCCAAAGGCGGAAGAAAACAGATCTCATCTCACAGAGACACTGTGTTAAAATCCACGACACTGCACACACAATGTTTTATTTATTACCCTCCTTAACCTGTTATATGCTAAAGACTGAGGCCAGTATTCAATGCTCCTGATTCACCGTTTTTTTAGGCGAATCGGGCTATTTTCACTCCGTGCAGTGAATCTTTTTCACTGAAAATCTGATTCACCCTATTCAAAGTTCACTGTTCAGCGAAAGTGAACAGTGAATTCCGGCCAGCTCTCAGTTTCATATGCGCTGCAATTCGCTCGTGTATTTTTTGCATTCGACATCTTTTTAAGGTGAAGTGGAAAGTTATCTTTTAAAATAAAGGTTGGTTTTTTTTGGGTGTCAAAAAAAAAAATCAGATTTTTTTTTCTGTGAAGGGGCATGCTATTTTTATTCATGTACTTGAAGCACATTAATCTATATTTAATTTTTATTTTTTACACATTCGCCAGCAGTGGGCCGGGAGCCGCTCATCAGATATCATATATTCACTTCACACTGTTCCCGGCTTGTTACAAGCGGGACCAGTGAAGTGGCTCCCTACCCCTGTCAGCTCTCTGGGGGGGGCAGCTTCTGCTGCCTGTGTCCCCGGGAGCCCTCCCTCACAAATTCTGGGGCAGGCAGCAGTTTAAAATTCACCATCAGGAGCAGCGAGCCCCTGCGGCATTGAATAGGGTGACAGGGAGCCTCCGGAACGCTGCGAATATGCAGCGAATCCTAAACAGGATTCGCTGCACATGGAGAAAAAACCCATTGAATACTCATCTGAGAGTTAATTTGTATCACAAGAACAGCACATGCTCTAGAGAATATTAGGCCTTACAGAGAGAGGAAAACAGAACATACCGGCAACAGAACTAATACTTAATGTGTATTGCAAACCACTTCTACATATAATACAGTCATTGTCTACTTCCTTAGTAGTTATCGAGTCTTCAGTACCCAGATGGCTGATAGACAATGTCAAGGACTACACCATACAGTATGTCAACGTGGCTAAAAAGTCTATACGGTCAAGATGCATTTCATGGCAATTTTTTTTTTTTAAACAAAAATTGTTTTAACTTTTTGATACTTTACCATGCACATGGATTCGTTAAAGTGGCTCAGAGCATGGCAAACAGTACACTAATTGGGGTACCACGTGCTTAGTCATCAACATTGGCAATTTTTTTTTAAAAACTCAAGTAGACCTTTAAATGTGTTGACCTTTTCCAGTGTCTACCTACACATTGTTGACCTAATATACAATACCCCAAGTGTTCAGGACACTGTGGTAGTGAAAGGTGCTATAGATCGGATACCTATCAGCTGTCCTAATTGGTCTTATCCTACATTTGTGGACATCAAAAGTGATAGGTGCTCAAAGGAAAGTGTGTGGTTTGGGGTGTGTGAGTCAAGGAAAGAACAAATTTTGACCCAGTTTCATGTTTCCAAACAAAGATATGTAAAGGTGTATCATTATTAAAAAAAAAAAAAAAAAAACATTCTGATCCATAACTTTAAACTGCATGGACTAAATATAACAAAACATGGTTTTCTGATGTGTACACTATACAAAATGTTTTAAGACGCAGAACATTCTTACACTGACAGAAAGCCATATCCTCATGTTTTATTTCTTAAAGTCTGACAATTATTATTAAAGTACTACCTTCTTAACGTAGACACAGTCAATTCTATTTCTATTTTGGCCAGCACGGATGGTGTAATGGTTAGCATTACTGCTTCACAGCGCTGAGGTCATGGCCTTGATTCCCACCATGGCCCTAACTGTGCGGAATTTGTATATTCTCCCCGTACTTGCGTGGGTTTTCCTCCGGGTACTCCGGTTTCCTCCCACAATCCAAAAATACACTGGTAGGTTATTTGGCTCCGAACAAAATTAACCCTAGAATGAATGTGTGCGCGTGTACATGTGGTAGATTGTAAGCTTCACTGAGGCAGGGACTGATGTGAATGTTCAACTATTCTCTGTAATATGAGTGCGCTATATAAGAATCTGTTAATACTGTAAGTAGAATAATAAATAAGGTGCTGGCTATGGAAATACTACTTACACAGGATGCTGAGCAAAGTTTTGGGAACCTGCACAATGAGCTGTTTAAATATACTCCAGGTGCAGAATAGATCAGGCTGGGTAAGCAATATGAAGACATTTGACAAATCTGTGTACTTTACAACTGTACACACTATTTTTAACAAACGTAATGTTCAGAGTAATGAGAGTCAACAATAAATTATTTGTAGCATATACTGATTAATATCTATAGGTGAAGGCATAATAAAAAATAAAACTTAAAAAAAAAAAAGCACAATTTTAAATAGATTGTCCACTCCAGACCCACTTTTGAGATTAAGTACTATATACTCTATATGGACAAAAGTACTGTGCAGAGTTTGTATATTCTCCCCATACTTGCGTGGGTTTCCTCCAGTTACTCCGGTTTCCTTCCACAATCCAAAAATACACTGGTAGGTTATTTGGCTCCGAACAAAATTAACCCTAGAATGTCTGTGTGTACGTGGTAGGGAATATAGATTGCAATGTTCAACTATTCTCTGTAAATAATGTGTGCGCTATATAAGAAACTGTTAATAAATAAAAATAATAAATAAAAAAAAGTATTCAGAAGATTGACCATTACACTAACAGGAATGATTTTATTCAAATTTATATATTTTAATATGGAGTTTGTCCCCCTTTTGCAGCTGTAACAGCTTCCACTCTTCTTGGAAGGCTTTGCATAAGATTTTGGGGTGCTTCTGTGGGACTATGGGCCTTATTCTAGTTCACTCTTTCTGACAAAATCCTTCTTAGATGGACAAAACCATGTGCACTGCAGGTGGGGCAGATGTTACTTGTGCAGAGATAATTAGATTTGGGTTGGGTTTTACTTCAAAGTGAGATCTATATTGCAGTGTAAAAATAAAGGGTACTTGTGTACTAGCAAAGCGCCCATCGCATCGCAGACCATATCGCATGCGATGGTATGCGATGCGACGCGATATCGGCCGATGTTGTACAATGGCATACAATTTTAAAATTGTATGCCATTGTATATGGCATACAATGCCATGCGATTATAAATTGTATAAGCACCCTAATGGGTGGTTACAATGGTTAAATGCACCCCCACACCACCCCCCCAAGTATAAACGTGAACCCGAAGCGTGGCGAGCGGCGGCGGTACGCGTCCTACGACCTTTTCATACCCCCACTAATCACGTCGACGTGGAGTTGAGAATAGAAAGTGTGGCGAGCCCCGCGAGGGGACGCGGATCCCTTCACAGGTATCCGCGTCCCCTCACGGGCTTCACAGGCATCCGCGTCCGCTCGCCTCGCTGCGCTCGCCACACTTTCTGTTCTCAACTCCACACCGACGTAGATAGTGGGGGTATGAAAAGGTCGTAGGACCGCCGCTCGCCACGCTTCGGGTTCACATTTATACTTGGGGGGTGGCGTGGGGGTGCATTTAAGCATAAGGTACTTATGTAGTAACTGGGCTGCCGATTTCTAAATCGGGTCGGATCGGGAGATCGCATCGCATCGCATGCGACCATGCGATTCGATCGGATGCGATGCGATGCGATGACCCGATTTTTCCATAGGAATCAATGTTAAAATGGACTGAGTCCATTTTAACATGGAATTCAATGGGAAAAATGGGTCCTTTTCATACCCCTACTATCCAAGTGGGCATGGAGTTGGATATAAACCTGTGGCGAGCGTAGCGAGCCACCGAGCCCGAAGCGTGGCGAGCGAAGCGAGCCCCGCGAGGGGACGAATACCGTCCCCTCGCGGGGCTCGCTTCGCTCGCCACGCTTCGGGCTCGGTGGCTCGCTACGCTCGCCACAGGTTTATATCCAACTCCATGCCCACTTGGATAGTAGGGGTATGAAAAGGACCCATTTTTCCATAGGAATCATTTTAACATTGATTCCTATGGAAAAATCGGGTCATCGCATCCGATATCGGATGCGATATCGGATGCGATGCGATGCGATATCGCATCGCATCGCATCTGATTGTATGCCTTAACTTAAGGCATACAATCAAAAAATCGGCAGCCCAGTTACTACATAAGTACCAAGCATTGTAAGCACCCATTATGGTGCTTAAAAGCACCCATTAGGGTGCTTATACAATTTAATATCGGATATGAGTTAAAATCGCGTTGCATCGCATGCCATCGGATGTATGGCATGCGATGCGATTAAAAAATCGGGCGACTAATTATCGGGGCGCCGTGCTAGTACACAAGTACCAAATAAAGCAGCCAGAAATTAAATAACTCACCCAAATCTAATTATCTCTGCACATTTTACATCTGCCCCCCTGCAGTGCACATGGTTTTGTCCATCTTACATTATGCGATTTGGGCACGATTTTGCATATGGTGACATCCCCTCCGGCCCGATGCGCGGCCCCGTGCGCATCGGATCGGAGATGGGAGGTCGGACGGGCTGCACATAAGATTTGCTAAATCTTATGTGCTGCCCGGAGCCGTGCTCCCCCACAACAGAGGACCTACCAGAGTCAGGCGCAGGGAGCCGGGCAGCATCAGCGGGAGCAGGGGGGGCGGCGCAGAGTACCAGGGAGCCGGGCAGGAGAAGACGCTGCAGCAGCAGCACTTCAAAAAAAAAAAAAAAGGGCCATACAAACGCATAGGAAGCCATTCATTGGCTGAGACCTCTCTCAGCCAATCAGCGATTGGCTGAGACCTCTCTCAGCCAATCGCTCATTGGCTAAGAGGTCTCAGCCAATCAATGGCTTCCTATTCGTTTGTATGGGGTTTTTCTTTTTTTTTGGAAGTGCTGCTGCTGCATCATGTTCTCCTGCCCGGCTCCCTGGTACTCTGCGCCGCCGCCCCCCCTGCTCCCTGCCCAGCGGCTTCCTGCCCGGCTCCCTGCACCCCGACCCCCCCCTGCCCACTCTCTGTTTGCGGGCATATTCCTGCTGCTGTCCCCCGCTCCCATTGTCCCTGCAGCTCCCCGGGAGTGGCATGTGATAAATCGCATGCGATTTACCACATGCAAAACTTGGCACATGAAGTGCCATCACATGTGATCCCTCCCGGGGAGCTGCTGGGACAATTGGGTCCGACTTGTCGTTATGACAAGTCGGACAAATGTAAGGGGGCCTTAAGAAGGATTTTGTCAGAAAGAGTGAACTAGAATAAGGCCCTATGTGTCAATTTATTCTGTAGAGCATTTAGGTGGTCAGCAACGGATGTTGGATGAGAAGGCCTGGCTCGCAATCTCCATTCTAATTCATCCCAAAGGTGCTCCATGGGGTTGGGGTCAGGTACCGGTCCGGGTCAGTCAAGTACTTCCACACAAAACTCATCAACCACGTGTTTACACTCCATGCTGTCATGTTAGAAAAGAAAAGCTCCTTCTCCAAACTGTTGACAGAAAGTTGGAAGCATAGCATTGTTCAAAATGTATTTGTTTAGAGAAGCATTAAGATTGCCCTTCAGTGGAGATACAGTAAGCAGCTTATCTCAAACCCTCTCATTGACCTTGGCGAGGAGAGTCTCTTCATACAGCTGTTTGGCGATGGAAAGTCATTCCATTTAGCTCCCGCCACACATTTCTTGTGCTTACACTAATGGAATTTTGGAACTTTTCAGCCATGGAATCAGTAGAGCATTGGCAACTTTTATGCACCATGCGCCATAGCAGTGGTTGTCCCCGTTCTGGTCTTTGGCTTCATAGCGGAGTTGTTGTTGTTCCTAAACGCTTTCACTTCATTAACATCTGCCACATAAAATGCAGCAGGGATGAAATTTATTTTGCAAAGGTGGCATCATAACACAGTACCATGCTTGAAGTCACTGAGCTCTTTAGAATAACTAATTTTGTATCACAACTAGGTGCTTCACAAAAAGGTTTAATTGAAACAACTGTATCGACAAACACTTTTGCTCATATAGTTTATTACATCTTCTCTCATAATTGCAAATCTAATTAAATGAGGTTTAGTTATTAAGTGAGGCTGTTGCATTAGTCATGTTGTTATTGAGCTTGTAAGATTTAACATCATCAAACTGCATTGTTCAGTAATAAAATAAAGAACAAAGCCTGATCAGCTACAAGAACAAGATGTTTATGAAAATACACCCCTTGAAGCGCAAATAATGGCCTTAAAATATTTTCTTCACATTCATAACCAAGAAGTCCCACCACAACACTCTAACCAATGATAATTGCCTCTGGCACGTCCTACATCATATATCTAGCCTCAATACCCATGAGTCAAATCATATTCTACTCCTTCTTAATTTGGATGTTCAGGAGGGATGGTCAAATTATACCTTTATGATGTGGAGTCTGTGGGTGTGCACAGCCTAGGTCATCTATTAGACACAATCTATTAGGTGCAAGGTGGCCCCAGAAATTCCTTGAGGTGACTATGAAATTTTAAATAAAGGCATATCCTTTAGCTTATTTTGAGACACAACATTACATATACATAGCCTCCCTAGTACGCACATTTTCAGGTGCTGACTGTAACAATCCATTCGATCAATGCTTCTCCAGGCAAACATCCTTCCAATAAGTAGACTTCAAAGTAAAAAACTGGACCATGCCTTAGTCGGTGTCCAGAATGCGTCAATGTTTGACAATTCCCATATCTCACAATTGACGATTGCTCAAGACGTTTATAAAGATTGTGTACACTGTAAACCGCCAGTACATACTGTCAAAAACGGAGGTCTCTGACAAAGTGATATAGCTATGCCTCATTTTCATACTCAAAAAAACCTATAGCTATGCCTCATTTTCATACTCAAAAACTCTAACTACAGTATAACACTAAATATGCAATCTGGTCTCTGTGTCTCATGTATACACTTTGATTGAAAACTGTAGATGTGATTTCCATACTTTAAAACTTTGAGACACAGAAGAAAGGAGAACACACCCTTGCTATCCTGGGGGTATAAACAGAGCTGTCAAAAGAACTAAAGGTGCCCATACACGGTACAATTGCTGGGTGTGATGAGATGCAAGCTCCAGTCACACATCTCATCACACAGCTCAAAATGTATGTGCTGCACATACTTTTTGTACTAGATCTCATCTCATTGCATTGCAACACTGATGCAAACTAGTCCAAATTGTATACAATAATTGTACCGTGTATGGGCACCTTAAAGCTGTGTAGGCAGTGCAATATCGATGGCAATATGGTCACTGAGCGACCATATCGCCAGAGATTTGTTTGTGCTACAGCGATAAATTGGGTGCATGCTCCCGTGTTCAGTTTCCTAATGGTTCGCAGGAGCGGTTTCCCTCCTTTTCTGGTCACTGATGAAAAGGCGACATTGAGCAATATATTGCACCATGTGTACACAGCTTTAGAGAGATTCTCTTTGCTCCTAGGCTAAAGCCAGTATTCAATGCTCTTGATTCACCATTTTTTTCAATGAACTGGGCTGTTTTTCAGTGAAACAGTGAATTTTTTCTCCGAAAATGATATTCGCTGTATTCAATGTTCACCGAAAGTGAACAGTGAGTGCCGGCCAGTTCTCCATTTCATAGTCGCTGCAATTCGCTGGTGTATTTCAATGGGGTTTTGATGGGGTTTATTTGATGAGTGTATCTCTCAATGGGGTTACATATACATGGAGCGGGACCAGCGCAGAACCCTGAACCTCCCCGCCCTGCCCTGTCCGGCCACAGAAACCTCCCGCCAGCCCCCCTCCTCCTGCCATCCCCCCTGCTGCTGTGTGCGGCGCTGGCAGGGAGGCTGCCATCCCCCTGCCTTCGACCGTCCTCCATTCGCCAGGTAGTTGGAATTTCGTGGTCCGGGGCAGGGAGTCCCTGACCAGTTGAATAGGCTGGAAGCGGGGCGGTCGGCAAAACGGGGACCTGGAGAATCACGGCGAATTCAAAATGCCGTTCGCTCCCCGTACCATTGAATACTGGCCTAAGAAGTGACATTCTGCTAAAGATTGCTGTGGAAACTGTTGGTTTGGATTGTGTTACTGGAGAATGCTGAGCTGTTATCACCCATTCTGACCACTGCTGGTTATTTATCAAGCATTGTGCCTGAGTGATTTGGAACATCGGAACTTCCCACATACAATTAACCTTTTCTAAATGTTTAGTTTATAACCTACTTGTCCCCCCACAAATACTTTAGTATGGGCTTATCCGATTCCCATACTGGTCCTTGATGTGCCCGGGAATAGGCTGATCTGTATTCCTGTCTCTAGAAGTGTCCGTTGGTGGTGATTGAGCTCTCATTGTGAATGGGAGCAGTATTATGCCAAACTGCTGCCTTTTAGGCACACAATTTTATAAAATGTCACTGTGTGCTGTTAGACTTAGGGTACATGTCCAAACTGTGTAATACATTTTGAGACAAATCAATTCCCATCCATCAAACTATAAAGTTTCCATTCTGGCAGGTGGTTTTGTCCTGACATCATTATCAACCATAAAGTCACCCCAAAAGCCAGATGGTGGAGCAGCATTCATCAATCCTGAGAATGAGTCTTCTACCACACAATGCAATGGTGGTGTGCTTTACATTACCCCTCATGCTTTAGGGCTTTGTAGTTGCTTGGTGATGGAGACCCATAAAACTCCTGATGGACACTTCTTGTGTGGATGTTGTGTGCACAGGTAGTTAAGAAATCAGTAGTGAGAATTGCAGACAAGCCACCACTATGTTTGCAAACTCAGGGGTAGATTTATTAAGCTCGGTGAAGTGATAAGCTGTCTGGTTTTTAGCACTGTCCAATCAGCTCCTACTTGTGAAGTTACAGGCTTGGTTTGAATAAAGAGAGGTAGGAGCTGATTGGCTGGTGATAAAAACCAGACACTTTATCACTTCACCGAGCTTAATAAATCTACCCCTAAGGCCCTCATTCTAGTTGACTCGTATTTTCGGACGTCCACCGAGTGTTCTCAGCCCCGCCTACCATAGGGATCGCTCACACTGTCCGAATGCAGTAAGACGCCGAGCGAACGGACCGCGAGTGGATGTTTCATGTGGGAACCTCCCCCATCTGTGGGAACCTCCCCCATCCTCCGATGGTCGCCGACCATTGAATGATGGACCGGGCGGTCAGACAGCTCCAAGAGCACCTGACCACTCTGACATTTCTCCGTGTGAAAGAATGGATATGGGCGGGCAGCTGGAATCCGGCAGCTGTGTCCACCCCCAACACATGCGTCACGGCCAGATTACCATACGTACGCCAAGCGTTTTCATGGGAACGCCCATGAAACGTGGGGCATATGCATATGGTAATGAGCCCAAACAGCCCTCCACACCCCTCTTCACAACCTGCTCCGATTGTTCCGACCGATCATTTTCTGTACGGAATTCACGCTGTATTCGGACGTGCGCGGCATTCGCACATGCACAGAAACGCCTCTGCACATGCTCAAACACAATACATCGGCCATCCGACCGAACACGTAGCTGTCCGACTCAATCAGAATAAGGGCCTAAGTGCTTGAGAACTAGGTAATCTATTCTGTAAGCTTACGTGACCTACAACTATTTAGTTGAGCTGCTGTTGCTCCTAGACATATCCATTTTACAATAACATTTCATCATCGGTGACTGACTTTTATAAAGCAACAAAAACGATAGTCGGTATTTGTGCATAAGGGGCAGGATGTAGTGCCACTGGAGATCAGCGGCCGTGCAGGATGCCCGAAGATCTCTATTTTTTTTTTTTTTTAAATGCAAATCACTTACATGACCTCCTGCTCCAGGAATCATTTTGGTTATAATCCCACAACATATATTTCACAATAGGAGGGGAAAAAAGTGATGGTGAATAATCATTTCTCACAAAAAAAAATATTTAAATACATAATAATGTTATAAATAGTATAATTGTACAAAAAAACACTACCTTTCAATTAGCTCACATGTCTCCTGCTTGCTGTACTCCGTTTTCTCAGGCTTAAGTTGACTTTGAAACCACTGAAGTTTCTCACCTGTGAGGATGAAAACACATGTACATCTCCATTGCAAATGGTAACACTTTCTTGTGCAAGCGCACTAATTCTTCATTTACCTTTGTCAACAGGTTTAAAATTTTGCAAACACTAGATATACTATATTACTTATTGAAGTGTAGGATAAACTACTGATACAGGACAGTACATAATATAGTACTATAACGGGTTCTGCCTGTAGAAGAAACATTCTAGAACACTGGTTGATGCACAGCTGACACTGACATGAATTAATGGCAGGCTGCCTAAACATTCCATAATTGCCATCAATGAGCTATCCATTCAGCTAGTAAGTGTATTCCTGTGTTCTAGCATGAAAGCAGATTTGTCTCATGCTGTGCAGTAAACTCTAAATTGAGCAATCTCAAAAGATGTGACAGGCATATATTTTAGCTCAGTTACACTGCACACATTTCAGATAGAACTTGGTATTATACAGACCATTCATGGCATACAATCAGAAACAAATAGTAAATTGGGATACAGTACAGATGGGGCAGGTCCCATCCTGGCTGGCGGATCGGCAGAACGTCTGCGCTGGCGACCCGCCAGCATCCGCACCAGCGAATACACTGAGACGCGCGTGCGTCTCAGTCTCCGTCGCGCCCTGTCCGTCTCCGCCTCAGGGAGACGGACAGGGTTTGGGGGGATGCGGGCAGCCGGCGGGGACCCGGGGGAACGGATGGAAGCGCCGTCGGAAGGGGACGTGCGCGCGCGTCCCCTTTTCACCATCGCCATGGCGCTGGCGGGGGATGGCGGCTGGCGACGCCAGCGCCATCCCCTGCCAAGATGGGACCTGCCCCATCTGTATACTGGTATTCCTAATTTTTTGCGATATTAAATTCTCATAACCACTGAAGGACTAGTGCAGCACCTATATTCTGTTTTTTTTCAGTCCTCTGTGTGTTCACACGAAGGACCGATGTTTTGAAAGTTCGCTGTCCCATTCGCACCTAACAGTGCGGGTGGAGGGAGTGGGGAGGCGGCACGTATAAGCGCCCATGGGAACGCCCAGCGTTGTCAGCTGCCCGTCCTGTCCACGCACAGGGTGCACGCAAACCTGTGAACAGACTCCTGAAAAATATATTTATTAAATATAAAAAAAACAAAAAGGAAACAAAAAAACAACAACTTACCAATCATACTTAGCTTCAAGGCTTTTTCATTCTTTACCCTTTAAGGGAATTAAAAACAGATGTCATGAATGTATATACTGTATAATAATGTAATGTATATTTTTTTTTCCAAAATAAACAAATTAGGCTTTTAATGAACATTTTATATACACTTTATTTAATTATGAAATGGCACATACAAGATAAGCATATAAGCCGATACTTCCGCTCTCAGATTGCTGGGACATTTTTTTTTGGCGTATGAAACGGACCAGTTGGTTTTTCCCACAGATCCCATGGGTCTTGAGCGGTCTTTCCCAGAAGTACAACCTTTGCACTATGTGCAGCGGAAGACACAAGGGATGTCATGGAATGTGCACAAAACTAACCTACTAGAAACACATCTCATCACAGGCTGCTGCTAAAGAAAGCAGCCAGAACCCAGAAAATTTGCGGAATCTACAGTACATACTTATCCCTCCTGTCCTGCTTGTGACCTTCTCTTGCCAACTGAGCTGCCTTTCTACTGTAAGGGTGGATGACCTTCTTTTCTTGTTTGGCTTTAATCTGCGGTGCTTTCGGCTGCAAAGAAAAATGCAGGATCATTAATGATTTTGATAAAAACTAAACCACCCCCCCTGTGTAGTTCCAGCAGTTGCTGTCTAGCAGAGCAAATTGGCTAATCAAGAATGCCAAGGGAGGAGGAGGAAAAAAGAAAACTCTGGGTGGGGGCACCCTTGTATTACAGATCAAGAAGGATTATTCAACAATAAAATGTAGTTTTTATTAGGTATGCTTTAAAATACATGGGTTCCTGTACTGAAGGAAATTAAATATAAAAAGCGCAGCAAAAATATGAGAAACATATAGAGACACTGGTCAGGCTCAAGGCATCGGAAATCCTCATTAATCCCCTGATTGACACCAGGTTGTGGTCTGTGACCAAGCGTAGCGAAACGTACGTCAGAGGACTCCGCCGGGACACGTGGTGCACACACGTGACCGGCTTTCTCCAGGCAGGGACACCAGCAGCCAGCAGCGAGCGCATACATACCCGGCACAGCAGCAGACTTCATTCCGGCCTCCCGATACCACACCGGTGGGGTCTCTTCAGGTCTCGACCAGTGGATCTTTCCTTCTCTTGTATTTCACTTTTTCATTACCTGCTGTACCGCTTATATACCACACTTATACCACACTTATTCACATGCTCCCATAAGTCAGCACATTATTTTCCATAACTGCATGACATACTGCTGCAAATCCCTGCCTTGTTGCGAGACAAACAACTGGTCCAGGAAAAATCCAATGATTTAATATTTACCCCACCACAAACAGACCACAACCTGGTGTCAATCAGGGGATTAATGAGGATTTCCGATGCCTTGAGCCTGACCAGTGTCTCTATATGTTTCTCATATTTTTGCTGCGCTTTTTATATTTAATTTCCTTCAGTACAGGAACCCATGTATTTTAAAGCATACCTAATAAAAACTACATTTTATTGTTGAATAATCCTTCTTGATCTGTAATACAAGGGTGCCCCCACCCAGAGTTTTCTTTTTTCCTCCTCCTCCCTTGGCATTGTTTAACTACAATCATCACTCCGGGGTGCACCACTGACTGTCCCGTACAGAGGCACCACATGACATACATTGTCTGAGTGCTCTGGGACCCACTGTTCCTTGTCACTAGGAATTTAGTCAGTTATTTACAGATCGCTCATCACCTTCTTCACTTATTTAATAAATACCAGTGCGGATCTACTCCACTTCCCTCCCCCATCCATTACTCCCCCCTCCTCCTCCCTATAAAAACCTTTCTAGTCCAAGTCAGCAGGGTGCATAAACTGATGAGGGCATCAGAAAGGGGTCCAACTTGTCTCCATGTCACAATAAGTCTGCTCCTGGAGGCGCTAATGTTATATTACTCTTATCAAGTACATAAAAAAAGCATTCAGAATCTTCTACAGCTGCTGCAGACTTTGAAAAAGGTCTACTAATTATTATATCAAGCTTTTGTAAATTAAGAATTGAAAACCTGTTAATATGTATCAGTGGTGGGGATATGGGCTGAAAAGATTGATGATTGGCTTACCAGCAGATAACTTATATTAAATCTATTATGTTAGGAAAAAGTCCATAAATCTTGTGGATTTCGATTGGCAGTGGGACTTAAAGCAGAAAACTTGCTTACTGTTTGTGTGTCATGTACACTTGTTGGCAGTTAAATTTAGAACTTTAGATACATTCCCATGGCAACAAATTAGGATACAGTATATCCTAAAGGCTATCCTTCATCTATAGTACATGCAAACTTCAGATCAGCTGGTAAAATGTACAGAAGTGGTTTCCATGACCACAAACCATATCTCTGAAACCTTTATGCATCAAACAGTTGTAAGGAAAAGTGTGTGAACCCACTGGAAATACCTGGATTTCTAAAAGGTCATAAAATGTGTTTTGATCTTCATCTAAGTCACAGCAATAGACAAACATAATCTGCTTAAACTAAAACCACGCAAACAATTATATGTTCTCATGTTTTTATTGAACACACCATGTAACCATTCACAGTATGGGTGGACAAAGTATTTGAACCCTTAGGCTAATGATTTCTCCAAGAGCTAATTGGAGTCAGGAGTCAGCCAACCTGTAGTCCAATCCAGACGAGAAAGGAGGTGTTGGTTAAAAATGCCCTGCCCTATAAAAAACACACCAGTTTTGAGTTCACTATTCTCAAGAACCATTGCCGGATATGAACCATGTCTCGTACAAAATAACTCTCAGAAGACCTACAATTAAGAATTGTTGAATTGCATAAAGTTGGAAAGGATTACAAAAGTAACTCTAAAAGCCTTCATGTTAAATCAGTCTATGGTAAGACAAATTGTCTATGAATGGAGAAAGCTCAGCACTGTTACTACGCTCCCTAGGAGTGGCCATCCTGTAAAAATGCTTAATGAGGTGAAGAAGAATCCTAGTGTGTCAGCTAAAGACTTACAGTAATCTCTGGAACATGCCAACATCTCTGCTGACAAATCTACGATACGATACATAAAACAATAAACAAGAATGGAGTTCATGGGAGGACACAACTGTGGTCCACGAAAAACATTGCTGCTCATTTGAAGTTTGCAGAAGAGCACCTGGATGTTCCAAAGCTGGCAAAATATTATTTGGACAGATGAAATCAAAGTTGAGTTGTTTTGAAGAAACACACAACACTATGGCCTTTATTCAGATCTGATCGCAGTACAAATTTGTTTGGAAAATGGGCAAAACCATGTGCACTTCAGGTGGGGCAGATGTAACATGTGCAGAGAGAGTTGATTTGTGCGAGTTATTTTGTTTCTGTGCAGGGTAAATACAGGCTGCATTATTTTTACACTGCAATTCAAATTTCAGTTTCAACACACCCCACCCAAATTTAACTCCTCTGCACATGTTACATTTGCCCCACCTGCAGTGCACATGGTTTTCCCCATTTTCCAAACAAATTTTTACTGCAATCAGATCTGAATAAGGGCCTATGTGTGGAGAAAAAAAAGGCAAGGCAGACCAACATCAAAACCTCATCCCAACTTTGAAGTATGGTGGAGGGGGCATCATGGTTTGCTACCGCTATGCTGCCTCAGGGCCTGGACAAATTCCCAAGTTTCTCAAGACATTTTGCAGGAGAACTAAGGCCATCTGTCCACCAATTGAAGCTCAACAGAAGATGGTTGATGCAACAGGACAATGATCTAAAGCACAGAAGTAGATAAACAACAGAATGGCTTCAACAGAAGAAAATACGCCTTCTGGAGTTTCCCAATCAAAGTCCTGACCTCAACCTGACTGAGATGCTGTGGCATGACCTGTAAAGAGCGAATCATATCAGACATCCCAAGAATATAGCTGAACTGAACCAGTTTTTAAAAAAAGGAATGGTCCAAAATGCCTCCCGACAGTTGTGCAGGTCTGATATGCAACTATAGGAAACATTTGGTTTTGGTTATTGCTGCCAAAGGCGGGTCAACCAGTTATTAAATGCAAGGGTTCACATACTTTCTCCACCCTGCACTGTGAATGTTTATATGGGGTGCTCAATAAAAACATAATAGTTTGTCTGGTATTATTTTAATAAGACTGTGTTTGTCTATTGTTGTGACTTAGTTGAAGATCAGAACACATTTTATGACCAATTTATGACATTTTAGGCCTATGGACACGTGTGTGTCAATCATTAAGTGGCCTACACACGGTGTTGATTTCAGTGCATTTTCTAAACGATCTCACTAGATTGCTTAGAAAATGCCCCTACATCGCTCTGTGTGTAGTAGCCATAGCGATAGTGATGCGTGGCCCCACGCATCGCTATAACCCAATGAATAATATCCAGCATGTTGAATACATTTAGTTAATCACCAGTCAGGGCTAGTGTACACTTCGGAGAACACTGGCCCTGACAGATCACTCAGCACACAACGCCTGACACAGCACTGTGCGCTGAGCGTACATTGCTCAGATCACTAAGCAGTGTCACCCTGTTTGTAGGCCCCTTTAAGGTCCATACACACTGAGAGATTTTCGCCATTCTATGCAATTTTCCCAGGGGGTGGACGACTTTCAATAGCAGGGTGCTATGGAAAGCCATTCCTCCCATTGCTCATCTGCTGGTAATAACAGTAACCAAGCGGTGGCGGCTGGCGATGATGTGGGATCGCGCATCAGCTCTCATCGCCAGGCCATACACACTGGGCGTCTATTGAGCTGAAAGCTCAAAAGGAAAAAACTGAGCTGCTTTTAGCTCAAAATCTCCCAATGTGTAAGGGCCTTAAGATAGTTTCTGGCTAGGTCACTGCAGGAAGTAGCATGGCAATAATTCAATTCTAAAACAGAATTTCAAAACTTTTTTGTAAACAATAGCCAAATTTTACAATATCCAAGCATTCGTAAAATTAAATAAAGCTAGTATATTTTTGACTCTCCAAGGAGATGACCATGAAATTAATGTTAAATGTAAAATGTGTCTATCCCACTAATAAACCTTAATAAGTAGTAGTAGTAGTAGTACGTTTATTTATAAGGCGCCACAAAGTGTCCGCAGCGCCGTACATAGCAAACAAAAAAAAACAAATTACAAGGTAACGTACAGGGTGTGTAGAAAGATACAGTATAAATAGGGGTATAGCTGGTAGAACTAAAATCAGCATCAGTTCAGAAGTAGGTGTCAAAATAGTCAAGGAGACCGAAGATGAAGTAGAGGAAGGGAAGAACAGGACAGGAGCACAGGTGAGGTAATGAGGTAGGGTGAGTACGTGAGGAAGGAGGGCCCTGCTCATAAGAGTTAACATACTAAAAATAGGTGGGTGGACGAACGAAATACAATAGGATAAGTAGGAACGGAGGGGAACGGAGGCAGGATAGGAGGATCAAAAGAGGTTAGGAGGAGGGATAGGCTAGTCGAAAAATCAGATAGCCTGATGGGTGGCGGGAGGTTGTTCCAGTGCAGGGGGGCAGCGCGAGAGAAATCTTGGACACGGGAGTGGGAGGAGGTGATTAGGTGAGAGGTCAGTCGGCGGTCAGCGATGGAGCGAAGAGGACGGGAGGGAGTGTGGATAGAGATCAGTGAAGAGAGGTAGGGAGCTGTGGAGGAGGAGAGAGCCTTGTAGGTGGTGGTGAGGAGTTTAAAGAGAACTCGGAAAGGAATGGGGAGCCAGTGAAGAGATAAACAGAGGGGGGAGGCGGAGGTAGAGCGGCGGGAGAGGAAGATGAGCCTAGCAGCAGCGTTAAGAATGGATTGGAGAGGTGCGAGGCGGGTGAGAGGTAGCCCAGAGAGAAGGATGTTGCAGTAGTCAAGGCGGGAGATGACAAGAGAGTGAATGAGAATTTACGCTCTATTGTTCTAAACTAGAGTAGTACTAGACTACAGCAGTAATGTGTACAGATTGCGAGACTGACTGCATATAGCCATTATCTTTCAAATAAAAATTCTGCTCACGTTTCAAAAATGAAAGCTAACAGAGCAACCAGAGTTTACCGTAGTCAAAGTTTCAGCATTTTATTTTATATGAGCTAAGAGTTTTTACATTTTTGTAGCTGTCAAAAATATATGTCTAAACCGGAGGTACAAGTCAGAAAAGATAACAGTCAGCAAATATATACTTGCACTCAAAGGATTAAAAAGTTTAAGAATTAAAGATGTTCATGCAAATCAAACATAATTAAGAGAAATTCTTAAAAGGGCAACTACTGTACCCTGGAATACATAAACTGCAGGCTACAGTAAGTCCATTTATGCTGCTTTCCCACTGCCTACACGGGTAATGACCCGTTTTTTTTAAACGGGTCTTTAAACGGGTAAGAGCCATAAAGACTCTTTCCCACTGCAGCTTTTAAACGGTAAATTACCGTTTAAAAGCTGTTTTGTCACATTCCCACTTACCCGTTTAAAAACCCGTTTAAGCAGTGTAAAGATAGGGGGGGGGGGGGGGAGAATTTAAAAAAAAAAAACGGCGTGGGGTCCCCCCCCAATGCCGTAACCAGCACCAGGCTGAAAGAGCCGGGGCTGGTAATAAAAAATCAGGAAACCCGACAAATAGGGGTTCCCTGATTTTTTACAACCAGCCCCAGGCTCCAGGTCCGGGGCTGGTTCCCAAAATACGGGGGACAAAATGACTAGGGGTCCCCCGTATTTTAAGAACCAGCCCCAGGCACAACCAGCCGGCAGGGTAATGCCACAGCCGGGGGACACTTATGATATAAGTTCCCGCGGCCAAAGCATTAACCCTACCGACCAGTCAGCCTGGCCAGGGGCCCTGGGGGAGTGGGGACCCCCCCAATAAAGGGGTCCCCCCCCTCCAGGACTTACCTGACCAGGCTGAAGCCTGGTGCTGTCCTCGATGCCCCTGGGCGGTGGGCATCGAGCTGATGGTATGGTGTAAAAAATAGAATAAAAACCATTGTCTTTTACTGGTGAACTATGAGTCCCAGCAAGCCTCCCCCGCAAGCTGGGACTTGGAGAACCACAAGTCCCAGCCTGCGGGGCATTAAAGGGCCCGCTGGGTCTTGTAGTTCCACAGTAAAAGAAAGAGTTAAATAAACACACTGACACACGTGAAAAATAAAAGTTTAATACATACATAACACATACATACTGATACTTACCTATCTTGAGCCCGTAGGTAGCCCTGGTCCTGATGTCCTGGTCCGTGTCGGCGTCTGTATCCATGTCGGCATCCCTGTCGGCGACGGCGTCGGCGGTCCGGAGTCCGAAGAAATCCATTTGGGAAGCTGTGGAAGGAAACCATACTCACCTGTCCCAGCGCGACGTAGTCCAGGTAAGGTCTTTGCAAAAAAAACAAACCGACACCCGAAACCAGACCGGACTGACGGAGACGCAAGTGTGTTTGTTTACATCGTGCGGCTCCGCCTCCCAAATGCCGCTATTGGCCGCCTTGCGGCCTAGCGGCTCCTGATTGGCCGCTAGGCCGCAAGGCGGCCAATAGCGGCATTCGGGGGCGGAGCCGCACGATGTAAACACACCGTGCGGCTCTCTGCCTGTTCGCTTGGTTCGGGTGTCGGTTTTTTTTTTTTGCAAAGACCTTACCTGGACTACGTCGCGCTGGGACAGGTGAGTATGGTTTCCTTCCACAGCTTCCCAAATGGATTTCTTCGGACTCCGGACCGCCGACGCCGTCGCCGACAGGGATGCCGACATGGATACAGACGCCGACACGGACCAGGACATCAGGACCAGGGCTACCTACGGGCTCAAGATAGGTAAGTATCAGTATGTATGTGTTATGTATGTATTAAACTTTTATTTTTCACGTGTGTCAGTGTGTTTATTTAACTCTTTCTTTTACTGTGGAATTACAAGACCCAGCGGGCCCTTTAATGCCCCGCAGGCTGGGACTTGTGGTTCTCCAAGTCCCAGCTTGCGGGGGAGGCTTGCTGGGACTCATAGTTCACCAGTAAAAGACAATGGTTTTTATTCTATTTTTTACACCATACCATCAGCTCGATGCCCACCGCCCAGGGGCATCGAGGACAGCACCAGGCTTCAGCCTGGTCAGGTAAGTCCTGGAGGGGGGGGACCCCTTTATTGGGGGGGTCCCCACTCCCCCAGGGCCCCTGGCCAGGCTGACTGGTCGGTAGGGTTAATGCTTTGGCCGCGGGAACTTATATCATAAGTGTCCCCCGGCTGTGGCATTACCCTGCCGGCTGGTTGTGCCTGGGGCTGGTTCTTAAAATACGGGGGACCCCTAGTCATTTTGTCCCCCGTATTTTGGGAACCAGCCCCGGACCTGGAGCCTGGGGCTGGTTGTAAAAAATCAGGGAACCCCTATTTGTCGGGTTTCCTGATTTTTTTAATACCAGCCCCGGCTCCTTCAGCCTGGTGCTGGTTACGGCATTGGGGGGGGACCCCATGCCGTTTTTTTTTTAACGTGTAAGGGCTACCCCTTTCCCACTGCCGAAAAAACGGCTCTTACACGTTAAAAACACTGCTTTTTACACGGGTAACAAAAAACGGTATTTGTTACCCGTGTAAAGCAACCTGGAGCTTTCCCACTGCAGCTCTAGCCGTTTAAAAAGGCTAAAAAAACGGCATTTACACGTGTAAAGCCTGCAGTGGGAAAGGGGTATTAGTCAAATAACAAATTAAGAAAATTGTTTTACCAAATTATCAATATGCAGTTCTTGTCAAATTGTAAATTCTATCAGCAGTCAGGTTTCAGTGGTGCATGCTTATGTCTGCAGACACATTACAGGCCAAAAGAGCGCTTACTCAAACAAATGTCTTGTCATATACCACAAGTCCTGTGACAAGTACAGGTCTTAAAGCAATTCTAGCAAGCGCTACTATTGCAAAGATGTCCTTGATGTACTTGAGCTGTCGGGTCTGAGAGTGAACATTACCAGACATGCCAAGACACCGTTACAATTAAATGATTGCAACTGTTATTACATATGCAAATAGTTCGATTTTTCTGGGCTTGTTTTTGCAAAAAAAGATCTGCATCTTATACTGCTTTCACATCACAAACCCTGCTCTGACACAGTATTTTAAAACGTTTCTTAAACAGGTCTGAGCAAGCTAAACCCCTTTCATATCGCATGTCGGAACCGGTATATTACCTATTCATTACTGGGTTGGTACCTTTCACACTGAACCCGATTCACCTATAGAAAACAGTGTGATGTCATTTTAAATGGACTTTTCTGGCCCACACAAGTTTTTGATGTTTTTACACCATAAAGGAGGGGCTGGGGAGTGCAGCAATCATGGCAGACAAAGCACATGTCTCCAGCGACTTTGTGATTGTTTGCGATTCACCTTTGTAAATTTAAGAGGAAGGAATTTCTTCCCGAGTGGGCCGTGCAGGACTCAGCTGCGTTCCCTGCACCTGAATCTGAATGGGCAATTATTCTGAAAGTGGAGAACAGATGAGGTCTGCTAAAATGGCCAACCTTCCCTCGTTACTACATTAATTTTTCCCTTTTTTCTATATTTAGTTAATTTGTGTTTTCCTGATAAATAAACCTGAAGCGTAATCAGAATACATTAACATACATGATAACAAACCCTTTCGGCATATGTGGTATTATAATTAGTACATTTTGTCTGGTGAAAAATATGTCAGTTTGCGTTATACTTTATTTACCCATGGCATCATGCACATAGGGCCTTATTCAGGTTCCTTCGCTTCCCTGCGTGTCTGCGCGCAGGTGAGCGATGCTTTGCAACTGCGCATAGTTATGCGCATGTGCAGCCACTGTGTGCGAGCGTCCACGGCGAATAGATTATTCGCGGGCGCTCACACACAACAGTGCGGACGAGGGGCGTGGGGTTGCGGGCTGGGGGATTCGCCCATGGGACACGGAACAGAAAAGTGTAAATAGCGCAGCACTGTCCCTCCTGCAATCTGAACATGCCCTCTCCCTACCCCCAGCACTGCCTGATATTACTCCCCTCTACCGCAAGCTCTAGCCTAACTGCTGCCTGTCCTCAACTGCAATAATATGTGATGTGACCCAGGAATGGTTGAATACAATCATTAATATTTAAAGTAAGGGATCCCTGAAATCCACATTTTTTTTCCACTCAGCGCAATCTCTAAATTTCTACCTGTTGTACCTCGACCTTTAAAATAATGAAGGTCATGCTCGGAGATATTGGTATTGGGATTTTCATGCTGACACCACTTTTAACCCCTTCCCGCCCGCAGACGTACCGGTACGTCACGGCAGCGGGGTAGTTCGCGCACCTTGCCGTACCGGTACGTCCCCGCCGTGTCATGTCGCCTTGTCAAGTGACAAGGCGACATAGTAAAGATGGCTGCTGTCATCGACAGCAGCCGATCGTGTCAGTGCGCCGGCGGACCAATCAGAGTGGTCCCGCCCCGCCGATCGCTGTGATTGGTCAGTCAGTCCTGACTAACCAATCACAGCCTTTCTATTGAAAAAGGGATGTTTTGCTTCTCTTCCCGGGCTCTAACCCTCTCACTCGTGTTAGAGCCTTGGAAGGAGAAGCTGTGTCAGAGCTGTGTTAGAGTTTAGGCTGTGTAAAATTGCGCTGATCACCACAATACCCCTGCCTATATCACCCTCCCTGTGGTCATCTGTGCTGGGATCACCCTCCCTGTGGTCATCTGTGCTGTGATCACCCTCCCTGTGGTCATCTGTGCTGTGATCACCCTCCCTGTGGTCATCTGTGCTGGGATCACCCTCCCTGTGGTCACCCCTGCCTATATCACCCTCCCTGTGGTCATCTGTGATGGGATCACCCTCCCTGTGGTCATCTGTGCTGTGATCACCCTCCCTGTGGTCATCTGTGCTGGGATCACCCTCCCTGTGGTCATCTGTGCTGTGATCACCCTCCCTGTAGTCACCACCTAATTTTGTGTGTTGTGATCCGTATAATTTTTCTGTACCTTATCCGTACACCATAATTTTTCTGTGCGTTATTCGTACCCCATAATTTTTCGGTGCATTTGTACCCCATAATTTTTTTCTGTGCGTTACTCGTACCCCATAATTTTTCGGTGCATTTGTACCCCATCATTTTTTCTGTGCGTTACTCGTACCCCATAATTTTTCGGTGCATTTGTACCCCATAATTTTTTCGGTGCGTTATTCGTACCCCATAATTTTTCGGTGCATTTGTACCCCATAATTTTTTCTGTGCGTTACTCGTACCCCATAATTTTTCGGTGCATTTGTACCCCATAATTTTTTCTGTGCGTTACTTGTACACCATAATTTTTCAGTGCATTTGTACCCCATAATTTTTCAGTGCATTCGCACACCATAATTTTTGCAGTGCATTTGCACATTGTCAGTGCTACAAAACCCCACACGTGTTGAAGCACCTCATAAATACATACACCAATAAAACTATGGCCCACCGAACATATATTGCCGAGGAGGCATACGCGTTTCTGGCCTCTGAAACTGAGTCTGCTAGCGAGGATGAGACAAATTTCCGTTTGTCATCCTCTTCATCATCTAGTGACTCTGATGAACCCCCGAGAAGGAAACGCAGGACTCCCACTGCAGTAGTCGAGTCCTCTGACCCCACATGGACAACCACTGAAAACTACGTACCCCAGGTCCCTGAGTTCACAGCGAATCCAAAAATACAATTCAATTCAGCAGGGTTCAGAGAGCTGGACTTTTTTAATTTTTTTTTTACTAATGATTTAATTAATCTAATGGTCACCCAGACGAATGTTTATGCCCAACAATTTATTGAGCAAAACCCCACCTCTAATTATGCCCAGCCCCGCAAGTGGACCCATGTACATAAAAATGAAATGGCTATATTTTGGGGCCTTGTACTGTGCATGGGGCTAGTGAAGAAGCCCACGATTAGGTCCTACTGGAACACAGACATATTATACAATACACCAATGTTCCGTGTGGCTATGTCAAGGACCCGCTTCGAAGCGATCCTTAGGTTTCTCCATTATAGGGATAATGCACAGTGCCCACCCCGGGATGACCCCAATTATGACCGGTTATATAAACTTAGACCCCTAATAGACCATTTTAGTACCAAGTTTGCCCAGGCATACATACCCGAGAAGCACATTTCAATAGATGAGTCCCTGGTACATTTCAAAGGGAGGCTCCAATTCCGCCAGTACCTGCCAAGTAAGAGGGCAAGGTATGGCGGGAAGATGTACAAGCTGTGTGAGAGTACATCAGGGTACACACACAAATTTAGGATATATGAAGGTAGAGACACAAAAATAGACCCCCCACAATGCCCCCCCTTACTCGGAATTAGTGGGAAGATAGTGTGGGATTTGGTGCACCCACTGCTGGACCAGGGATACCACCTGTACCTGGATAATTTCTATACCAGCGTCCCACTATTCAAAAGCCTCGCTTCCAGAAGTACTGTGGCATGCGGCACTGCACGTAAAAATAATAGAAGCCTCCCTAGGTCGCTGCTTGGGCAAACACTTAGAAGGGGCGAGAGCAGGGCATTATGCAGCGACAATGTACTGTGTGTCAAGTATAGGGACAAGAGAGATGTCCTTATCTTGACAACAGTGCATGACCATAGCAGCACCCCTGTCCCAGTGCGGGGCACAAGTACCGAAACCCCAAAACCCAACTGCATTGTGGATTATAATAGGTACATGGGGGGGGTCGACCTGTCAGATCAAGTGCTGAAGCCTTACAGTGCCATGAGAAAAACAAGGTTCTGGTATAAAAAATTAGCTGTACACATAATACAAATGGCACTGTACAACGCATTTGTACTACATCGATTTGCAGGCCAAAGGGGGACATTCCTGGAGTACCAAGAGGTAGTAATAAAGGCCCTTATTTTTGGCAACCAGGAACAGGGGGGCCCTAGTACTTCTGGAAGCGAGGCCTCGCGAATTGTACCAGGGCAACATTTTCCGAGTGAAGTCCCCCACACTGGAAAGAAAGGAAGGTCCCAGAAACGATGTAGAGTATGCTACAAAAAGGGGATAAGAAAGGACACAACTTACCAATGTGAAACCTGCCCCACACAACCCGGCTTGTGTATCAAAGATTGTTTTAAGATATATCACACTTCCCTTGAATTTTAATGTTTTAAAATTTATTTAGATGTTCTCCACACAGCTTGTACAAAGAGCCGCATGCCATTACCTTCCCTTCTGAGTCTTGCCATGTGTCCAAACAGAAATTTACAAACACATATATGCTATTGCCATACTCAGGAGAAAAAGCACCCCATAATATGTTATACAATTTCTCCTATTAACCCTTGTGAAAATGGCACATTTTGATCTAAAGCTACATATTAATGGAAAAAATTAGTTTTTTTTTTTATTTTCACAGCCCATAACAATTTGACAAAACACTAGTGGGGTCAAAATGCTCACTACGGCCGTGAGTTCCATGAGGGGGGCTAGTAACAAAAAGGTATCACTTGCTTGGGATTTCCACTGCACAGGTACAATATGGGCTCTGCAAATGCAAGATGGCGCCCGAAAACCATTCCAGCAAACTCTGTGATAAAATGGCACTCCTTCCCTTCTGAAGCCTGCTGTCTGCCCAAATAGCATTTTACAACCATATATGGGGTATTGCCATACTCAGGAGAAATTGTGTAACAAATTTTGGGGTGCTTTTTCTACTATTGCCCTTTGTGGAAGTATAAAATTATGGGGTGAATCTACAAATTAATGGAAAAAATTTCATTTTTCATTTTCACGTATCGATGCCTAACAATTTGACAAAACACCAGTGGGGTCAAAGTACTCACTATACCCATAGATGAGTTCCTTGAGGGGTGTAGTTTACAAAATGGTATCACTTGTTGGGGTTTTTGACTGCTGATACAACAGGGGTTCTGCAAATGCAACATGGCGCATGAAAACCATTCCAGCAAAATCTGCGCCAAAAACGCCAAATGGTGCACCTTCCCTTCTGAAGCCTGCTGTCTGCCCAAATAGCGTTTTACAACCATATATGGGGTATTGCCATACTCAGGAGAAATTGTGTAACAAATTTTAGGGTGCTTTTTCTACTATTGCCCTTTGTGGAAGTATAAAATTATGGGGTGAATCTACAAATTAATGGAAAAAATGACATTTTTCATTTTCACGTATCGATGCCTAACAATTTGACAAAACACCAGTGGGGTCAAAGTACTCACTATACCCATAGATGAGTTCCTTGAGGGGTGTAGTTTACAAAATGGTATCACTTGTTGGGGTTTTTGACTGCTCTGATACAACAGGGGTTCTGCAAATGCAACATGGCGCATGAAAACCATTCCAGCAAAATCTGCGCCAAAAACGCCAAATGGTGCACCTTCCCTTCTGAAGCCTGCTGTCTGCCCAAATAGCGTTTTACAACCATATATGGGGTATTGCCATACTCAGGAGAAATTGTGTAACAAATTTTGGGATGCTTTTTCTACTATTGCCCTTTGTGGAAGTATAAAATTATGGGGTGAATCTACAAATTAATGGAAAAAATTTCATTTTTCATTTTCACGTATCGATGCCTAACAATTTGACAAAACACCAGTGGGGTCAAAGTACTCACTATACCCATAGAGGAGTTCCTTGAGGGGTGTAGTTTGCAAAATGGGGTCACTTGTGGGGGGGTTCCACTGTATTGGTGCTTCGGGGGTCTTGCTAATGCGACATAGCACCCACCATTCATTCCACCAGAATCTGTGCTGCAAAATCCAAATATCACTCCTTCCCTTCTGAGTCCTGCCATGCACCCAAATGGTATTTTTTGGTCACATATGAGGCATTGCCGTACTCGGGAGAAATTGCGGCACAGATTTTGGGGTGCTTTGTCTCCTTCATTCCTTGTGAAAATGAAAATTGTTGAGCCAGAACTGCATTTTTGTGTAAAAAAATGTAATTTTGCATTTTCACAGCCCAGTTGTACCAAAATTGGTGAAACCCCTGGGGGTTTGAAATGTACACTATACCCCTAGATAAATTCCCTGAGGGGTGTAGTTTGCAAAATGGGGTCACTTGTGGGGGAGGTTCCTAACTTTTAGCATCTTATGGTGCCTAGAACCCTACATGGTGCCTAAAAAATAATCTCATAAAAAGGAGGCTCCAAAATCAAGTAGGTGCTCCTTCTATTATGAAGAATGTGGTTTGGTCAACGTGCACACTAGGGCCACATATAGGATATTTATTAAAAGAAAAGAATTGGGGGAATCAATTTTTAGTCACATTTCTCTAGTAAAATCTACTGTGTTCCTTAGAAAAATGTATTAAAATTGAAAATCTGCTAAAAAAATGAAATTTTGAAATTTCACCTACACTTTGTTTTAATTCCTGTGAAACACCTAAAGGGTTAACAAACTTCCAAAATGCTGTTTTGAATACTGTGAGGGGTGCAGTTTTTGAAATGGCATCATTTATGGGGGTGTCTCACATACAAGTCCCTCAAAGTCACATCAGAACTGAACTGGTCCCTAAAAAAATCAGTGTTTGAAATTTTCTTGAAAATTTGAGAATTTGCTATTTATATTTTAAGCCTCCTAGTGTCCCAAAAAATTAAAAGGAGGTTGAAATAATGATGGCAACATAAAGTAGACATATGGTCTTTGTTAGTTATTAACTATTTTGAGTGGTATGATTATTTGTCTCACAAGCAGAAAATTTAACATTTTGCAAATTGCAAAATTTTCAGTTTTTTTACGACATTTTGATATTTTTCACAAATAAACACAGACTGTATCGACCAAAATTTACCACTAACTTAAAGTACAATGTGTCACGAGAAAACACTCAAAATCAGTTGGATAAGTCAAAGCATTAGAAAGTTATTCCCACATAAATTGACACATGTCTGATTTGAAAAATAGGGCTGCGTTCTTTGGGCCCAAATAGGCCGCGTCCTTAAGGGGTTAAGATGAGTCGCATGTTAAAAGGAGGAGCTTGCTCTAGCCAAACGCATCCGTTTTTTGCCCACTAACTTCACTTAAGACTAGAGTAACTCAACTATATTGGCATGATACATATGATATCCTGGCGGTGGAAATGCTGGAGTTCAAACAAACAACTGCGGCATCCCTATATGGAGAACCCAAACAGGGTCTCCAAAAGTGACCTAACCCTCTCCCCCTACGCTACTTACCCTAACCCTCACTTTGCAGTAGCCAATCTCACCCCGCTAGTGCCAAACTGCAACCCTTCTGTCCTGCAACATAACCCTCCCCACGGCAGAACCCTAACTACCCCAAGACTATCTCTAAGCCCTCCACTATTGCCTAAACCGAACGTCCCCTTTCCCAGGCTCAAGATAGCCTGCCCCGCATACTCACTGATCAGGATGCCGGCTGACGGTATTCTGGCATCGGCATCTTGATCCTTTTGAGGTTCTAGCACCAGCCTTCTGGCGGCAGCCGGGATGCCAGCGTCAGTATATTGGATGCTATCGTCCTGACTGCATCCCATACTGGAAACAAAAACAGTTCTCTGGGTGTCAACACTATGGAAAAAGTCATAAACTTCTTTTAGAATTGTGATCAGTGATACATTAAATTTGGGCAGTTAGCGCTGCCTGTCTCAGAGTTATTTGGGTACATGTGCCTGCACTCTTCTGTTACATTGTAGGCGTAGAGTTAGGTTTCTTCTTTAATTCCATCAGTCACTTAAAAACACTTTGTGAAACACAACTAAACTTTCTGAAGTGCCAGTTTATATGAAATGCACTTACTGTATTTCATCATTGTATACATGTATATTCCCTGCCTACACCATGAATGATCTCCCTTTGGGAGAAATTGCTTTCAATCCAAAGAACTAAGGAAAACATTTTTGTGTTCCAAATAAAAACATACCACCACAAAAGGATAACCTTGTTACATATTCAAACAAGTGGATTAATGGAGGAAGCAGGATTATTTATCTCAGCATGTTGACGGTCAAGGAAAGCAATGAAATGAAAATTGAAAAAGCACCCATTATAAAAAGAAAATTCAAAACAGAGTTCATATATTGAAAATATTCAATTACAGATGTACTATTGCAGAAAAGGTTTCTCACTGTTCTGTGACCGGTGCTGCCCCTTAAATTGTTGTCCCACAAAATTATATAAAAGTGAATGGTGGTTATAATAAAGCAAAATTCCTTTCAGTGCTAAATGAAAATGTATTTTTTTTATATTTGTTACTAGTGTTGGCATAGGTCAAGAGAGATTTTGACATAAATTTTGTGTGCTGCATACCAAACTATAGTAGTAAGAATTACCATTGTCAAGTGTAAAACTACTGAAAAAATACCTCTTAGAGAGGATTAAAAAAAAATAAAACATTGAAATTAATACACTATGCCGGGGATATACTGGTTTACTCACAAAGGCACAATCACTCTCTAATGGACAAAACCACATGCACTGCAGGTGGGGCTGATGTAACATGTGCAGAGAGTTAGATTTGGGTGTTTTATTGTTTCTGTGCAGGGTAAGTACTGGCTGCTTTATTTTTACACTGCAATATAGATATCAGTTTGAAGTACACCCCCTCCCACCCAAATCTAACTCTCTCTGCACATGTTACATCAGTCCCACCTGCAGTGCAAATGGTTTTGTCAATTAGAGAGTGATTGTACCTTTGCGAGTGAACCAGAGTAACCCCCATGTCAGAATCATAACAATATAAAAGGTGCTTATCATTTGTAGAACATCACCAATTCATTGAGGAACTCCTCTGCTTCCATTCACAAATTGTGCTTCCCCTGGACTCCCTGGGACAACCAACCTCTCCGTGATCTTTAATTAGACAATGCTTATTCCCAGTGGCCAGAACAACCTCTGGCTGCACACAGTAGTCCTCTACCAAACATGGATCCATACACGTTGGGCAAAAACACCCAGTATATTGACCTTAAGTGGAAGGAAAATTTATTAACGCATAGGAGCTGATTAAACTAATTGATTTAGTAAATGTCAGAACACCATTGTATTTGCATTTTCCAGTATTTGGCTGCACTTATTGCCATTTGCTCTCATGAATTACCAGATTTTCCTTCCACCCAGACAAGTAGTTGGATGGGTGGACTGAATCTTAAAGTGTATGGCCAACTTCAATTTAATGATTCATTGTAGTATAGTGTCATAATTGGTGGTAAAAGTGCATTTTCCATGAAAATCTACTGGACTACACTGCAGCTTTGTCCACACTGTTGATCTCAAAAACATACACACCTGCTCTTCATTCAAACACGTGCTGGGCTTACATGATACAATTACCTAGCATTCCACCTAACATCGGCATATAGGACAGATAATCACAGTTTGTTACGAGTGACCGATCCAGTATTATCGCTTGGTCAGAGCATGTCCGTCTGATTCAATTTTTTGAAAGTGGAATGAATATGCCCTGCTGCTCCTGACCGACGGACCTTTCCCGTTCCTTCCCATGCAAAGAAACGGGTAAAAGTCTCCTCCCCGGGGGCTGAACCGCAATATTGCAGTCAATACATTGAGATATTTCACAGTGTATGCCTATGATAGAATGAGGATAGCTGCACGGAAAAGTGTGTGGTAAATGGGCCTGACATTACACAGCGGATTACACTATAAAAGATTGGTCAACAGAAATGGTCATGAATCTGTAACTATTCATTAAATAGCAAAAAAAAATGGTATATATATATATATATATATATATATATATATATATATATATATATATATATATATATATATATAAATATGTTATGATATCTGCAGTGTCTGAGGCTTCCCAATAAAATGGATGTTAGTCTGACAGGCACCTTATCTGTATCTGTATTCCCATCATAACATGGAAATTATTTAAACCCCATACAAATGCATTCAACAATGTACAGGTAGCCAAGGTAACACAAGGTGTGTTTTTACATAGTAACATAGTACATCAGGTCGAATAAAGACCAAGTTCATCCCGTTTAACAAGACTCAATGTACTAAATCCTAGATGTGATCTCCACCTCCTAAATAATGGTAATAAAAAGTTGCTTGCCCTGCCACATATTTAACAACACAGAGGGATAATGCCAGGGGGTCTTCAAAACCTTTATAATTCATAAAATATTTACACATTTTTACTTTTCTTTTCAGGAGTGTTTACTTGATGCACTATATTCTGGCATTTCTAGCTTATAATATTTTCAACATCTTTGGAGGAGTGAGCAACACCAGGCCAATTACGTATATCTGTAACCTGCATTTTTCTGGCAGCTTTTGCAGAGAAAAGATGTTTTAATGTCTCTGCAGACATTTTATTGGGAAAAAACATGTCAGGTGTAGACACAAAACTTGCTGAATAGCATCAAAGTGTGAAAGGTTCCTGATATTATAGCAGAAGGATAAAAGCAATGGAAGTAAAAAGGATAAAATATTTATTTAGCCTTGCATGTGTCTAGAAGTGTAAATATCGGGGACTAAGAAGTACTTGATGGTATTGGCCAAATGTTCCAGTTTAAACACCAAAACTAAAATTTTAAACAAACATATTTGACACGGAGAGAAACAATAGAGAATCATAGAAAATAAAAATGAACCGTTCAGCTGCTTGCTGTGCGGGGGGATTCAATGTTTCAAATTAGTTCCGAATTTTGGAAATAAAGGGATTTGATCATTCAATCCTGGCCATAATTTTCCCTTTTTTTGATTTTCGGAAACAAACACTAAAAATACATGAAATGCGAATTCCATTTATTCTGTGCAAAAACGGACACAATTTCGATATTTTTCCACAAATTGGCAACACTGAGTACCCCTTAATGTTAACCTCAAAAAAAGCATAAATACTAAATTTATATCTTAACCAATTAAAGGGATACAATGAAAGGGATGAAACAAACACTGCATGCACAGCTAGAACATATGCCTAACTCTAGTCCCAAACTCCAGACTATTACTAACCTGCCTACGCAATACTTACTGGAGCATTTACCAAATCATAACCCCAACTATCCCAATGCAGGCAACATAGTGCCAATTTCTTCCTCACTTTCCTTGGCAGCTTTCACTCTGGGTTATCCCCACTTCTCCTAAGTTTAGACAGGTAGATTTTTAACTCCGCCCACTTTGGGTATATCACCATCTCCTCCCCTTCCTACTGTAGTCTTTTTCCTGTCTCCATGTTAGATGTTTGTTATTTTACTGGGTTTACCCCTGTGCTTTTCCTGCTAAAAGATGTCTCAGCGTAGACAGATTGCATGGGGTTGCTACCTGGGGAGAAGTGTCACTTATCAGGTGGCATCCTGCACTGAGTGTGGCACAAAAGAAAACCCGATTCCAGGCTGCATCCTGATGGGTTATGTTTTCCCCCCCTCCTTGCCACTTTGTCCTCCATAGCGTGCAGTGTGTCCCTCTTCACATTTTACATCTGCCCACCTGCAGTGCACATGGTTTTGTCCATCTAAGAAGGAATTTTTCAGAAAGAGTGAACCAAAATAACCCCCTATGTTACAATTAATAGATTGGATAAAGAAATCCTCTGTTGCTAAAGATGAATTAAAACAGATACAGGGGTCAAAGAGAACTAGGTCTCAGATCATCCTGGAGGATGAATAGGAGTCAGATTCTCCAGTTTCTTATGTTGAGGATTCAAAAGGATCAGAATTGGAAGCTGTAGAGATTCCTGAAAAAGAAAGCTCATTCAACTTAGACATCGTTGACAGTCTGTTGAAATATATATATGGCTATGAACTACAAAGAAAAAAAAGGATGAAGCTCAGGATTCTTTGTTTAAAGACAGAGTTGCTAAATGAGAAGTTTTCTTGTTCATAAAGTGCTGCAAGATCTGATGATTGAGCAGTGGCAGACTATGGATAGAAAATTCAGTAATTATAAAAAATTTCTGATAAATATAGTACTGTACCTAAAGTGGATGCAGTGGTATCAGGAGTAGTATCCAAAACAACACTACTACTGGAAGACGGTGCTAATCTCAGAGTTAGCATGGATAGGAAAGTCGAAGGGGCCATGAAAAAACTACATAATACTTCAGCAGTATCTCTTAAAGCTGGGATCGCTATGGCATCAACTTCCAGAGCACTGAGAGTGTGGGGTACTAATATGGCTACCGACATAGAGGAAAATATATCAAGACAATATCTTCTAAAGAATTTAAACATGATGATGAAAGCTAAAGTTTTTATGCAAAGCATCTTTGGATGTTGTTGAATATTCGGCCAAATCAATGACTGCTGGCGTGACGGCAAGACTGGTCGGCAGATGCGAATACCAAAACTAGGCTGGTTTCGCTGCCTTATGAGGGGTATCTACTCTTTGGAAACAAGCTTGACTATTATACATAGAATGTCAGAGGGCAAGTCAGCCAGACTACCACAGGACAAGAAACAAAAGTATCAGAGTCAGGCTTCTTTCACACGCTCCGACTCCTGCCAGGCAGCCAAAACACACACAGCCAAAAGCCGTGCAGTACACAGAAGTTAATAATGGACATGATTGTGTCCATCCACACGGTACGTCCATGGTCCGGCCGCCCGGTTGCAGCCGGATCTCACCACTGGAAAGGAAGGCTGTTGGGCTATGGCCATCCCCACCATTGTAAACTTCTGAGTGTGGCACGGCTTCTTGGCCGTGCGGGGCCTGATTCACCTAAACAGCACTTTAAGTAGGGTAGGAGCTCTAGGCCTGGAAGGCAGTACAGTAGGTTTATGTCAGGATCAACAAGGCAGTCATTTCGTCAATTTTCATGTAGGGGATTTTGACAATTACAATACAGAAAGGATGATTCCAGTGGGAAGAAGACTGTCAGACTTTGCGCAACAGTGGAAAGATTTAATCCAAGACAAGTGGACCCTTTCAGTAATAACATATGGTTACAGACTGGAATTAGAAGAGAACCCAATAGCAAAGAGGTTTCTAAAAATCAAGAACTCGAGTAACGGCAGACGAGATACGGGCTATTTGCGATAGATAGTCAAAGATATGTTACATTTCCAAGCAGTAGAACAGATACCATTCAGGGGGAGAGCAAAAGGCATCTACTCCCGAATGTTCATGGTAAGAAAACCTTCAGGTGCCTTTAGAGCAATTTTAGATCTCAGAGATCTGAATCAATGCATGGAAAGAAAAAAGTTCCAAATGGAGACACTGAAGTCCATACTGTTAGGGATAAGGCGCTCAGACTTTATGGCATCAGTAGACCTAAAGGACACTTTTTTCCATGTTCCTTTTTTCCATGTTGTCTATCAAAAACACAGGAAGTATCTCAGACTGTGGGTCCTAGAGCAACATCTTCAATTCAGATGTCTTCCATTTAGCCTATCTGCCTCTCCGAGGGTTTTCACAGATTCTAGTAAACCTCATTGCTCATATAAGGTTGCCGGGTATAGCGATTTGGTCTTACCTAGTTGACATTTATTTGTGGAAAACCAGAAGAGTAAGTAAAACAGGCCTTACAGACCACCATCTTCATCCTGCAGAACCACGGATGGTTAGTTAATCAAGAGAAAAGTCAACTAAAGCCCTGTCAAGAACTCTCCACTCTTCCAATGTCACTACACCATACTTATTATTATTATAATTTTATTTATAAGGCGCCACAAGTGTTTCGCAGCGCCGTACAAAGGAACAATACAGGGAGACAAAGCTTGGCATAACATTGAATAAATAAAAATACAGTACAAATAAAGAGCGCCACAGATCAATACACATTACAGCTTAAATGTAAGTAGTGAGGACTCAATCAACATACAACTAGAGGCTTGAGGCCAATGATGGAGATGAGTATGCAGACGAAGATGGTCACTAAGGGTTGGAGTATAGGAGAGCTGTGAGTCAAATGTGGAGAAGTGGGCTTTAACAACAGGAGGGAAGAGGGCCCTGCTTGGAGGAGCTTACAATCTAGTAGGAAGGGGAGACAGATTACAAGAGGTGCAAGCGAGTGGGTGGTGGTTAGATAGCAGGATGTAAACAGGCAAGGGGTCGGAGAACCAGCTGGTTTATGCAGTGGAAGGGTATGCTTTGATGAATAGGTGAGTTTTTAGTGCCCGTTTGAAGCTTTGCAAGGTCGGGGAGAGTCTAATGGAGCTTACAACAGTATGTCAGGTGGGGAGCACATCTGCAAGGTGCAAATTGTCAAGGCAGATGGTCTCCATCAGAACAAAAGATATCATTCAATCAAAGAGAGGTGAGGGCAGTATCAAGAGCAATGTGTTAGTTTAGGATCAGATCAGGGTACTTTCAGACAATACTACAGTGGTGGCTTATGTCAAACATTAAGGCGAAACCAGAAGTGTGGTGTTATGGGAAGAAATATCCAATAGTCTGTCGTGGGCAGAAGTAAATCTACTTTCGTTGTTAGCTATGCTGGGAAAGTCCAACACAGTAGCAGATTTCCTCAGCAGACAACATGTACTGCCAGGCGAATGGGAATTAAATTAAGAAGTGTTTTCCCAGATAACAATTAAGATTCGGAGAGCCTTACATAGATCTAATGGCAACAAACCGAAACAAGAAAGTGGATCGGTTTCTTTCAAAAGGTACCAACTCCCAGGATCAGAAGGAGTAGATGTGTTCTCCCTGGAGTGGCACTTCAGTCTAGCATAAGTGTCCCCTCCTTTCCCAATGATTTCCCGCATCCTAATGAAGATAAGGGAGGAACAGGCCACGGTAATCGTTATCCTCCCATTCTGGCCCAGACGAAATTGGTTCCCAACAGTATTAAGGATGGCAATTCAACATCCTTGGAAGCTGCCAATGATTTCAGATCAGCTACAACAAGGACCGTTGGTTCACCCAGACATCAAGACTCTGAATTTGATGGCATGGAAATTGAGCGGTTGATCCTGATGGGAAAATGCATATCAGACCAGGTAGCTCCGTTTCTCATGAAAGGAAAAAAAGTCTCTTCAAAGATCTATTATAGAGTCTGGAGAAAATTTTTATCTTGGGCAGTATCTTACTCGGAAAATATAAGATTTGGGACACCTCATATTTTGCAGTTTGTCTATGAAGGTTCAAATTTCTGCACTATCCGTTTTCCCAGACAGAAAACTATCCGAGGATCGACTCATGAAGAAATTCGGACAGGCAATTAAGAGAGAGCAACCAAGAATTAAGGAGCCTTTGGCACCGTGGGACCTAAATATAGTTCTGAACTACATGATGTCTTCACCTTTTGAACCTCTGGAACAGGTTCCGTTAAAGTTTGTGACCTGAAAAGTGGTTTTTCTAACAGCCATTACATCAGCCAGAAGGGTCAGTGAGCTGCAGGCCCTGTGGTCAGGGCACTGGCAAATGCCTCCTTTATTGTGCATAAGACACACTTGCGGACATGGTTAGGGTTGCCGTACACTGCCGCAATAATTACTGAGATGCACCTGCGTCTCAGACAGCTGGAGCCCCCCTCTCTGCCGGCGCCCACCAGTGCAGGGGATCTGGTGGTTACCGGCGATGTGTGAAAGACGCTCACTGGGCTTGCCATGGACAACGGGGACAGAGCCATGGACGCCGGGGACAGAGCCGGGCTGCCTACACTAGTCAGTCGTTGGGCTGCCGCGGAGTCAGTACACTAACTACGCTAGACAGCCGTTGGTCATTTAAAGATGCCTTTTTTTCCAAGCACACTGCATTGCTGGAATCATGGCCGATGAGCTACTACTGAGTAGCTTGGAGTTCCTCGTGGTTTGCACTATTTTGATGTTTCATGCAGCAAACAAGAGCTTGCTGCAGTTGCTAACATTGTGCTTTTGCAGTGTATTTTGAAGAGGAGGAAAGCGCAATTTCTAGCTGAGAAAGAGTGCTCACCATCATTATGTGCGCAGGAAAAGAGCTTCCATAGTCTCCAGCATTACTTCCATATTGGGGTTCAAGCACAGGCACTACCTGGTGAATCTGGACCAGAGACCGCACTCATGGCGAAAAGTTTTGGTCTACAGTGGAGGCTTATGCGGATGACCAGTGGATCGAACATTTTCGCATGTCACGTGGGACTTTTCAGTATGTGCTGGACCTTATCACCCCTGCACTTTCTAGGCAGACCATAAACTGCAGAAAACTCATCTCACCTAGAAAGACTAGCGATAGTGTTGTGGTGGTATTCTACCCCTGGAGAATACCGTACAGTCACCTGCTTGTTTGGAGTGGGGAGATAAACGGTTTGCACTTTAGTGCATGAGGTAAAGCAGGCTTTGCTGGAAGGTATTTACCGTCATTTCATCACCTTACCTCAAGGACAAAGGTTAGATGACACTATCGCTGGTTTCCTGCATCGTGGATATCCAGTGTGTGCTGGAGCCATAGATGGGACACGCATCCCTATCATCGCCCCCTAATTCAATCGCAAAGGCTGGCACTCTATAATTCTACAGGCTGTAGTGTACCACAACTATTGGCAAGTATCATTTTTATTAAAATACTAAACTGTGCTTTACATTTTTTGGGGGGTAAAACAATTCTTAACACTTTATTTTGAAGTTTCACTGGCCAGGTCGTTCCCATGATGCAAGGGTTCTAGTCAATTCGGACCTATACCTTATTGCTGAGAAGCAGGATGGCTGGTTGTTCCCTAGAGAGGTAAAGATATATGTTTTTGTTTGTTGGGGTTGGGCTATTTTTAGGGTTAGTGTATGTGTAACCAAAATACTACATGTACGGTTGTATTTCAAATGTCTCTCATTACACCTGTAGGGTAAGAAAAGTGGCAATTGTCTATGTAAAAGCACCACCAGATGAGCATATTTGTACTCCCACAATTACATATTGTAACTCTTGTCTTACTTTACAGAAATCCAAGATCGATTGGTGGAGATCCCAGTTAATACATTAGGGCAGGCATGCCAAAAGTCAGGCCCGGGGGCCAATTACGGCCCGTGCTGTCATTTTAAGCGGCCGGCAGCCTCCAGCTGGAAGCGGGCAGAGCATCAGATGTGGGAAGCACAGCACAGGACACTAAAAGTGGGGCCCCGGCGAGTCTGCCTTTAACTTGCGGTCTGCTGCAGTGAGGAGGTGCTGGCCACCACAGTCAGATGTGTTTGGCGTCCTACCCCTGCTGCTGCAATCGTATATCATCCTACTCCAGAATCACAGAGACAGCAGTGTTTGGGGAGGGTGCAGCAAGGGGAAGCTTGCTTCCTTTCGTAACATGTAGAGCGGAGGAGGGCAGCAGCGAGAGCCCAAGCATCTCCTATACTTGCAGTGCCTGCTTTGCCTCTCCTTCCTATGGCTCACACAAGGGGCTGGGAAACATACAGAGAAGAGAGGGGGCAGAGTGGGGGACATACAGTGAATGGAGGCAGTGATGGCCATTCAGAGAAGGGGGAGCAGGGGCAGGCTGGGGGACATACAGTGAATGGGGCAGAGTGGGGTACATAGTGAATGGGGGTTATACAGTGAATGGGAGTCATACAGTGACAAGGGGTCAGGCTTGGGGACATACAATGAATGGAGGTACTGATGGGCATTAAGAGAAGGGGGGCATATAGTGAATGGGGGCAGGCTGGGGGAAATACAGTGAAGGGGCAGGCTGGGGGACCATTCTGATGTGATTAATGATTCAAAGAATGTTAGGCTGAATGGTCAGCCCCCACACATTTACACTTCACCAAATCTTGCCCTCGTCGCAAAAAGTTTGGACACCCCTGCATTAGGGCATACCCATTACGGCGATGGTTCATGAAGGGGTTCACTCAACGCCATCATCTTACCCCAGAACATATTAACTTCAACCATACCCTCAGTTCTGCACGTATGGTGGTAAAAAATGCCTTTGGGCGTCTGAAAGGCCGTTGGCGTTTAATGAAGCAAAATGCCATTGATACCAGCTATATGCCTCATGTAGTTGTTGCCTGCTGTGTGTTGCACAACATTTGTGAGTTAAACAAAGAACAGTACCTTACTGGAGCATGAGGTATCAGACCACTCTGCAGATCTGGGATGTATGAGGGGACAAACACCTGTGCAGAAGACATTTGCACCACCATTACGACAAACCTATTGGCATTAACCCATTAGAGCACAAAAGTTATTAATGGAATAAAACTTCCAAGACATTTCTGTTTTTTTGTACATATTTATTCATACGTACAATAGTGTTTTTCTTTCAAAAACCGACTGTAGTGTGTGAACATATAGATATACAAATTGTCTAAAAAATTGTCTAAAGAATACAAAAATGTATTATCACTATAATGACAACACCCAATGCCTAACATAACTTCTGTACAGGCCGGGCGGACAGACAGATAAACAAAAACACCTTACATTCTGTAAACAGGTCTACAACTCTTGATAACGGGGGTAGTCAAGTCTTAGTGCATATGGATTTTGCTCGTGACTATGTGGACCAATCTCATACTCAGGGCAGTGCGGAGGAATTGGTGGAGGGTGAGGTGCACCAGCGGTACACAGGGAAATGGCGAGGATTTGCTGCAGGGTGAGGTGTCCCAGCCGTATACTCAGGGCAGTGCGGAGGAATTGGTGGAGGGTGAGGTGCACCAGCTGTACACTCAGGGAAATGGCGAGGATTTGCTGGAGGGTGAGGTGTCCCAGCCGTATATTCAGGGAAATGGTGTGGAATTGGTGGAGGGTGAGGCGTGCTGTGTGGCGCCATGTTACCTTGATTTGGGGGTAAAAATTTGTTTGGCCTGTGCTATACATTGGATAACTACAGTCAAAAGTATTATGTGGTGGCTGGGGCTGTGCATGGCCTTGTACCCTAAAAAGGCTATTAAGGAACTCCATTTGTGTCTCTCGGTTCTCACAATTGATACGCTCATGCATACCAACAATTGCTGTAAGGAAAGAGTTCTGTAGGTCACGCTCATTTTCCATAAATCGCTGTAGGTGTGCATCTTCATGCGCTTGCATTGAACGATCCATTTCCTTCAGGTGTTCCAGCATTACGGTGGTTATTGCTTTTGTGGCTTGTTCCATCTTTGTGGCCCTCTTCTTCCATTGTGGAACATTGTAAACTATGGGAAAAACAAACAACACATTACTACACCAGCCTATAATATTGATAGTTCTCCTCCTATCCAAATTACATTGTTGGTGCCCATACACTCTGAACCCACCATAAGGACTGCATACTGGGTTAGGTTAGGGTAGGTTATCAGGATGGTCAGGGGGGGGTTGCGGCCGACTTCTCATTCAGACCTGTCAGCAATGTTGCCGACAGGCCTGAATCAGATCCCCACTACACACATGCATTATATAGAATATTAAATAGAGAAAAAAAAGACATAAATAAAAAAGCAGTGTTGGCAGAAACGTGCTTGAGGCCTGTTTCCTCCTGCACACTAGTTACATGCTGCAACAATTTCAAAAATTTAAATCCAAAAATATTTTACTGTGTAATATTGGTGTGTGGTAAAGTATTAAACTTACTTGGTGCGTAACTGCAGACGTGAACTCTCTGTTTGTGGTGTCGCTTCAAGGGCTGCACTTCCTTCAGCTGGAAGCAATGTTGCAGACGTTGATGGTGGTCGCTGTACTGGTGAAGGCGATGATGGTGGTCCTACTGCAGAATGCTGCGAGTTAAACGATGAATCCAGGACATCATGTTGGGCTTCACCATGGACTGAGCAGGAATCAATTTCAATGTCTATGGCCTCAAGGTCAATGGGTGATGATGCTGCTGCTGCATCATTCTCTTCACAGACACTTGCTGCACTGTCAGCAAAACTGCCGGAGGAGGACAGTGATATGGGGTTAGCCAGTGCAGATTTCCCAAAAATGACATTGCACTGGTCATAAAATGGTCACCACCACTCTTCCTCCTATTTAGGTCATGGACCTTAGAACAGGGCTCGACAAATTTATTTAAAATCTAGGAGCCAAAATTAAAATTTAGGAGCCAGATAATTTAATAAGAGGGACAGTGAGTGGCAAAGGCGGGCACACAAAATGTGCACGTGCCATAATGCCCATTACACGTTCTATTAAACACTGGACTGCCAATTACATATAATACCACACGCAGTCATGGTTATTACATATTATCCCACATAAGTGGAGCTTACCCTACATGCTCATTGATATGGAGTTTGATTCTTGATGCCAGGGGTTGCATGCTGGAAGCCATGCAGCCCCACTCATTCAGCAGCAAGAAGCAAAGAAAGACCTGCATGCCGATGGGGGACTTTTGGCAGTGGGTGGAGACCCTGCATGAGAAGTAGGTGGTCACTGGGCTGACAGGAGGGGGAGGCAGGGGTCAGGCACCACACTGCCGCTGCTCTGACAAGAGGGGGAGAAGGGGGTCAGGAACTGCGGGCTTCTAGATTGACAGGAGGGGGAGACTCTGACCGTCCGCGCTGCCGCTCCTCTGAGGAGGCAGGGGTCAGGCGCTGCGGGCGGCTGGTGTGACAGGAGGGCCAGACTGTGCCCGCTGCAGCTGCTCTGAACAGGGTTATTACATATACCACCTATTAATTATATGATCAAAGATAAAGTTTCTTGATCCTTTTTAAATAGGTAGTCAATGAAAGCTGATTTTTTTTTTATATATATATATATATATATATATATATATATATATATATATATATATATATATATATATATATATATATATATATATATATATATATATATATATATATATATATATATATATATACGCAGCCCAACCTCAGCTGAGTTCAAGGCAAGTACCTTTAGGCCATCCAATGAGTGAATATATGCGTGTTTTGGGCCAAACTAATGTATATTACTTCCAATTGATCCAGATACAAATGCCGATATCAGCAACAATGTCTTTTCTTATAGAAGAATGAGCAGCTCCTGCAACAGTATACGCTCACACAGGGTCAGTGCAGCAAGCATGCTGTATTTTGAAATGCCGGCATTAGCTCTGTGAAGGCGCCCCTCTCTCCTGGCTGTGTCTGTAATGCGGTGCACCCAGTCTCCCCGGATCTCCCATCTCCTGCACGCAGCTGTGACAAGCGTGCCTTGGCTTCCTGACGCTCTGCCACCGCGTCAGCAGCGCTGCTGTAGTTGGCCGCTGTAGAAGCAATATGTGCTAAGGATCCGGGGAGACAGGGCGCACCGCATTACGGACACAGCCCCGGCTTCTGGACAGCGTCCACCGGCTCCATGAGTGCTGCGGGTCGGGTAAATGGTAGCAGTGGGGTTCTCAGTGCACCAGGACCCCAGAGCGGGACTTTAGAGGCAGGAGCTCAGGGGAAACACGACTTCTCTGCATAGTAAATTAAGCCATGCCCCTGCCTGCTCGTGTTTTGAAATAGTCGCGGTGGACCCGCTCTCACACAGCCGGGGTGGGTTGTCCACCACTCTGCCCGGCTGTTACCACGAGCACACCCGGCAACGACCAGATTCTTCTTCCTCCCCTCAAAAATCAGGTCGCCAGGACGCAGAATCTGGTCGCCATGGCGACCTAGCCCCCGGGGTTTGTCGAGCCCTGCCTTAGAATACTGCTTGCGCAGGACTTTCAGTTTATTCACTACCTGTTGCTGATTTTTGATGGTGCCACGGGCAGACAGGATTTTGGCGATGATGTAATAAACTGTGGAGTCCTTCACTGGGCCAGTGACTTGCTTTTTAATCTCCTCTTCTCCTCTCACAGCCAGCAGCTCCAACACTTCCTCATCCCTCCAGTGCGACATCTCTGCTCTCCTCTACGCAGCATTAAATGGACGTCACATGTCACCTGATTTCATCCCCCAATGAGCTTGATTTTTTTGCATCTTGTGTGAAAAACTGGGCTATTCAGACTGCTGTACACCCATGTATTTCCCAGGAAAAACCCTGCAAAAAACCAGTGTGTAATTCCCGGGACAGAACACCCAGGTATTTCACCAAGAGCCGTTCACACTGAGATGCGACATGGAATTTACTGCTCGCCCTAGCAAATACCCAGGTTTTTGCGGCAGTGAGGATGGGGTATTATTTAAAGTAGAGCATTTACTTTGCAAAAATCTTTCTATAATTTGTTTCGGTTTTAGAAAAAGGCTTAAGCCCCGTACACACGGGGGTGATATATTGCTCAGCCATATATGGCTGAGCAATATATGGCTGAGCAATATATTGCTCAGTTTCTCCTGTTCATAAGCGACCATAGATGGTCGCTGATGAAAAAGAAACTGCCGGGGGGAGCCCGGCAGTGGTAATCAGCTGGTCGCAGGAGCATGTTCCTGCGACCAGCGATCACCACAGGGGCAAAAACGGGAGTGCGCACACGGCGATATATATCGCCGGTGCACACTCCCATTGCGGGCAATATGGTCGCTCAGCGACCATATTTCCCACGATTTTGGACAAAATCGCCCCTGTGTTTACGCACCTTTAGAGCAGACATTTGATACAATGTATGAACCCCAAGCAAGTTGTGTGTGGCCACTAACACACCTGTACAAGCGTTAGCCATCATTACAGAAACTTGGGGTTTTTGACTTATAGACCAAGCTCCCCATTTACACCAATACTGAACACACAAAAAAACAGCAAGAATTATTATGTGAAAAAACTTAGAACCCATCTTGTCATTGGATTTCACAATAAGGCAACACCCTATAACAGGCGATAAGTGTAATAAGTAAATACTCAAAAACGTAACTCCCTCTAATAGAATTACTCCTTATGTAACATTGGGGCATATGTATTAAGCCTTAACGAGATATAACTGCAAGGGTGATAAAGAGAGATAAACGTCCAGCCAATCACCTCCTAACTGCCATGTTACAGGCTGTGTCTGAAAAAAGTCAGTAAGGAGCTGATTGGCTGGACGTTTATCTCTCTTTATCATCATTACATTTATCTCTTGTTAAGGCTTAATACATCTGCCCCATTATTAGGTGTACAGGAGAGTTTAATTACAATTACACAATAAACATAGTTCTGAAACACAAGTTGTTGACCAACTAAACAAAAACTGACAAGGCATAATCATTATCTTGATATATTTAATAATTTTATAAACCATTAAAAACAAACTAGTCAACGTCTAAATGCAGAAAAGCTGATTATTTGTTAAAATTCAATAGAGTAATACCCGCACTGTCACTTTGATTTATTATCAACCAGGAACAAACTCATTAGCAACTGTTATTTATTACACTACCAATGTGTTGTCAACAAGTGCAAGTGGTTTCTCAGTGTTAGAACAGATGCCAGGTAGAACACAACCATTACTGCTGAGCACAGTACATTTAACTAGTAAAAATACAGCGATGGAGAACTGGACATAAATAATATCCCTAATAAAACAGAATAACTCAGTCACTAAGCAATATAAGTAACTGCCAGAAAAATGTTTGAGAATATACATAAAGCAGGAAAGGCCACCACCTGCTCTATCAATGTGTAGCCAGGTACTCAGCCTAGTGAGCGGGTCTGAATCAGGCCCTTATAATATTTAGAAGGGAGATCGACCTGTAAACTGGGCATACAGAGGATCCTTGCCCTCTTTAGGAAAAATAGTTGCGTGGACCTCCAGGGATTGTTTTGAGAATTTTATCTTCTCTACAATTTCATTAAAAGCTTGAAGGAGAACAGGTGCTAGCACAGCACAAAACTAAGCATTATTAAGCGTATACATTCTTGTCGTGTGACAGTACCTTTAATGACGCACTGACTTATTTTTAGTAAGCCAATTGTCCTGGGCTTGTAGCCAAAGTTGGAATTGAAAAGAAAATTATACTGGTTCTAGGAAAAAGGAGAGATTAAAAAACACCTGTATACAGAGGAAATGATTTGACAGGTAGCGGCTTAGTTTATAGATGGTAATATCGCCATTCCAGCTACTCACATAATAGCACTGTGCATGCATAGGTTATGTAGTGCAGTTCCTCTTTCCTGCCTGAGGTGTTGCTTCGGTACTTCTGTAGTTTCACGGCGCCGGAAGTAACAGTAACTTGGCAGCCTGCCAGAGGCTCTCGTGCCGCTCTAGCTACAGTGTTATTAACAGAAACTTGGCAGCCTGCCAGAGGCTCGCGTGCCGCTCTAGCTACAGTGTTCTAGTGTAACGTGATTAATGAAGTGTAAAAAGGAGACAAAATGGGATAAACGGGGCTTATAAATCGCACACCCCGGCACACCGCTACCACAGGGGGTGTCCCCAATGTAGACGCTAACTTATTTTGGGCTTTTAGCGTGTCAATTCTCACTCCCGCTACTTCAGGCTTAGACGCGCGCTACGCTGTTTACGTAGTCAGTCAGTCAGTCAGCTGTAGCCCTGTACGAGACGCTGAGGTGAATAATGGCAGTGGCAAGTCTCTGTATGGCAATGGAGCGTCTGACATTATTTAACCTGCCACAGACGGAGGAGGAGGCTGTGGCTTTCTTGCAGGCCCGCCAGTTCCTGCCACAGACCATGACCTGCCCCAATGGCCACCCCATGAAGCTCAGCATAAAGGAGCGCATGTGGCGCTGCCACATTAGGAGCTGCAGAAAAAAAGTCAGCGTCAGGTCAGCTCAATGGTTCAGGGGATCTCACCTCACCTTCGTGACCCTGATCAGATTTGTATATTGCTGGGCAGAAGAGCTGACCAGCATGAAATTTTGTGACAAGCAGCTCAACATCTGCCAAAAAACTGCTGTCCTATACAGCAATCTAATGAGGGAGGCCTGCACGCTGGACCTGCTGGCACAGCCTCAGCGGCGAATCGGAGGCCCGGGGCAGATCGTCGAGGTCGACGAAAGCCTGTATGTAAAAAGAAAGAACAACGTCAGACGGCTCCTGCCCCAGCAGTGGGTATTCGGGGGAATATCTAGGGAGTCCGGACAGTGCTTTATCACTGCGGTGGAGCGGCGGGATACGGCCACCCTGATGGCTGCCATCGAGGCCCATGTGGAACCGGGCACTACTGTCTTCACAGACTGCTGGAGGGCGTACAATATCCAGCAACTCCAGCAGGCCGGTTATGTTCACAGAAAGGTGAACCACAAATACCATTTTGTCGACCCGGACACTGGGGTGCACACCCAGAATGTGGAGCGACTCTGGGGCAGCTGCAAGTGGCGTAATAAACGCCAGAGGGGTACCGCACGCCATTACCTCGATTCATACCTTCAGGAATTTATGTGGAGGCAGAGTTTAGGCGCCCAGGACCCCTTCCATCGTATTTGGCACGCTCTGACCCTGCTCCCCCTGGTCGAGAAAGAGAATGCCGGCGGTGATGTTGACACAGTAGGTCCTTCCGGCGATGATGTCGACACAGCAGGTCCGTCAACTGAAAATGCTGGCGGTGACGTAGACGCCGAAGTTCCTTCCTGCTCTACTGATTAAATCATGACTTTTAAATTATTGTTGGACTTTTTTATTGTTTATGATTATTTCATGTCATTGAATCATTTATATTCTACAGTTATGTTGAATTTCAACAAAAAAAAAGTTAAATTTCACTTGAATTTCAACTAAAAAAAAAGTGAACAGTTGCCGAAAATGTCGTCTTCACTGTCTCAGGTGTGTGAGTGTGCAGGTGTGAATGTGTTCCTGAATCATCCCCACTATCCACGCCCACCCGAAGTGTGGCGAGCGCAGCGAGGGGCAACGGTACGCGTCCTACGACCTTTTCATACCCCCACTATCCACGTCGGCGTGGAGTTGAGAAAAGAATAGTGTGGCGAGCGCAGCGAGGGGACGCGGATACCTTCACAGGTAAACGCGTCCCCTCGCGGGCTTCACAGGTGTCCGTGGCGACGCGAGGGGACGCGTTTACCTGTGAAGGTATCCACGCTTCGGGCTCGGTGGCTCGCTGCGCTCGCCACACTATTCTATTCTCAACTCCACGCCGACGTGGATAGTGGGGGTATGAAAAGGTCGTAGGACGCGTACCGCCGCCGCTCGCCACGCTTCGGGTGGGCGTGGATAGTGGGATTTACACAGTCGACAGCTGTTGCGTCGACTACTGCCACTGTGGACGGGCTTTAATAGTGTACCCCTAAACCCAGCTAAATTTAGATGCTTTTGCGTCTAAATTTAGATGTACCCCTCCACCCAACTAAATCCAGGCGCTTTAGCGTCTAAATTTAGATGCTAAACCACCTTTGCGGCTCCCAGGGAGCCTGGCTTTTGCACCTAAATCCAGGCGCCCCCCTCCTCCTTAGCGGCTTGCAAGGCGCCTGGATTCAGAGGGTTTTGCGCCTAAATCCAGGCGCCCCTCTCCTTCTTAGCGGCTCGCAAGGCGCCTGGATTCAGAGGGTTTTGCGCCTAAATCCAGGCGCCCCCCTCCTTCTTAGCGGCTTGCAGGGAGTGTGAATCCAGGTGCATTAGCGCCTAGATCTAGGCTGCAAGCCATTGGATTTAGCGTGTACATGGGGGATACAGCGCTGTGCCGGGGTGAGTACTTTACAAGCCCCGGCACGTCAGCGTTGTGCCTGGGGTGTGTCCACTTGCCCCCGCTGTTGTCAGCGCTGCCCAGGCGCTGCCTATTTCACTGTGGAACTACAAGTACCACAGTGACCTGCCAGCGCCTGGGCAGCGCGCTGCTGCTGCCCGGCCGCCACGCTGTTTACGTAGCTGTCAGTACAGCTAGAGCGGCGTGAGCACACTCTGTCTGAGCTAGAGCGGCACGCGCACGGTTAATCAGAGCCTCTGGCAGTCTGCCATGTTTCTGAGCCAGAGTGTGCGCGCGGCGGCGCCGTGAAACTACAGAAGTACCGTTGCTTCTAACAGTCTGGTCTGTATCTCTATACAGACTACACAGTACTAGAAGCACCAAAGCAGTCAGCGACACTACAGGTAGGAAAGAGAAACTTTGGGGAAGGGTGCTAGAATGGGTATTTTTTTATTTTTTTTAGGTGTCTAGATGTAGACATCTAGTTCTGGACACTGTCTAAGTGTACGTCAGCCCTTTGCATCGCTCTCTACACTGACAATGCATGCTATTCTATTCTCCCTTCATGCCCTAGTGGATAGTAGAGCGCCTGTTCAGGACATTCTACATGGTCGACCTTTCTTGTGCTGACCTAATGTCCCCATCCCGAATGAACATTAGGCTATGTATGAATTATACAGCATAGGTTAATAGCCACAATGACTGTGCTTGGGCAGTGTGGTAACTACGGTTGAATCCTTCAGATTCTTGGGCTCCACGATCGCCAAGGACCTAAGATGGGGACCTAACATTGAGAGTACAGTAGGGAAGGCCTAGCAGAGACTTTACTTTCTTCACCAACTAAGGAAGCTAAAACTGCTGCAGGAGCTTCTGATACTCCTCTACACGGCGATCATCCAATCGGTTCTCTGGGTGAGATTTAATAGGATGAGATATTCTGTAAGTGAGAGATTTGGTAAGAAATCTCCAGTTTTTTAAAACTGTAATCATTTACACTGCAAAACCAGTTTGATTTTGAAGTGTAAATGATTTCCGCTTTAAAACCTCCCTGCAGTTGAGGACATCTATCATGCCAGGGTCCTGAAACGAGCAGGCAGGATCATCGAAGACAAGTTCCACCCTGCACATGACCTGTTCCGGAGGCTACCGTCTGGCAGATGGTACAGCTTAAGGACTAGACACAGAAACTGTTTTTTTCCCACAAGCGGCCATCCTAGTAAATTTCTCAATAGCGTAGCCCTCACACATCCCCGAACACATAGTCAACTATTGTCTTATTGTATGGTCTAATGTAATGTATTGTCAAAGCGAGAGGTAGTTATCGGAAACAAATTCCTGTTTATTAAGCATCTTGTACTGATACACCTGGCAATAAACTGATTCTGAATTCTGACTATGCTGCTAAAGCTACACACCTACAGATTCATCTGTTCAATCTATCTGGTGGGAACTAAAATTTGGTAATATATGGGAGCGTATGTCAATCAACCATTTTCTCCCATACACTGCAAATGGACAAAAATGGACAAAAATTATTGGTTAAATCCATTTGCTTTAACAAATGTATTCAATTTGCCTGAATGACCATAGTCTGTTTTTCAGTGTTTGTGAACAAATGATCGATCCTCATATGCTCCTATACACTACCAGAGTATACACAACTGTGGACATTATGTTTCAGGTTCACTACTACTAAGGAAATTGTATATAAGGGGCACTACAGTGTAGCATAATAATTAATATATATATATGGTATGTGCCGTGTGGGTGACTGTGTCAAGTTCCCCTTGTTTGGCGAATGCCAACAGGCGACTATTGGAATCGGATATAGTGAGTGCCAGAACCGACATATATATATATATATATATATATATATATATATATATATATATATATATATATATATAGTACATTATGAATCAGGAGCGCACATTATGGTGTAATTTCAATAAGATTGTCCTGTTGGTTGGCATAATTAGATTTGGAGGTACTACTGTGTGCCAATGCAGCTTCCTTGAAAGACAACGGTCTTATTAAAAAGTACAGTATGGGAGGTAGTGCACAAAAAGAGGATTTTGGGTACTTACCGATAAATCAATTTCTCTGAATCAGCAGGTGACACTGGAACTCACATTGGGGTTTAGAGCTGGGACAGCTGGGAGCTAGGCACTACTAATTTGATTAGGGAAGGCTACTCCTCCCCTCTAAGCCCCATCAGCCCCCAGTTAGGAAATTGTCCTACTAGAGGAGATGGTAATAGTAAATCGTTCATTGAGACAACAACATTCATCAAATCATACTATAAAAGTAACCGAACTTGCACGAAAGAACACAAAAGGCAGGAAAAACTCCAGAGCTGGGAGGGCGTTTAGTGTCACCTGCTGATTCAGAGAAATGCATGACCAAAGAATGCAAAAAATTATTATTGGCTTTAAGTGCAGCTGGTAGAAAAACCATCCTCCAAAGCTGGATTGACCCCGCACCCCCACAATTTACTTTATTTCGATCTAAATTACACTTCCTGTTTAGGATGGACTGGGTGGAGACCATAGTAGATAGAGGTAAAAAAGTTAGGAAGTTTTTCATGCTATGGGATTCATATATACCGACCCTCCCATTAAGTACCAGGAAAATGATACACGACAGTCTACAATCTACTACATGGTACCTAGGTCGAATAGCCGCACAAGATCCCCCGATCCCTATTGAGTGACCACTAATAACCAAACATAATAATGTGTACTTGAATTTCTGAAAAATATCAAAATGAAACTGAATGTACACGAATGTTTATCATTATGAATGGAGATGTTTATTTGTACACCTGAATACTAAGAACATGTGAAATATTGTAACAACAGATATATTTTGTACTATGCACAGAATGTCTTAATAAAAAGTTTTGAAAAAAAGAAATGGATTTATCGGTAAGTACCCAAAATCCTCTTTTCTCTATCATGCAGCAGGTGACACTGGAACTCACATTGGGGAGGTTCCAAAGACCATGCCCCGGGTGGGAGAGCTCTGTGGATCCTGCAACACCAGACGACCAAAAGTTGTAGATGAAGAGGCAAACGTATCAAACTGGTAAAAGCGAACAAACGTGTTCACTGACGACCACGTGGCCGCCCTACTGAGCTGAGAAGCCGTGGCTCCCCTCTGAGCGGCCCAGGATGTACTCACCGATCTCGTGGAATGTGCCTTCACCGTAGAAGGCGGCGACTTCCCTGCCTGCACATACGCCTGTGCAATGGTCAGACATATCCACCTGGCCAAAGTCTGTTTCGACGCCGGCCATCCTCTGCGGAAAGCGTCATATAGAACAAAAAGACAATCAGACTTTCTGATAGATGAAGTCCTTGCCACGTAAATCCTCAGAGCCCGAACATCATCCAATGTAGACTGAGAAGAAGAATCACTCCGAAAGGCAGGAACCACGATAGGCTGATTCACGTGGTATTTTGACACTACCTTCGGAAGAAAAGACAGATGTGTACGCAACTCCGCTCTATCCTCATGGAATATAAGATACGGAGCCTTACAAGATAAAGCGCTCAGCTCAGACACTCGGCGGGCTGAAGCTAGAGACAGTAGTAGAACTGTCTTCCAAACGAGGAACTCTAAAGGTACCTCCTCTAAAGGCTCAAAAGTCCTGGACTGGAGGAAAGAAAGGACCAAGGCTAAGTCCCAAGGAGGTGTTGGTGGGACAAACGGAGGCTGGACCCGTACAACTCCTTGAAGGAAAGTCTGGATCTCAGGAATGAGTGCTACCTTCCTCTGAAAAAGAATGGATAGCGCCGAGATCTGCACCTTCAGAGATCCCAAACGCAGACCAGCGTCCAAGCCCCTCTGGAGGAACAACAACATCCTGGACAACTTAAAAGTTCTGAAAGGCTAACCCTGAGATCTGCACCAGTCCGCATAGGCACGCCAGATGCGATGATAGTGAGCCGCCGAGGATGGCTTACGAGCCCTCAACATAGTCGGAATGACTGAACTTGGAATTCCCTTCGCCCTTAACACTTCGGTCTCAAGAGCCACGCCGTCAAATGGAGGGACGACAACTTCTGATGGTGGAACAGACCCTGTTGAAGAAGGTCGTGCCGCTGGGGAAGAGGAAATGGTTCGTCCGCCAGAAGCTGCTGAATGTCGGAGAACCAACTTCTGCGCGGCCAACATGGGGCAATGAGAATTGCCTGGACGGATTCTCTTTTCAACCTCTTTAGAACCTGACCCAGAAGTGGAAGAGGAGGAAACAGGTACACGAACCTGAATGTCCACGGCATTGCTAGGGCGTCGGTCCCTATGGCGTAAGGATCTCTTGTCCTTGCCACATATCTTGGAAGCTGATGGTTTTTTCGGGATGCCATCAGATCCACCTCGGGAGTCCCCCAACGATCCGTGAGCTCCCGAAACACCTCGGGATGTAGAGTCCACTCTCCTGGATAGAGATCCTCTCTGCTGAGAAAGTCTGCCTCCACGTTCTCTACTCCCGGAATGAACACAGCAGTAAGAATCACCTGCCTGCTTTCTGCCCATTGCAGAATCTTGGATACCTCTGCCATGGCCATCCTGCTTCTCGTGCCCCCCTGTCGGTTCACATAGGCAACCGCTGTGGCGTTGTCTGCTTGAATCTTCATTGGTCTTCCCTGAAGATAATCCTGTGCTGCTAGCAAGGCGTTGTAAATTGCCCTTAGCTCCAACACGTTGATGGATAACTGACTCTCTCTGAAGTCCCATCTCCCCTGCAGACGAAGACCGAGCACCACAGCTCCCCAACCCCTCAGACTTGCGTCTGAGGTTAGGAGAATCCAGTCCCAGATGGCAAATCTTCGCCCCTGTCTGAGGTGCTCTGAGTGAAGCCACCAGAGTAAGGCCTGACGAGCCCGGGCTGAAAGCCGAACCAGTCTGTGTAGAGACAGATGCGACCCCGCTCCCTTCCTTAGGAGATCCAGCTGGAAAGGTCTGGAATGGAACCTTCCCCACGTTACCGCTGGGAAGTAAGCCACCATCTTTCCCAAGAGCTGAACACACAAGTGAAGCTGAACTCGACGCGGTTGCAGAACCCTGCGGGTCATCGCTGTTATGGAACTGATCTTGTCCTCCGGTAGGAACACTCTCTGAACCGAAGTGTCCAACCAGAGTCCCAAAAAAAGAATCCTCTTGGAAGGAGTCAGAGTGGACTTCTTGAAATTTAGGAACCAACCCAGGCTGACGAGGGTTCGAACCGTCAGATGCGCGTGTTCCTCCAGTAATTCCACCGACGACGCCTTGATGAGCAGATTGTCCAAATATGGAATTATGGTCACCCCCTGATGTCGTAGAGAGGCGATAATGACTGACAGAGTCTTTGTGAAAACTCTGGGAGCCGATGATAACCCAAAAGGCAGGGCCCTGAATTAAAAGTGATCCTTCCCTATGGCAAACCTTAGGTAAGCCTGGTGAGGCTTCCAAATGGGAACATGAAGGTAGGCATCCTTGATGTCCAATGATAGCATGAACTCGTTCGGTTCCAAGGATGCAATGACAGAGTGAATCGACTCCATCTTGAAAGGTTAGTATGATACCAATAGATTAAGGGACTTGAGATTTAGGATGGGTCTGACTGACCCATCTGGCTTGGGCACTGCAAAAAGATTTGAGTAGTACCCCTTGCCTCTCTGTGTCGACGGAACCGGGATGATAACCTGAGACTTCAGCAAGATATCTATCGCCCCCTGAAGAGCCGACCTCTTGTCCTGAGACACGGGAAGAGCCGTGGTGAAGAAACGTGTGGGGGGAGGAAGGTCGAACTGGATTCGATAACCGTCCGAAATGAGCCTGCGAACCCAAGGGTCCTCCGAAAGGGAGAACCACTGGGTTCTGAAGTCCAACAGGCGAGCTCCCACCACCGGATCCCCCACAAAAGCTGGCAAACCGTCATGCCACCGGCTTCTGAGGTGGCTTAGGCTCCTGTGGTCGAGCGTTGGATTGAGGGCGGGCTCTAGCCCGAGAGCCTCTGGAGGCCTGAAATCCACGTCCTCTACCACGAAAGGACTGCTGCGGACGAAAGGACTGAAAAGACGGTCCCGTATAGTGACGCCGTGCAGGTGGAGCTGCTGAGGGAAGGAATGCTGACTTCCCCCCAGTGGCCTGCGAAATCCACTTATCAAGCTCCGGTCCAAACAGGATGTCTCCTGTGAACGGAAGCCCTTCTACTGCTTTCTTGGACTCGGCATCTGCCTGCCAAGAACGCAGCCACAATGCTCTCCATGCGGAAATGGCGTTGGCCGAAATACGAGCAGATATAAGCGAAATATCCTTCGCAGCGTCACCGAAAAAGGCTGCAGACTCCTTTATGTGCTCTGCTAATTGACCAATCTCATCCCGAGACATACCTGAATCCAAACCCTCTAGGATCATTTCTGCTATCTAGCATTTGCCTTGTTTACCCAGGCCGATACTATGGCAGGTCTAAGCTGGGCACCCGCCGCCGTGTAAATGGTCTTTAGGGTGGCCTCTAGCTTGCGGTCCGATGGATCCTTCAAAAAAGAAGCTCCCGGAACCGGCAATGTCGTCTTCTTGGATAACCTGGACACAGACGCGTCCACTGGAGGCGGAGTCTCCCACTTGCCTAAAGCAGCTGGATCAAAGGGATATAACGATGGAAAACGTCTAGGCATCTGAAAACGCTTATCCGGGTTCCTCAAGGCTGCTAAAAGTTGATCCTGGTTTGGACAAGGAAAAACAATAGCAGACCTCTTTGTCAGATCAAACAGGTCCAATTCCTGCGGTTGAGGAGCAAGGTCCTCAGGTAAATTAAGAACATGCTTCACTGCAATAATAAGGGCCTCAATGCCCCCAGGGGTAGGCTCCGGTTCAACAGGATCATCCTGCACCTCCTCCCACTCTCCTTCCTCCATTTCTTTAAACGGAGGCTCCTCGTCAGAATCATCCGACTGAAACGCAGCCTGTAAAGGCCGCTTCTGGCTAACAGAAGCCTGTTTCTGGGTCCTATTCATTGAAGAAGCTAAGGACTCCACAGACTTTGCCAGGGTTGAGGCCCACGCTGGTTCAGCCCTGCGTGACTGCCAATTCCGCCGATAATTTGGACATATTCCCTGCTAGCAGGGAAGCCCAGTTAGGAGCAGTGGGCTCGTCTATCAAAGACCCCGTAGGGGAGGCAGAAAAGACCTGACAAAGCGTTGGTTTGCCATCTGCAGAGTATTGAGCAAATTTGATGTTACAAGAAGTGCAAATGAATGCCTTCTTGGAAGCCTTGGTGCCTGACCTGCCCGTCATGCTCCCCGCGCAAGTCCGGTCCACACAACCTCTTGCGTCCTCCACACACTCACACCTGGAGGGAAACAAGCTTCGACACCCCAGAATTCACCCCTAAATATCTACCCACAAGGGGTTAACAGGAGTCGCTGGCTGCAGTAGTCCTATGGAATAGGAAAAGAGCAGCCTTTTACACATAGCAACAATTGTCTGTGTGTGTGTAGCGCATAGCAAAGGGCCGCGCCGTGCCCGCCTCAGGTTTAAAGCCTAAACATTACATCACCCCCTCCCCAGCAGCGTCTGTAACAGCGCCGCAGCGCGCACCTCTCACTCGCGCCCAGCGCTCCGCTGAGCACCCCCTCCACTCCCGCCCCTTACAAACACTAGGACAGGGGAACCAGAGCAGGAGAGCCGGCAGAGAACAGCGCTGCAGCGGCGCGAATTCCAAGATGGCGGCGCCGCGATGCTGCACGTGAAAACGGCAGCAGTTAGGAGGGGGACAAAAAAGCATAGTACTTACCCTGAGGCTGCTACCGCTTGAGTGGCTGGCAGACCCTTTGTAGCATAGGGCTGGCAGGAGCACAAACGTCTGGGCAGGCACCTTTAGAGAGGCCCTGACCGACAACCTGGTTCAGAACCAGGGTCGCAGGAGACCCGTACCCAAGCTTTTAAAATAAGCAGGGAAGGGCTCTGTATTCACAGTGTAGATAGTAGAAAAACGAACAACCTGCAGGAGCAGGTAGAATGGTGACCAGCTCCCTGAGCACAATTTTCTAACTGGGGGCTGATGGGGCTTAGAGGGGAGGAGTAGCCTTCCCTAATCAAATTAGTAGTGCCTAGCTCCCAGCTCTAAACCCCAATGTGAGTTCCAGTGTCACCTGCTGCATGATAGAGAAATATAGTATAATCTAGTGCGCATGTGCAGGTCTCTGGGAAAATGTATGGGGTGAAATGTAATGGGAGGCGTTTTTTTTTTTTTGCAATTTTTTCGCAAAATATGCCGTTTTCGGGCATTTCCCGAAAATCGCATATTTTATAGGGTGCGATTTGCGGCAAAAATCGCATTTTTTAAAGGTGCGATTTTTAGTTAGACTAAAAATCGCATCCAGATGTTTTCCCATTAAAAAGGATAGAACTCGCATATTTAATGGCTTGCGATTTTTAGTAAAGGTTACTAAAAATCGCAAAAAAAATAGACCAGGTTCTGCCTGGCGATTTTATCAGAAACATGCACAGATCATTGAGATCTGTGCATGGTTCTGTTGTAAAAAAATAGTTAAAACAAAAAAAAAAAAAAGAAAAAAAACAGCGTGCGGTCCCCCCTCCTAAGCATAACCAGCCCCGGGCTCAAAAAGCCGGTGCTGGTATCATAATATCAGAGGGACAAACAAATAGGGGTTCCCTTGATTTAATTAAACCAGCACCAGGCTCAAGGTCCAGCGATGGTTCGAAAAAAAATGGGGGACAAAATGACTAGGGGTCCCCCGTATTTTAAGAACCAGCACCAGACCCAACCAGCCAGCAGGGTAATGCCACAGCTGGGGGACACTTATTATATAAGGTCCCGCGGCCAAAGCATTATCCCCGTGGCTGGTCAGCATGGGCAGGGGTTCTGGGGAAGTGGGGACCCCCCCCAATGAAGGGTCCCCCCTCCAGGACTTACCAGCCCATGCTGAAAGTCCGGGACTGTCCCCGATGCCCCTGGGCATCGGGCTGATGAAAAGTGTAAAAAAAAGAATAAAAACTATTGTCTTCTACTGTAGAACTATGAGTCCCAGCAAGCCTACCCCGCATGCTGGGACTTGGAGAACCACAAGTCCCAGCATGCGGGGCATTAAAGGGCCCGCTGGTACTTGTAGTTCCACAGTACAAGAAATAGTTAAATAAAACACACTGACACCCTGAAAAATAAAAATGTAATACATCCACAGCCCACACATACTGATACTTACCTACCTTGAGCCCGTAGGTCGGTCCCTGGATCTGGGGCTCCTGGGCTGAAGAGTCCGGTTCCAGGGCCTTGGTCCTGGTTCCGGGGCTGGTCCGGGGTCCTGGGCTCCAGGGCTGATGTCTCCGGGGTCCAGGATCCGAAGTAATCCAAAAGGGGTACCTAAGGAAGGAAATCCTACTCACCTGGTCCCCAACGACGACCCTGGCATCTTCTCCAGCAGACGTGCTGCTCCCGGCTGGTACCCGCTCACAGACTGGAGAGGCGCAGAGATGTTTCATCTTCTGCGCCTCTCCTCCGACTGATTCTATTGGCCGCCTAGCGGCCAATCAGGAGCCGACTTTCTCGGAACCGGACTCTTCAGCCCAGGAGCCCCGGATCCAGGGACCGACCTACGGGCTCAAGGTAGGTAAGTATCAGTATGTGTGGGCTGTGGATGTATTAAACTTTTATTTTTCAGGGTGTCAGTGTGTTTTATTTAACTATTTTTTGTACTGTGGAACTACAAGTGCCAGTGGGCCCTTTAATGCCCCGCATGCTGGGACTTGTGGTTCTCCAAGTCCCAGCATGCGGGGTAGGCTTGCTGGGACTCATAGTTCTACAGTAGAAGACAATAGTTTTTATTCTTTTTTTTTACACTTTTCATCAGCCCGATGCCCACCGCCCAGGGGCATCGGGGACAGCCCCGGACTTTCAGCATGGGCTGGTAAGTCCTGGAGGGGGGGGGACCCCTTCATTGGGGGGGTCCCCACTTCCCCAGGACCCCTGCCCATGCTGACCAGCCACGGGGATAATGCTTTGGCCGCGGGACCTTATATAATAAGTGTCCCCTGGCTGTGGCATTACCCTGCTGGCTGGTTGGGTCTGGTGCTGGTTCTTAAAATACGGTGGACCCCTAGTCATTTTGTCCCCCGTATTTTGGGAACCAGCGCTGGACCTTGAGCCTGGTGCTGGTTTCATTAAATCAAGGGAACCCCTATTTGTTTGTCCCTCTGATTTTATGATACCAGCACCGGCTTTTTGAGCCCGGGGCTGGTTATGCTTAGGAGGGGGGACCGCACGCCGTTTTTTTTCTTTTTTCACACACCGCACACTACTGAAAATGTGCCGATTTTCATGACTGAAAATCGCACATTTTCAGGACTTAAAAATCGCCCGAAATCGCACCATATCGCACTTTTTTGCCGCAAATTCGCATCTCATTACATATTCGAATTCGCGGCAAAAAACGTGATTTTTAAAGGTGCGATTTTTTTTCTTACGAAAAAAAACGCACCCTATTACATTTCGCCCTAGGTGTCCATTTTCCCAATGATTTTAGTGATGAGCAATGGCTTCTGCAGCCCTTCTGACACAGAACTCTGGAGGGCAAGTATTGAAAAAATAATAGATTGGTTCCTTTGGGGAACTTCTCCACTTTACCTCATACTTGCCTAATTTCTGGCTGCCCCCTCCTCGAGAGGGTAGCCAGCTCAGTGAGGCAGAGGGGCGGGGCTGCCGGGGGAGTGAAAAGGGGCAGGATGGGGGTGGAGCCACAGGAGGGTAACTCGCTTTGGGGATGTGGCCAGAGCGATCTGTGTCATTTTAGCCATGCCCCCATTTCAAACATTGCACTGCGGTCGGTGGGTAAATAAAAAATATGGTACTTGTTTCCTAGCACGGCGCCCCCGATTTTGATTGTATTACATCTTATACAATCGCATGCATCGCATGCAATATAGCTGCATGCGATGCGATTTTTAATTGTACAAGCACCCTGATGGGTGCTTTTAATGTTAAATGCACCCCCATTGGCAACACCACCCCCACTATCAACGCCAACCCGAAGCATGGCGAGCGCAGCGAGTGGCGGCGGTACGCGTCCTCCGACCTTTTCATACCCCAACTATCCTCGTTGCGTGGAATCGATTTTAGATAGTGTGTCGAGCGCAGCGAGCCACCGAGCCCGAAGCACGGGCTCGCCACACTTCGGGCTCATATTCCGCGGGGCTCGCCACACTATCTAAAATCAACTCCACGCCGACGTGAAAACAGCAGTTTTCCATCATTAAAGCTACATCATGCTTCATCTAATGTTTAAGTGTTCATTACAGTTTTTATTGTATATCTTTAACCTATGTACCAGCTTATCATGCTACAAAGCTCTGCCATCTCTGGATACAATCACACAAGAGAGCTATGGGCAAAGCTTTCACTAACAGTGTTATAAGCTGGGTACACATTATACAATATGCTCCTTGGGCAATATTGTTAGCGATGTACCTTGAACTTCCAGCCAAACAATCTAGTGCCTACTACACACTGAATGATATTGTTCAGAGACATCACCCAGCCCCCGCTCAGAACATGCAGTCATTGGCAATATAGTCAAAATTTGACTGCATGTTCAGACGAAGGAGAACATTGTTACTGACCTGCAGGAGGAGAGGAGGGGAGCACATCATTAACTATATAGGGGTCAATCCTATTATTTGTAAAGGGTGCGAGGTGCTGCTCCAGCGCGTTTTTATCCTGGCACCTGATTTAATCCGATCTTGCACCCTTCAAGGCCCAAATTTGCTTAATATTGCCTGCAACCCTATGGAACAGTGAGCACTTTAGGCATATTCCATCTGCTATAAAGTGCGTCCGGTGCCGTGAGGATTCGCACTCACGAATCAGCAGTAGCTAATAGTGGGAAAAAAATAGACTATATGCACAATATATTGTTACCATGCAAATCGTTAACGATAAATCATGTAGTGTGTAAGCACCTTTAGCTATACAACTGAATAAAGGAAAATTACAGAGATAGGGATGTTCCAACCAACATGGTAAAAGGCATCAATAAATCATTATGTGTGCCATTTAATACAGATACTTACTGCTGGCATCTTATCCTCATGGTAACACTGCAATGTCCTATGCTCTGTTGCTGGCTGCCGACCACTACTGCCAATGTAAGGAAGCAGTCGCACAAGCGAGCGTTGTTTTGCGACTGCGCATACACACACATGTGCAGCTGTTTGGTCCGAGCAGGCACGGCAAATTGCTTGTTGGCCGTCCTGTTCACACCTAGCAGTGCAGACGGGGTGCAGCAATGAGGGGCTGCACCCATGGGAACACCCAGCGTTTCATGGACGTCCACATGAAAAAGCTGGGCGTTTCCATGTAAATGTGCTGGTGGCGCGGGGGTGGGCAGCTGACCTCCGCTCACCCGCTTCCGTACAGGGAGCCCACAGATCTAAGGCACCATAGAGATGTGTTAAGGCCCATACACACTGGGCGACTTTGAGCTGAAAGCCGCCCAGTGTGTATGCCCCAGCGATGAGCGCTGCTGCGCACTCCCGCATCATTGCCGGGAATGCCGCTCATCTGCTGGTAATACTGGTAAAACCTGTTTAACACAGATGTGGGTAATCATACATTAATGTAGGGTACACACCAGGACGACCCGCTCACGGTGACGCGGGGGGGCACGACCCGCTCACGATGTGCACCATGAGCGGGTCCGATCCGATGGCGACCCGCACCCGGCTGTATGGTCGTCATTGAGATCCTACCTGCAGCAGGTAGGATCTCAATAACGACCGACCCGCGGGACCGCGCATCGGATCGGTATCGGTCCACACCAGGACAGAAAAGGGCCCAATCACCACACAATCTACATCCAATTGGTCGGAATTGGATCTAGATTGTGGGGATCGGGCCCTAGTCGTCCTGGTGTGTACCCAGCATAAGAGGAAAGTCCAGTAGCAGAACATTGTGTCCCTTCTGGAGAGGGTCATGTTGGGAGGTATGTGATGTGGACTGAAAGCCTGGAAACCACTGGTGAACTAGCCAGAAAGACTTTTGCTGATTACCGGTAACTGAGATTCTACCAGCAAATGCCATCTATTCTACAGCTGTACAGTTGCAATAGTAAGCTAAGCGAAGCGCTGTTGTTAAAATAAGTACAGAAAGAAAGAAAAAATCCCTTTAACGACAGTGAATGGGTTTGTCTCCTCCGTAAATGAATATCTATGTGTTACTTCGATATACAGATACATACTGATAGCACAGGCAGGCAGAGAACAGAAGCATAGTTACAACACGTACCATGGTGATGCCGGCCGGGTCACTCTTTCTGTAACACACACGTGTGGTCTGCTACAGTTACCACCAGTGTGACTGTGTGCAGTCAGAATTACACTCCGACCGCACACAGGCGCCGCTCAACGGGTTCCGCTTGAAGTTTGAGGCAAGCTATCCGTGCTGAGAGACACGCTGGGCTACAGCAGCAGCTCACACACGCTGCTCATCATACATACCGTGCTGTACATGTTGGGTTGTTGCGAGTGTCGTGTATGGGCTAACAGTAAGTTCAGATGGTTCTGGTTGTAGTTTACGATGTGCTGAAGGCTGTTCTATGCAGCATTTTAGCTGCACATCTTTTGCTAACAACTGTTAAGAAAAACGGGGACAGTCAGTGGGACTATGTAAAAACCGTAATTTTAGCCCCTCCCACCATCCACGGACCCACAAATTGTTGCAGTTGCCAGTCATGGGGGCGGGGCTTAGTGACGTCAGCCTCACCCAGCCCCCAAAACGTAGCCTCTTCCCGCCCCACCCCCCCTCTCACTCCTCTCCCGAAGGGTGGCAGACGAGTCCCGACAGTCGGGATCCCGAGAGTCATTTACCCGACTTCGGGATTACCACTGTCAAAACGCTGACAACCGGGCCACCCGCTACTTTCCCTCATGGGGGTCCACGACCCCCATAGAGGGAGAATAGAATAGGTAGGGAGCCACTGTGCCCACAGCGTGGCGAGCGCAGCGAGCCCGCAAGGGGCTTTTTTACGCTCACCATGCTGTCTGAGTCCGGGCAGTCGGAATCCCAACGTCGGGCTAATGACTCTCGGGATCCCGACTGTCGGAACCCCATACCACACCCCTCCCGAAGAGGAGTTTGAAGAAGTCGGCAAGTATGGTCTGGAGCTTGTAGTGTCCGGTCCGGGGGATGTCCCGTCCTGGGGGTGTCTTGTCCGGAAAGATGCCTGTGATAGCTATCATCAGGGACACAGGGAAGGGGAGATTACAGCCTCCCCGTGTGGTCCGGCTCTTCCGGTTTTTGCTTCATGCCCGGACCATACAGAGAGGCTTTATTCTCCCCCTCCTCCTCTCCCTGGTGACAGCTGTTTGAAAAGTGGCTGATTGGCTGGAGCACCATTTATCATTCATAAAAAGTGATAACAAGAATATAATTTCTTGTTAATCTGCCACAAAATTCACTCCACCATTATTCACTTTTTAGAGGATTTTCCATGTTTCAGTTAAAGGATGTTGTGCATAATGTCATTAAAATATGTTTCCAGAGCTGGGTCTAGACATAGACAAATGTCAGGGGCATCCCAAGCCTAAGGCCACCTCAGGTTAACAGCGGGCAGTGGCAGTTTGCAAGGAAAGCAGTCTGGATGAATCTGACAGGTCACTTCTGGGAGTAAGCACTCACTGGACCCAGAATTCAGAGGTATGCAGCACCAGAACCACACAGCACTCCAGCCTAACAACACAATGGAAGGCTTACAGCAGTGGTAGACAGAGCCTCACCCTCCACTGCGCCTCTTTCCCTGCACTCACTGGTGTGACTGGAGGATAACCAGCTACAGGCAGGAGCCTGGGGAGGCAGCGAAAGAGGGCAATGCAGGACTTCAGTAAAGGAGCACAATGATTTTAATATACATAAAAGCAGGTTCCCAGCACCATTCACACTACTGTAGTTACATCCCCTGCCCCCCAAATGCATGGAAGGCCTGTTGGAGTCATGGTTGGTCATAATGTCCACCAGCTCTATATAATATGACGGAGACAGCAGCAGCCCCCTCTCCGGCAAACAAGATGTTCATACATACATTCAGAAATAGAAAAAAGAGGAAAAAAATTTTGCTCTACCAGAGAGCAATAGGGCGCCTATAATATGAGATGTATCTCCTAGCAGCTGCTGGGGTGCAGGGGAAGTCACTCCCTGCGGGTGGTTTTACAAAGATTCTTGCAAACAAAAGAAGGATAGATTGAGCAGCGCTGTGTTAGCAATGAAAGAATTAGCCAATTGGCAATAAATTGATAATATTTATATAGCATATAAAATGAAATAGTACATACAATCACATATATAACATGATAAAAAGATAAATGAATATAAAAATCTCACTCTCGGATTGGATCGGAATCTGGGATGGTCAATGTCCAATTGGATGTCAGTCCGAATGGAAAGTGCACTTAACCATATTTTGTTCTGCTGTGTTGGGAAAACAATTCAAACGGTATGTTGCGAAGGCATCCACTGATCCTCTCTGTTAGTGCGGGTAGATGTTGATGCCGCTGGAGAGGGCGGTGGGAAGGTGTCCAGTATATCTCCCCAAGGGTTCCTCTGGTGGTTAAAATAGAAGAGATCCTTTGGCTTTGGCCCGATTAGAAAGCCTCCTATGGGTGGTGGAAGAGTCGTAATGGATATTTGTAAAGGAGGGTGGGCGTCTGTTCTCCAAACTTGACTGATAATTATGGGGGGGGGGGGGGAGGCAGGACTCTCAGACAGGTGGCTGTGATGGTAATCTGCTCACCCGGAGGGATACACTGCCAGTAACCCCAGTCACTTTTAGATGGAGACGGCCAAGTTCTTGATGCAAATACACTAGTCTCAACAGGTGGCAGGAGATGGTGTGGCTCACCTGGAGTTAAGTGTACTGGAAGGAATCCCGAGGGGAATAAAACGAAGTGAAAGTTCCCAATTCAAAACAGCAGTGGACTGAGGGTAGTTGGGGATCCAATCTGATGAGAGTGAGAGGCTGCACCTAACGCGTTTCGCCACTGACTTGTGGCTTTTTCAAAGGTGGCTTCTAGTATGGTGGCTAGGGGTATATATACCCATAATGATAGGTAGCCAATCATCATTCAATTAGAGCAATAAACCTCAATGGTCACAATTTTCATATACATTAATAAAATAGGAGACAAACATATTGATTTAATCTAAGCATTGGTAAAGAATGTTTATTAATAACATTGAAAGATCCTAAAAAAGGGGAAAATACGATGTATACAGAGAGAGTGCTTCCGGGTTAGGGGTCACATGACCGCACTTTGATAGATGTTGAGTACGTGAGGAAATAGTGCTAATCATTTTCCCAATATATGTGGTATGGAGATCGGAGTATAAGCTCTTTGTAATTGTAGTTATACACAGGGAACTCTTATATTTAGTGGATATACTCGTTGAAGTAACGTGGGTGGAACGCATATGCGTTCCACCTATCGATGATAGTTTCCTGCTTCCGCCGGACACTGTTCCACTTGATAGGTCAGTGTCCGGCTGCGTGTCATGTGACGCCGTCACCCGACTTTGCATGTTACGGGACGCCGTCACGTGACTCCCGTGGGGGAAGCAGGGAGATGGTGATGTCCTGTGCGTGCGTCCCGGTTGTCCGGGTGACGCTGTAAACAAAAAGTCCCTATGTATTATTAGATCACTTCCGGGGGTTTTGTTCATCCAATTGTTAAGTCACTATGACGGGGCGTGGCTATATCGTCCATAGCGCCGCATGTGACCTAATGTTTTGTTTTGTTTTATGCAACCAACTTTATTGCCTACGTGTATTATTGACACAGACAGATGTAGCTGATTTTCTAATGCCAAATACGATATTGACTCCCACTGGAGGTAGGGAAGAGTTGTAATATCGGCCAAAATGGGTACAGGTATAGTTAATCATAAACATATATAGAACAGACAATTGTATATTTATAAAAAATACGAAATATTAATTTTATTGATGATATTGGATTAGAAAAGTCCATATAATCTATTATTAGAATATAGAATAATAGATGATGCATTTAAATAATACTTGTTATACATAAAAAGTGCACACTCTAATCTATCAGTAATTCATTTGTGAATTTACATATTTTATATATTCAAAATAATTGATCCCAATTTATATTTATATTGCAATGCTAAAAGGGGTGTAGATGTGGAAATTAGATGAGGACACATACTACTGTCCTCATCTCTTATTGATTGATTAGTGATTAGGGTCACTTTATGCTTATATTATATTATGTACACAACAGAAGGCAGACAGGGATACCGTTTCACGATTCACAGAACTATATTCAGTTCCATTGCCTCATTGAGGCCTCTGGGATGTAGACAGTCAATTTTAAATGTCCAATATATTTCCTGCTTACAGAGAGCACGGAACCTATCCCCACCGCGTTTAGTCGGGGGTATGTTCTCTAAACCAATTAATTGTAAGCAGGTTGGATCATTATTATGACTTTCTCCAAAGTGTCTGGAGACACTATGTAACTGATAGCCCCTCAAGATGTTCCTGCGATGTTCCAGGAAACGAATCTTGAGGGGTCTGGTGGTCCTACCCACATATCTTAAGTTACAACTGCAGGACAGCATGTATATAACATAAGTTGTCTCACAATTGATGAAACCCCTAATGTTGAGTGTTTCATGTGGTAGCTGGACAGTAGTCGACCTATTGGTAATATACCCACAGGTGATACATCTGGTCTTCCCACATTTGAAACACCCAACATGTTGTTGTTTCAACCAACTGGAATTTTGGTTAGATGTATTAGTATCAGCATCAACAGCCTTAAGGAAACTTGGAGCAAGTAGGTTTTTCAGAGATTTATTTTTCCGAAAAATAAAGCATGGTTCTATAGGGAGTAAGTCTTTTAGTATTTTATCCTGTTTGAGAATGTCATAGTTTTTACGAATAATTCTTTGTATATCTTTGTACTGATTGTTAAATGTGGATATAAAGGCAATATCTCTATTTTCTGTATTCGATATTTTGGTTTTATTTTTATTTTTATTTGTATTTTTATTTTGTAGGAGGGACATTCTGCTCCTTACTCTTGTAGAACCGTATGCCCCCTCTACTAGCTGTTTAGGGTATCCACATGTATGGAAAGCTTCCATCAAGTTTGTGGCCTGGGTATCAAATGTCTCCAGACGTGAGCAGTTCCGTCTCAGTCGGAGCATTTGGCCCTTCGGGATGTTTTTTATCCACATCGGGTGGTGGGCACTCTTATAGTTTAAATATGAGTTGGTGTTAACCGATTTTTGGTAGTTGGAGGTGTGGATCTTGCCATCAACAACTTCCACTGTGATGTCTAAAAAATCAATAGTGGAGGGGTGATGGGTACCTTTACCCATCACCCCTCCACTATTGATTTTTTAGACATCACAGTGGAAGTTGTTGATGGCAAGATCCACACCTCCAACTACCAAAAATCGGTTAACACCAACTCATATTTAAACTATAAGAGTGCCCACCACCCGATGTGGATAAAAAACATCCCGAAGGGCCAAATGCTCCGACTGAGACGGAACTGCTCACGTCTGGAGACATTTGATACCCAGGCCACAAACTTGATGGAAGCTTTCCATACATGTGGATACCCTAAACAGCTAGTAGAGGGGGCATACGGTTCTACAAGAGTAAGGAGCAGAATGTCCCTCCTACAAAATAAAAATACAAATAAAAATAAAAATAAAACCAAAATATCGAATACAGAAAATAGAGATATTGCCTTTATATCCACATTTAACAATCAGTACAAAGATATACAAAGAATTATTCGTAAAAACTATGACATTCTCAAACAGGATAAAATACTAAAAGACTTACTCCCTATAGAACCATGCTTTATTTTTCGGAAAAATGAATCTCTGAAAAACCTACTTGCTCCAAGTTTCCTTAAGGCTGTTGATGCTGATACTAATACATCTAACCAAAATTCCAGTTGGTTGAAACAACAACATGTTGGGTGTTTCAAATGTGGGAAGACCAGATGTATCACCTGTGGGTATATTACCAATAGGTCGACTACTGTCCAGCTACCACATGAAACACTCAACATTAGGGGTTTCATCAATTGTGAGACAACTTATGTTATATACATGCTGTCCTGCAGTTGTAACTTAAGATATGTGGGTAGGACCACCAGACCCCTCAAGATTCGTTTCCTGGAACATCGCAGGAACATCTTGAGGGGCTATCAGTTACATAGTGTCTCCAGACACTTTGGAGAAAGTCATAATAATGATCCAACCTGCTTACAATTAATTGGTTTAGAGAACATACCCCCGACTAAACGCGGTGGGGATAGGTTCCGTGCTCTCTGTAAGCAGGAAATATATTGGACATTTAAAATTGACTGTCTACATCCCAGAGGCCTCAATGAGGCAATGGAACTGAATATAGTTCTGTGAATCGTGAAACGGTATCCCTGTCTGCCTTCTGTTGTGTACATAATATAATATAAGCATAAAGTGACCCTAATCACTAATCAATCAATAAGAGATGAGGACAGTAGTATGTGTCCTCATCTAATTTCCACATCTACACCCCTTTTAGCATTGCAATATAAATATAAATTGGGATCAATTATTTTGAATATATAAAATATGTAAATTCACAAATGAATTACTGATAGATTAGAGTGTGCACTTTTTATGTATAACAAGTATTATTTAAATGCATCATCTATTATTCTATATTCTAATAATAGATTATATGGACTTTTCTAATCCAATATCATCAATAAAATTAATATTTCGTATTTTTTATAAATATACAATTGTCTGTTCTATATATGTTTATGATTAACTATACCTGTACCCATTTTGGCCGATATTACAACTCTTCCCTACCTCCAGTGGGAGTCAATATCGTATTTGGCATTAGAAAATCAGCTACATCTGTCTGTGTCAATAATACACGTAGGCAATAAAGTTGGTTGCATAAAACAAAACAAAACATTAGGTCACATGCGGCGCTATGGACGATATAGCCACGCCCCGTCATAGTGACTTAACAATTGGATGAACAAAACCCCCGGAAGTGATCTAATAATACATAGGGACTTTTTGTTTACAGCGTCACCCGGACAACCGGGACGCACGCACAGGACATCACCATCTCCCTGCTTCCCCCACGGGAGTCACGTGACGGCGTCCCGTAACATGCAAAGTCGGGTGACGGCGTCACATGACACGCAGCCGGACACTGACCTATCAAGTGGAACAGTGTCCGGCGGAAGCAGGAAACTATCATCGATAGGTGGAACGCATATGCGTTCCACCCACGTTACTTCAACGAGTATATCCACTAAATATAAGAGTTCCCTGTGTATAACTACAATTACAAAGAGCTTATACTCCGATCTCCATACCACATATATTGGGAAAATGATTAGCACTATTTCCTCACGTACTCAACATCTATCAAAGTGCGGTCATGTGACCCCTAACCCGGAAGCACTCTCTCTGTATACATCGTATTTTCCCCTTTTTTAGGATCTTTCAATGTTATTAATAAACATTCTTTACCAATGCTTAGATTAAATCAATATGTTTGTCTCCTATTTTATTAATGTATATGAAAATTGTGACCATTGAGGTTTATTGCTCTAATTGAATGATGATTGGCTACCTATCATTATGGGTATATATACCCCTAGCCACCATACTAGAAGCCACCTTTGAAAAAGCCACAAGTCAGTGGCGAAACGCGTTAGGTGCAGCCTCTCACTCTCATCAGATTGGATCCCCAACTACCCTCAGTCCACTGCTGTTTTGAATTGGGAACTTTCACTTCGTTTTATTCCCCTCGGGATTCCTTCCAGTACACTTAACTCCAGGTGAGCCACACCATCTCCTGCCACCTGTTGAGACTAGTGTATTTGCATCAAGAACTTGGCCGTCTCCATCTAAAAGTGACTGGGGTTACTGGCAGTGTATCCCTCCGGGTGAGCAGATTACCATCACAGCCACCTGTCTGAGAGTCCTGCCTCCCCCCCCCCCCATAATTATCAGTCAAGTTTGGAGAACAGACGCCCACCCTCCTTTACAAATATCCATTACGACTCTTCCACCACCCATAGGAGGCTTTCTAATCGGGCCAAAGCCAAAGGATCTCTTCTATTTTAACCACCAGAGGAACCCTTGGGGAGATATACTGGACACCTTCCCACCGCCCTCTCCAGCGGCATCAACATCTACCCGCACTAACAGAGAGGATCAGTGGATGCCTTCGCAACATACCGTTTGAATTGTTTTCCCAACACAGCAGAACAAAATATGGTTAAGTGCACTTTCCATTCGGACTGACATCCAATTGGACATTGACCATCCCAGATTCCGATCCAATCCGAGAGTGAGATTTTTATATTCATTTATCTTTTTATCATGTTATATATGTGATTGTATGTACTATTTCATTTTATATGCTATATAAATATTATCAATTTATTGCCAATTGGCTAATTCTTTCATTGCTAACACAGCGCTGCTCAATCTATCCTTCATACATTCAGAAATGTTAATATAGCACAGACATTGTAGTGGTTAGCATTACTGCCTCACAGCGCTGAGGTCATAGGTTTGGCTCTAACTGAGGAGAGTTTCTATATTCTCCCCGTACTTGCGTGGGTTTTCTCCTAGTACTCCGGTTTCCTCCCACAATCCAAAAATATACTGGTAGGTTAATTGGCTTCCAACAAAAACGAACCCTAGAATGAACATGTGTGCGTCTATATGTGCGTGTATATGTGCTAGGGCAGTGATCTCCAACCTTAAATGGACGTGAGCTACTTGAGACAAAATACACCTCCTGAAGAGCTCCAAAAATATTAAAAAAAATCTGACTTATAACAGAAAAATGACTGACACAATATGCCACACACCGCAATGCCCCTGACACAATATGCCACACGGCACTGCCCCAGACACAATATGACACACTGCAATGCCCCACAGTAAGGCTTTTAATTAATTTTAAATGACCTGGTCTTTGCTGGGGAGTGCAATGGGGATACATGGTATAAGATGCAGCTTACACATGACCCCTGTAGTGTATGCCTCCTGCAGTTCCGCTTACAAATAAATAATACACCCTTGTAGTGCCTCTTCATAATGCCCCCTCATAGGTTAATGCAGCAATACTCACAGAGGTGTGGGAGGATAAGAAAAACCTGTCCTGTAGTGGAATGCCTGTGGGGAATGAAAGCTGAGATGTGGAGACATTCCGATAGCCCGTGGATCTCTCAATGGTGCACTGATTTGCTGATAAAGAGGCAGCTATGAGTGGATGACAGCCACAAGGCGAGCTTTTGGGGAGCCTGTGATATTCGCACACCACTGTAGTTCTCTCAGCGATTATCCTCCGCCACTGCTGCTGGCCAGTACCAGGAGGCGAGCGGAGTGCAGAAGAAAAGCTGAGCGCAGGTTTCTCTCACACACCTCCGGCGGCCATTTCAAATATAGAGGGTAGGGGGGCAGTGCAAGCATGGTGACTGTCACAGAAGGGCTGATGTTATGTTTCCCCAGAAACTTAATAAATAAAAATAAAGAAATTGCATGGATAGACAAATAGAATCACCTGGTGCCAATTAAAAGATGCCACTGTAGTCCTCATGGACTGGGATACCTCCAGAGAACCCTATGGAGATTACAAATTGGAGTACCATTTCCTAAACAAGCACAGCCGCACTTTAGAGAGGATCCCCAAAAGTCATTCAGTCCCCCAAAAGGGACCGGGACACCTTCAGCAGCAAACTGGGACCAAATTGGACTCCATACATCTTCCTTCTCCAATCGAGCTGGGACTTTGAGTGACCAGAGCAGGTTATATCTTATATTCTCATTGACAGGTCCACATGCTATACCCTTTCTTTTATATCCATATTCATATTAATATTGCCACACAATATTTTTATTTTTAAGTATATTTTATTATCAGTAAATATGTTTTGTATTACAATTTGACTGTATCATTAAAAGAGCGCTGCATACCCTCTTCTTGTTTTGCGCTTTTTAAGGGACTTGACTTATCCCTCCTGCAGCAGCTCATATTGAGATAAACAGACTTGACCAGAGCTCTATACAGTTTACTGTATTTTTGTTTTTTATGGTTCTCCCACAGTAGCAACAGCAGCTCCATGGTCCCTGGGATTATTGCACTTTGGGTCTGATTCTGGTTGCCTTACCGAGCTCTGAAATGCCGCCCGGCTGAACACATCCCCTTGCATATGGCCGCTAGCAGGAGAAATCATTTGATGTCACTGATCTGTGAATAGACTGTGACATTTGTAAAACTGGTTCTTAGCAAGCACCTAGGACCTAAGGAGAAGATACCTGCCAAGTTTCAAGATTGTAGGCCTTGTGGTTTAAGAGATGTTGTGATGAGTCAATCCATGAGTCAATCTTGGTTTTTGCCATATATATATAGAGAGAGAGAGAGAGCATCCAAAATATCCGGCACTCCCAGGTGGATGAGCTTTTACTGACCTGGTGTTAAACACCGCTGTCCCGGACCCGCCGGGACAGCCGGTGTTAATTCCGTACGGAGGAAGTGTCGGGGGCGTCGCCTAGCAACGCCCCTAGCTTCCGTCCGTACAGGCCACGATGTTTTTCACTGTTCATTACTTAAACCTGTCTCTGGAAATCCTCCGTCTGTACCCACTTATTCTCGTAGACCTGTCTTAGTGCAAGGACACAAGGAGTATGTAGTTGAACAAATTCTGGATTCCAAACGGGTCAGAGGTCATCTTAAGTTCCTTGTACACTGGAAGGGATATGGAGATGAAGAAAGATCTTGGGTTCCTGAAAGATTTTTACATGCACCCAGATTAAGGACCAACTTTTTAAAAAAGTTTCCTTGGAAACCTGGCTCTAAGGGTTCGGTGACCCCTCCTCAAGGGGGGGGTACTGTTAAACACCGCTGTCCCGGACCCGCCGGGACAGCCGGTGTTAATTCCGTACGGAGGAAGTGTCGGGGGCGTCGCCTAGCAACGCCCCTAGCTTCCGTCCGTACAGGCCACGAGCCGGGGCGTTGCTAGGCAACGCCCCAAGCCTGCAGAGGACGCGCCGGCGCGCTGACGTCAGCGCACGCGGCGTCTGACGTCACGCGCGGCGGGACATTGAATAAATAGTTGGCGTCTGCACCAGGCAGACGCCGGCTATAGCTTTGTTTATACTAAAGTGTTCCCGTGCTCCCCTTGCTGGTTCTTTGTATCTGTTGGTCCCTGCATCAGTGTCCAAGTGGTCAGTGTTTCCCTGCATCAGTGTCCTGTCTCCAGCCTCGTCTCCAGTATCTGTGTACGGTCTCCAGAATCCCTGTACTCGTGTCCAGTCCCCAGTGTGCTCCAGTATCCGTTTGCTGCCTGCCATTGTCCTGGTGTCCATCTTCATATCCAGACTTCATCCGTTATTTTGTGCTTCCTCCTGTCTGTTCCCTGGATCCTGCAGTCTGCGTATCATTACACTCAGATAAGTGGGGGTTCCCCCCAGACCCTTTTCTTTATTGTTATTTATACATCCCCGTGTATTGTTACACCCCCTTAGGATTTTGTGGGTCACCTTGCGTATTGTTACGCCCATGCGTGTGCATTCATAGTACTGTCTATCCGCACTCCGCTCACCTTTACGGGAGACCTGTTGGCATCCTCGCCAGGGGTAGGGTTCAGTTAGGTGTTCCCCTTGCTCATCACTGACCTTGGCGTGTGAGTTGTCACATCGTAAGACCAGGTGGCATCGAGGTGGGAGCCTGACTAACGGGCTCCTACGAACGCGGCTATTAGTGGTGAAGCCTAGCTCTGCACTCACACGCCAACTTCTCCTGGTCGCAACGGAGGCAGGTTGGCGAGGTTGCACCGTTCCCGACACATCTCCTTCGAGTCAGTGTCACGTGGTGCCTCGCCAGGCAGCGTGGCACAGGAGATCATAACATTATAGCCGGCCAACACTCTGAGGCTGTTCGGCCTTCCCTCAGCTCAGAGGTTTTTTCAGTCTTTGTCTGGTTCCACGAGGTATCATGGATCCTGCACAGCAGGTTACCGGGCACGCAATTATGGGACAAATGCACGCCTTAACTCAAAAGTTACAAGAACTCACTTTAAGGGTAGATTCTCAGGAAGAACGGTCACAGGCCAGCTCCTCTTCGGCCAGGGGTCAGGAGCCTAAATTAAACCTGCCGGATCGTTTTTCTGGTGATCGTTCCCAGTTCTTTAATTTTAGGGAGGCTTGTAGATTGTATTTTAAATTACGTCCTATGTCCTCCGGTTCTGAGACCCAACGAGTGGGTATTGTGATTTCATTGCTGCAGGGGGATCCTCAGACCTGGGCCTTTGGCCTTCCTAGTGGGTCTGAGGCTCTCTCTTTGGTAGATGCCTTTTTTGCTGCCATGGGCTTATTATATGATGACCCAGATCGTGCTGCTTCTGCGGAGGCAAACCTTAGAGCGTTGCGTCAAGGGCAAGACCCGGCTGAAGCTTACTGTACACAATTCAGGCGGTGGGCCATTGATTCTGGATGGAATGATTCAGCCCTTAGAAGTCAGTTTCGGATTGGCCTATCCGAATCCCTTAAAGACGCGCTAGTGCATTATCCCGTTCCCAACACCTTGGACGGGATTATGCAACTGGCCATTAGAGTGGATAGAAGGTTTCGAGAGCGGCAGAGGGAGAGACGGTCTGGAGTGTTACCTGCCACATCGCTTGGGGAGTCTACCGAGGTACCCGGTGACGAACCAATGCAACTGGGGGCTACTCGACTGTCTTCTTCCGAAAAAAACCGCCGTCGTCTCAAGGTGCTTTGTTTATACTGTGGGGGTCCTGGTCACCATGCTGCTACATGCCCCCTGAAGGCGGGAAAAGACAAGGCCTAGGTGATAGTGAGGGAATTCGCTTAGGCCTGTTGAATTGTTCTCCCTCTGATTCAGTATTAATTCAAGTTTCAGTTTATTTGGCCAACCGGTCCTGGAGTGGTTCTGCTTTTGTGGACAGTGGGGCGGCTGGCAATTTTATTGACGGAGGCCTGGTGCGTCATTTGGGACTGGAGCCCATACCTTTGACTAACCAGATTTCCGTCTGTGGATTGGATGGCCATCCACTGTCCAAGGGTAGTATTTCACTTAGGACTCCCACTCTCCAGTTGTCAGTTGGGGCACTGCACTCTGAGGGTATTTCTTTTTTTGTCTTTAATTGCCCTTCTACTCCCATTGTTCTCGGGTTACCCTGGCTGAAAAAACACCCTGAGTTCAATTGGGAGACTGGAGAAATTACTCGGTGGGGAAGATCCTGTTCGGAAGGTTGTCTCACTCTCCCGCTCCGAGTGGCGCATCCTGACTACCGGGCTCTTCCTCCCCAGTACAGAGATTTTGTTGATGCGTTTTCTAAAAAAGAAGCCGATACCTTACCTCCACACCGTTCTTTTGATTGTGCCATTGATTTAATGCCCAATGCCAGACTTCCCAAGGGTCGCTTGTATGCCCTCACAGCACCCGAGACTCAAGCCGTAGACCTCTATATCAAAGAAAGTCTGGAGAAAGGTTTCATTCGTCCCTCTAAGTCTCCGGTAGGAGCAGGGTTTTTTTTTGTTGAGAAAAAAGACGGCTCATTACGACCGTGCATCGACTATAGGGCTCTCAATAAGATCACGGTAAAGAATTCATACCCACTGCCCCTCATCTCAGTGTTGTTCGATCAAATTCGGGAGGCAGTGATTTTTTCTAAGATAGATCTCCGAGGGGCCTATAACCTAATCAGAATTAAACAGGGGGACGAGTGGAAGACTGCTTTCAACACCCATTCGGGGCATTTCGAATATCTTGTTATGCCTTTTGGTCTGGCCAATGCTCCGGCAGTCTTCCAGGATTTTATCAATGAGGTTCTTCGGCCGTATCTGGGTGGGTTTGCCGTAGTGTATTTGGATGATATCCTCATTTTTTCCAAATCCCTCCTGGAGCATCGACAGCACGTTCGTCTGGTGCTGCAAAAATTACGAGAAAATCATCTGTATGCTAAATTAGAGAAATGTGAATTTGAGGTGTCTCAAGTAACCTTCCTTGGATACATAATCTCTCCGCAGGGATTTTCCATGGATCCATCCAAGGTTCAGGCCATTCAGTCTTGGGCTCGCCCAACCACCCTCAAAGCTATCCAGCGCTTTCTCGGTTTCTCTAATTATTATCGGAAGTTTATTCGCTCATTTTCTGATATAGTCACACCCATTGTAGAGTTGACTCGCAAGGGCGCTGATCCTGCGCAATGGCCCGCGAGAGCGTTAGATTCTTTTAAAAAACTGAAAAAAGCATTTTGTTCCGCTCCCATCTTGCGTCATCCTGATCCCGGCCTGCCCTTCTTTGTTGAGGTAGACGCCTCTGATGTAGGCGCTGGGGCAGTCTTGTCACAGAAGGATGCGCAGGATCAAAAGGTCCATCCCTGTGCTTACTTTTCCCGTAAATTCTCTCCGGCCGAAGTGAATTATGATGTGGGGAACCGGGAATTGTTAGCCATCAAATGGGCATTCGAGGAGTGGCGCCATTGGCTTGAGGGGGCCCTATACATCGTTACGGTTATCACGGACCATAAGAACCTTTCTTATATTGAATCTGCTAAGCGCCTCAATCCACGACAGGCTCGATGGGCACTCTTTTTCACCAGGTTCCGGTTCATCATTACCTTCAGACCAGGGTCCAAAAATGTTAAGGCAGATGCTCTTTCCCGTAGTTTTCAAACCTCCCAGAAGTCTGAATTAGAAGTGTCTCCCATTATTCCTCGTTCGGTTATCATGGCAGGGGTGACACAAGATTTAGCTGCTTTAGTTATTGCTGCCCAATCATCTGCACCGCCACAAACGCCCCTAGACCGTCTCTTTGTCCCAAAAAAGTTTCGAGAAGCCGTTCTAAAAAATGTTCACTCGGTCAAAGCTTCAGGGCATCCCGGAATTACCAAGACCTTTAAACATTTAGCCAGGTCAGTTTGGTGGCCCACCATGAGGCAAGACGTTGAGCAATTTGTTTCCTCATGTGTAATCTGTGCACGACATAAATCTTCTCGGCAATCTCCGGTTGGACCGTTACTGCCTTTATCCATTCCTGAAAGACCATGGTCTCATATTTCCATGGACTTCGTGGTGGATCTCCCTTCTTCTAACAAATTTACCACTATCTGGGTCACGGTGGATAGATTCACTAAGATGGCACACTTTACACCACTGCAGGGACTCCCCACAGCCAAAGTTCTGGCCCAATTATTTATCACCAATATCTTTAGACTTCATGGGCTTCCGGTTGATATTGTCTCAGACAGAGGTTCCCAGTTCGTGGCCAGATTTTGGAAGCAATTTTGTTCTAATTTAGGTATTCAGGTCAGTCTCTCGTCGGGCTATCATCCACAATCAAATGGACAGACTGAAAGGGTCAATCAGGCCTTAGAACAATTCCTCCGCTGTTTTGTTTCCAAATGTCAAGACAACTGGGCGGAGCTCATTCCACTGGCCGAGTTTGCTTATAACAATTCTTACCATTCCTCCACCAAAACTTCTCCATTTTTCAGCAATTCAGGTTTTCACCCGAAATGTAATGCATTTATACCTCCTGTTGAGTCCTCAAGATTTTCCTCTGCTGTGTCATTCTTTAGAAGAGCCTGGAAGAAGATAAATTACGCTTTGAAACAATCATCAGCTCGGTCAAAGATCTTCTTTGATAGACATAGGAGACCGTGTCCTTTTACTGTGGGTCAGAGGGTTTGGTTATCCACTCGACACATCAGATTGCGACAGCAATGCCCCAAGTTGGGTCCAAGATTTATTGGACCATTCCAGATTATCGGTCAAGTTAATCCAGTCGCTTTTAGGCTACGCCTTCCCAGATCACTTCGCATTAACAATGTTTTTCACTGTTCATTACTTAAACCTGTCTCTGGAAATCCTCCGTCTGTACCCACTTATTCTCGTAGACCTGTCTTAGTGCAAGGACACAAGGAGTATGTAGTTGAACAAATTCTGGATTCCAAACGGGTCAGAGGTCATCTTAAGTTCCTTGTACACTGGAAGGGATATGGAGATGAAGAAAGATCTTGGGTTCCTGAAAGATTTTTACATGCACCCAGATTAAGGACCAACTTTTTAAAAAAGTTTCCTTGGAAACCTGGCTCTAAGGGTTCGGTGACCCCTCCTCAAGGGGGGGGTACTGTTAAACACCGCTGTCCCGGACCCGCCGGGACAGCCGGTGTTAATTCCGTACGGAGGAAGTGTCGGGGGCGTCGCCTAGCAACGCCCCTAGCTTCCGTCCGTACAGGCCACGAGCCGGGGCGTTGCTAGGCAACGCCCCAAGCCTGCAGAGGACGCGCCGGCGCGCTGACGTCAGCGCACGCGGCGTCTGACGTCACGCGCGGCGGGACATTGAATAAATAGTTGGCGTCTGCACCAGGCAGACGCCGGCTATAGCTTTGTTTATACTAAAGTGTTCCCGTGCTCCCCTTGCTGGTTCTTTGTATCTGTTGGTCCCTGCATCAGTGTCCAAGTGGTCAGTGTTTCCCTGCATCAGTGTCCTGTCTCCAGCCTCGTCTCCAGTATCTGTGTACGGTCTCCAGAATCCCTGTACTCGTGTCCAGTCCCCAGTGTGCTCCAGTATCCGTTTGCTGCCTGCCATTGTCCTGGTGTCCATCTTCATATCCAGACTTCATCCGTTATTTTGTGCTTCCTCCTGTCTGTTCCCTGGATCCTGCAGTCTGCGTATCATTACACTCAGATAAGTGGGGGTTCCCCCCAGACCCTTTTCTTTATTGTTATTTATACATCCCCGTGTATTGTTACACCCCCTTAGGATTTTGTGGGTCACCTTGCGTATTGTTACGCCCATGCGTGTGCATTCATAGTACTGTCTATCCGCACTCCGCTCACCTTTACGGGAGACCTGTTGGCATCCTCGCCAGGGGTAGGGTTCAGTTAGGTGTTCCCCTTGCTCATCACTGACCTTGGCGTGTGAGTTGTCACATCGTAAGACCAGGTGGCATCGAGGTGGGAGCCTGACTAACGGGCTCCTACGAACGCGGCTATTAGTGGTGAAGCCTAGCTCTGCACTCACACGCCAACTTCTCCTGGTCGCAACGGAGGCAGGTTGGCGAGGTTGCACCGTTCCCGACACATCTCCTTCGAGTCAGTGTCACGTGGTGCCTCGCCAGGCAGCGTGGCACAGGAGATCATAACACCTGGTGCCTTCCTTGCTGGACTTAGTAGTCATTCTGTAGATTGGATTGATGAGGCGGCACTCACGGCTTTCAGTGCAAGAAAGTGAATTTATTTTTCAAACATCCAACATGTTTCGGGCCCTCACGCCCGTCCTCAGGGATCAGTGAAACAGACACAGTGTACAGCCTAAATGCTCTAACAGGGAGCCCGCCCCCACTACTCATCCACTTAATTCCTCTCACCTGCGGCATCCCCCGCCGGCTCAGATCTCTCCCCCAGCATTTGTCTCCATGCTGTGCCATCAGTGGCATCCTTCAGAGAGACACGCCACACTCCAGCGTCCTGTCACCAACCGATGACGTCATCAACTACCGCTGTGTTTCACGTAGTACAGCCCGTACATCTGCAGCATCCCTTATGTCTGCTTAAGAAGTTGGCCGGCGCCGTCTTTTTAGATAAATTGGTAACATCCACTTTGACCAAGAGATCTGCTAAGTTCCAACCTCGCTTGTATGCTGGCATGATTTTGGTGCCATACAAACTTTTCAAGTCCCTATTGTGGTATACATTCTGTCTTGCCCATGTGGGCTGTACTACGTGGGCAAGACAGAGTGCCAATTTAAAGAGCGTATGGCCAATCATCGCACGGCCATAAGGCATGCACTGAGTACAGGTGGCAGTGACCAACCAGTGGCACACCACTGTGCTGAGTAAAAACACAGTATTGCCAGCATAAGGTCTTAAATAATAGATCATGTACCCAGCAATTTTAGAGGGGGGGAACAGAGGAAAACGTTTACTGTTTGAAAAATAAATTCACTTTCTTGCACTGAAGGCCATAAGTGCTGCCTCATCAATACAATATATATATATATATATATATATATATATGTATGGTACTTGTTTCCTAGCAGGGCACCCAGATTTCTTACGTATGCAAATGTAGTGAAATCGCATCGCATTGCATGGTACATTTTTCAGTGAATTCCATAACTCCCATAGATGGAGAGTAGAATATGTTCCTGAAACCCCATCAGTATCAACGCCACCCCGAAGCGTGGCGTTGCATGTATTCGCTGCGCTCGCCACACTATATAAAATCAACTCCACGCCGACGTGGATAGTGGGGGTTTGAAAAGGTCGGAGGACGCGTTCCGCCGCCCCTCGCGGGACTCGCTGCACTCCCCACGCTTTGGGGCGGCGTTGATACTGGGGATGACGCAAAACGATGGCATAGGTGCTTACAATTGTAAACACCCATCTCATGGGTGCTTGTACAATAAAATATCGCATCGCATTTGGTGCACTGAGATCGGATTCGATATTTCATTGTATAAGCACTCCTGTGCAGTTTATATGAACATCGCATCGCATGTATCGCATGCTACTATAACCTTTCATGCGATGCGATTTCACTACGGAGAATAGCCCAGTAAGCATTTAGCGTACTGCGCGCCCTGCTAGAAAACAAGTACCATATATATATATATATATATATAGATATATATATATATATATATATATATATATATATTGTGAACATTCACAATTAGGTTCAGGACTCTGATGAAAAATACTGTATATGACAAAGCATTCCATCAGATACTTACAAGGGCTTTGCTACCGAGGGCAAAGCCTACTGTTTCTGCTATTTCACGAGCTCTGCCTGGATCCTACTTAAATACATTATGCTTTTCCCAGTTCTTTCAATATCAGTCCCCTGTAGCATCAAGGAACAAAATCTAAAACTACTTTACTTTAAGCAGTGAAGAAAAGCTTTCTATAGAAATCAAATCACTCTTTTACCTTTACACATTTACAAAGTAACACATTTCATTTTAATTATCTGAAGGGCCATCTAGAAAGTGCAACTGCAGCTTAGGCATTTGGCTGCAAATGACCATCTACAGACTTGTTGAGCAGCAGGGAGAGAATTGCTGTGAGATCAATTCAGGCAAGAAAGTGAGACAGATTAGTGAGAAGTCGAAATAATATCAATAATAAAATGAAATGTTCAGGCTTCCTGCTAGAAAGTCATTTTTCTATTGCATTTCATTCTTTGACAAAAATGATCCAGGGGAGGCAGTTCTAGAATAAGTAAAGGATTTATTGTTTTAAAACAATATAGTCATGAATAAAGGATAGATGTGTTCTGTATTTTTAAAGCCCATTGAATATGTGTATTTACTTACAGTACAATAGCAGAATCATAAAGGTGCCAATTTGACAAGTTAACGTAGGCACTGAACATTTTAACAAAAAAGATCAGATTCCTGTTTAGGATTAGTCATAAAGGCCCTTATTCTGATCTGTGCGGCCAGATCAGAATATGCGGCCAGGACCGTGCAGGCGAATCCCCGCCTTCCATACGGATCGCCACCTCCGTCCGTACGCGGATATGTGGCGGTCCGCATGAAAGTGGACGGGGATACGCCTCCTCCATCTTGGGAGCAGCCCCTGCATTCGATGGTCGCCGAACATCGAATGCAGGGCCGCACGCTCCACCAGCGCCCGCCACCCTAGACCACACGGACACTTGTCCGTATGAAATCATGTATGGGGGCGGGCAGCTGACATCCGGCGATGTCAGATGCCCGCCCCCTACACATGCGTCACGGCTTCATTACCATGCATACGCCCTGCGTTTGCATGGGAACGCCCATGAAACGCGGGGCGTATGCATAGGGTAATGAGGCTAAGTAGCCCTTCACGCCCCTCTCCGCCCCCTGTGCGGCGTCTAAAGAATAGGTACGGCGAAACCGCCTGCACATGCGCAGAGTGACCTCTGCACATGCGCAGTCGGAAACCATCGGCGGTCCGACCGCATGCGGAAAAATCCGCACCGATCAGAATAAGGGCCAAAGAGAAGTTACAGAATGGATTCTTCTCACTCATCTTTTAGCCTATAGGAACTGATGAGAACATTACCCTGCTGGTTGAATGCAGCTTAGACATCAAGGGGAATAAGGGTAGTTGATCTTCATGGAAAAAAAGAAGAATGCATGATAACTGCAAAATAATAGTCCTTTAAGTCATTTGTTGCAGTTAATAACCATTCCTGCATTTATAGTTTCTTGCTCACAGAGATTAATCAACCTTATGTAAAAGACTGTCTAAGCTATATACAAGAGGTTGGTGGCAGCAGACGGACCTATTTTGTCTTTTGACAGTTCTAAACTAATTGGAGGGATAGAAATTACTATTTAATTAATAAAAAAAAATGTATTGATTTGGTTTCATTTAATTTGAAGTAGTCTCTAACTAGAATCAAATTGTCAGTAATTTATAAGGTTTGAAAGCAAGGGTATAAGACAGCGCTAGGATCGACAAAAAATATATACAGTATAAGCCCATCAGAATCAGTTAAAAAGATTATTGTATTTTATACATAAGTATGATACATAACAAAAAAAAATTAATAGAAATACAGAAAAATTATAAAACTATTTATAAACAACAACTTCATAAGTACCGGCCGATACAATTAAAAAAATAGATACAGTGTTTAAAAGACTGTATCAAAATAAGGGATTGATGTTTTAGTTGGTTAGTGGTTTAATAAGCTGTTTTTGTTAGTCAAGTTTAAAAAAAAGAAAGTCTTTTAGTGTGCAACCAGTCACAGATGGCAGAATGTCAATGTGGTCATTTAAATGGTCCAATGCAGTATGTGTTATGATATCCGGGAGTCCTCGCCAGCCCTAACTCCGTTGTCATCGAATGGGATTGATGGCTGCGTGCTAGTGCTAGGCTTCGCCTATAATAGCCGCGTTCGACAGAGCCCGTTAGTCAGGCTCCGCCCCCGATGCCACCAGGTCTTGAGAGTTGACAACGCTGCCACCAATGTCAAGGATGAACAAGGGGATGACTAACTACCCCAAGAAGGCGAGGTCACCCTTGCTCTGTAGCAAACTGGGTAAACGTAACAATACGTAGAGATGTAACACAAACCTATACCAAACAGGTGTAACAATACACAGAGGTGTTACATAAGAATCAAGATACGAGTAAGGGCAGTCTGGGGATAAACCCCACTTATCTGTGCTCCGAGGAGACAACGGCAGCGGGAACCAGGGTACGGACAGCACGGACACCAGGAGGACAAGAGACAGAACGGAGAACACGGCTGGGAATGAACGACAGGACACAAGACGACTGGGCACAGGAACCAGGAGCAGAGGGTAAGCGGGAACCAGGAACACTTGAGACCCTGAGGTGCAAAAGCTATAACCGGCGTCTGTCCTGGGCAGACGCCGGCTCTTTATTCAAAATCCCCGCTGACGCTGACGTGCGCCGCACTGACGGGCGCATGACCTCAGCGCGCCGGCACGCCGACGGAGACGCTCGGGGACGTTGCCCGGCAACGCCCCGATGCCTGCTGACGATGCTGTGGGGATGGAAGCCAGGGGCGTTGCTGCGCGACGCCGCTAACGTCTCCCCCGGCACTCGTCTACACTGTCTGTCCCGGCGGGTCCGGGACAGAAGTGTAACAGTATGCTTGCAATATAGTTACTACTCGTGGGATATGCGTCTAGATAAACATAGTGAATTTAAATAAAATAGCTGCTGCAATTGCTGATACTCATCAGAATACTGCTGCAATCCTTTCCGGAGTCATCGTATTTAGTGAGGCCGTCTGTGATGTGTAATCCACGCCATGATGTGCTGGCCGGTACTTGTTTGGTGGCCTAGGTTATAGAACTGACACGTTTCCCAGCTTTTGTCAGCGGCTTTTTTCAAAGATCAAGACAATTTTTTTTGTTATGTAACATGTTTATGTATAAAATACTTTGGAAGCTAGTAGATGTAGTTTCACTTGCTGCCAACAGATGGCACTTTAAGCCCGCTTTAAGAAAATGCTTCCAGCTAGTAGATTTGGTTTTCTCACTGCCAGCAAATGGCAGTGTTTCAGAGCAGCACAGACACAAGACATATATAGAATGATGATAATAATATATATTGTGAAAAGGAATGGGGATTCAAATTAAGTTCTTGATCTTTATTTTGAACAGCAGGTCACAGCATACTAGAAAATTCCACAGGCAATGAGTTACAGGCAGCAGCATGCAGGTAATCACAGCATAGAACACAATTTTGAAAATAAACGAGAACAACAAGAAGCTAAAAGTGTATTCTTTTTTATTCTGTATGTTCTTATGAATATTTATAGAGGTGACATTACATCAGTTGGGTGCTGAGAGCACTACTGTTGGCATTTGTTTATGTTCGGTTCCTACTAGTAGGGGACAACAGTGACCTATACACATATTGCATCAAATAGCGCATGTTGGTAGATTTTGTTTATATATATATATATATATATATATATATATTAATTCTGCTTATTATAAACATAAATATGGGTATACTATACCATACTGTATTTTTATTGTTTAGACTGTAACAGGCCGAGCTCTTTTCAGAACAAACTAATCTCTACCAGTTGGATGGTAGGTTGTTTTTAAATTGTTCCACTTCACTTGTAGCAGATTTGTCTCGATGTTAAATTATTTAACTAAATTGTTTTTGTGTATATTGCATCATCTATTGAGTGTTTAGAATAGTTACTTCACTATAATAGATACATGCTCTTAAATCATTCCCACTTCATCTTAGAATATCACATTAAATAATTTCACTATAAATTCACCTTCACTTTCATAGGTTAGCCTCATAGGGACAGGAGGCATATCATATATTCTTTTTGGTATGTACGTTCCATCTGTGGGTCTCTTTTCTTTATATAGAACTCAAAATTATTTAAAATATATTCACATAAAATTGAGATTAATATGTATATGTTTTTGTATAGGTGTAATAATTGTTCACCGACATCGCATCAATCGTTTCAATAAGAAATGTAATATTCGGGTATGTTGTTTATCCTTTCAATCACTGAATATTCTTTTTAATTAAGGACAACCCATTATGGGCGAATTCATCTTCTTCGTTTCTTTCAAACCACCACTTCTTCCTTTTTTCAGTTTTTTTCTGTTTTCTCTTCTACACGTATTTTTAATCATTAGATCACATATCTATACGTCATACTTATGTTTTAAAATATTGTTTATTGTAGACTGTATACAATCCCCTGATGAAGTCTTAGGACGAAACACGTTGGTATTCTGTTGTACGGCCAGACGGTCAATCAAACTTTGAAGATTTTAATAAATTGTTATCTTGGAGAAATGACGTATGGACTATCAATTGAGTAAAGGGCGCTGAACCACATTTGGGAAGTATATACTGTATATATGTAGTCAGGTGCTCGAGGTGGCGGCACTCATGGGTACTTAAGTAAAGAAAACACACCAAACTGTGGGTCTTGTCCGATGTTTCACATATACAATTTAAATACATGAGTGATAATGGAATGATCAGATGTGCATGCCCTAGTGGATACACACCCCCAGCCGCGCACTCTCAGATGTGTTCATCCACTGCACTCACTCAGCTGAGTCCCCCAAGTGTGTATCCGCCCTGTCGCCATGGTGACACTCGTCGGGGATGGACGAGGCCGTCGTGGGTGTGTGGCGCTCACCTCTGACGTCACATCTCCGTCACCCTGTCTCACGGTCCTCCCAGGGATCTCCAAAGTGGCTGACATCATCACGACCCTGGGGGTGTGCGCGCTGGCTATCCCGTCAGAGAGAGGCTTGGCTGGTTGCTATGACTCCCTGATAGCTGCACAATATGTGAAAACAAAAGAGATGAGTAGTGACATTTTGCATCAAATAATCTTAATATGTCGTTAACATCATCTAAGTGATAAAACATGTGGCAGTGTAAACATAGGTGACAAATCATGGTTTTAAGTGTAGTGAAAAAAATGTGATAAAAAACAGACATATGATGAACTTTAAAATCCTGCCTGGGTCCTCTCTGTCTAGGGCTGCCATCAGGAATTTTGGGGCCCGGGACTCATTTCCAGTCCGGGCCCCCCCTCCTCACTTGACTTACCGTAACCCGGCTCCTGCTCCCCCATCTCCTCATCTGCTGAGCTGCAGCCTGTAGGTCCCGGAGCGCAGGCTTCTTCAACTCAGGATGCCGGCAGCCAACTAAAATGCAGCAACTGCTGGTGAGCCGATCAGAGCTTGAGTATCGGCAGCCACTCTGATTGGCTATGAGTACACGAGCTCTGAAGCTCAAAAGCTGGTGCAGCATTTTAATTGGCCGCTGGTGTCCTGGGTTGAATAAGCCTGTACTCCGGGACCGGCTTTGTTCAGCGCACTGAGCCCAGTGCAATGGAGGCAGTCGGGGGGGTTGCGGTGGGCAAAAAGAGCTGCCCGGCCCTTCCAGAGGCTGGGGCCGGGACATCTGTACCCACAGCACCCCCCTATTGGCGGCCCTGTCTCTGTCTAAGTGATAATTGAATTAAATAGACATAAAGCTGTGCTCATGACCATTCATGATATTGGTGATTACTGGTTTATAAGTGAAACTAAAAGAATTGTGGCTTGGTAATATTAGATCGCTATCAAATGTTGTGACTACTAAGTTCTATTGGCGGATAATATGTGCCCCACGTGTTCCTGGGATGCGGTCATTTGGTCTACAGCATGATGGTCGACAGTCATTAGGTCAATACTATTAGGTCAACATGGAAAAAGGTCGACATGGGAAAAGGTCGACATGGGAAAAGGTCGAAAGGTCATTAGTTCCACAGGTCATTAGTTCGACAGTGTCTAGGTCGACAGGCAAAAGGTCGCCATGGGGTTTTTCACTGTTTTTTGAGCCAACATGTGCCGACAGGCGGTATTTCATACCCTACCATCCACTAGGGCATGGTGGGAGAATAAAATAATGTGCCAAACATAGCGGGGCAACATGCCTGAAGCATTGCGAGCGTAGCGAGTGATGCGAGGGGATGCGGTGCACTGTAAACTGTGTCCATGTCGACTGTGTTGACATTCAGGTAAAAAAAAACAGTGAAAAACTCCATGTCTACCTTTTTACTGTCGACCTGCACATTGTCGAACTAATGATCTGTCGAACTAACTACCTGTCGAACTAATGACCTTTCGACCTAGAACCATGTTGACCTAGACCCATGTTGGCCTTTTCCAATGTCAACCTAATGGTATTGATCTAATGACTGTCGACCATCATGCTGTGGACAAAATGATCCCAACACGTGTCCCCTCATTCAGCAATTCATTGGGTATAAAAGCCGGGCCCGGGAAGCTCTGGTTTATGGGTTCTTCCTCCCACCAATCAACGCTCCTTGAGAAAGGTCCATATATGACGGACCGAAACGTTGGCGCACATTGGTATCTAGAATATGATGATGGAATCTAAGCAATAAAATAACCATTGATTTTATAACAAACGGAGCTCTTTGTTATACTGGCGAGTGCCCATATCTCTCATTAAGAATTGGAATATTATAAGGGTCCATACACACTGTATGCCTCCTTTGTGGGCACCCCACAGTTGCTTTTCATAAAGTGAGAGTGCGGCCTATCGACTGGAATATATATATATATATATATATATATATATATATATATATATATATATAGTGAAACGAATGGTAACTGGCACTCAGCTCCTTGTTGGCTGGTCAGTGCCCCGTGCCTTCGCTGTGAGGTGTCTGAATGGCACCACTGTGTATAATCCTTGTAATGCGTGGCACTGGGGTCTTAGGCAAATAAAGCAATACATAGCCTCTTTCAAGGTTGATGTTTCAGCCACTTTGGCCCTTATTCTGATCGGTGCGGATATTCCCGCTTGCGTACGGCCCGCCGATGTTTATCGTCTGCGCATGTGCAGAGGTCACTCTGCGCATGTGCAGGCGATTTTGCCGCATGGATTCTTTATACGCCGCACAGGGGGTGTAGAGGGGCGTGAGGGGCTACTTATCCTCATTACCCTATGCATACGCCACGCGTTTCATGGGCGTTCCCATGCAAACGCGGGGCGTATGCATGGTAATGAGGCCGTGACGCGTGGGTACGGGGCGGGCATCTGACATCGCCGGATGTCAGCTGCCCACCCCCATACAAGATTTCACACGGACAAGTGTCCGTGTGGTCTTGTGTTGCGGGACCTGGTGGAGTGTTCGGCCCTGCATTCGATGTTCGGCGACCATCGAATGCAGGGGCTGCTCCCACCATGGAGGAGGCGTATCCCCGTCCACATTCATGCGGACCGCCACATATCCGCATACGGACGGAGGTGGCGATCCGTATGGAAGGCGGGGATTCGCCAAGACGGACATCACCGCATATTTCTGATCGGGCCGCACCGATCAGAATAAGGGCCTTTATTTTGGCTTTTTTCAGCATGTTTTGAAAAAAGCCAAAATAAAGTGGCTGAAACGTCAACCTTGAAAGAGGCTACGTATTGCTTTATTTACCTAAGACCCCAGTGCCGCGCACTACAAGGATTATATATATATATATATATATATATATATATATATATATATATCTCCAGTGTTGCCCGGCACTCCGCAATCATAAGTGTTGTAGCACCTGGTGCCTTCCTCACGGAACCGTGATGTCCCAATACAGCGTAGATAGATCAGGCGGCACTCGAGGATTTTCAATGCAAATAAAACGTGTTTATTCCTCCGACATGTTTCGGGCTATTGCCCGTCCTCAGGGATTAACATCACACACACAGTGAACACAATATATACCTATACTCCACAAAAAAGCACGCCCCCCCTCCCGGTGTAACTTCCTGTAATCAGGTACTCACCTGCGGTCACCTAGCCAGGCTCTTTCCCGCCGTCGCTTCCACGCCATGTTGCCGCAGGAGACGCCGAGTGCTGGGACACCTTCACTTCCGGCCTCCCCCTCTGACGTACCACCTGCGTTCCACATAGCGGTCTGGACTTCCGGGTTCCAAGCCTCACTTTCAGTGCCGCTGTGAGCATTATACACATGATAAAAATCTGAAAGACATTAATTATAATGCATAAATACAAGACAAAATCTGTGCAATAATAAGAGGTTTGATACAAACCATGTAAGAGGTCAATAAGACCAAAATATAGTGAAAAAATGAATAATAAAAAAATACATAAGAAATACATAAAGAACATACAGGATTTAAAAAAACAGTATAGGGGTTAAATTTCGGTATAGTACATAAGATCACTGTTAATGATTTTACTTGATTACAGGAAGTTACACCGGGAGGGGGGGCGTGCTTTTTTGTGGAGTATAGGTATATATTGTGTTCACTGTGTGTGTGATGTTAATCCCTGAGGACGGGCAATAGCCCGAAACATGTCGGAGGAATAAACACGTTTTATTTGCATTGAAAATCCTCGAGTGCCGCCTGATCTATCTACGCTATATATATATATATATATATATATATATATATATAGAGGGAGAGAGAGAGAGAGAGAGAGAGTCTGCTTTTCCGGCACTCCAGACCCTCTCAGGGTAACTTGCTGAGGTGCCCTCCCCTGGGGCATGTACCCTTACTGATAGCTGGTGTGGGGGGCAGCACTCAAAGACAATACAGGCGGCGGATCAAGGTGAAACTTAGTGCATTTAATAATGTTTTGGGGAGCTAGTCCCCCTTCAACAGATCTGATGAAGGGGGACAAGCTCTCCGAAACGTTATTAAATGCACCAAGTTTCACCTTGATCCGCTGTCACACGTAGCCGCGACGGAGCGCGGCGGGTACAGTACTCACCCGTCCGCGCCCGCCGCCGGCTAGCGTGTGCAGGCTCCGGTCTGCGGTGTGCGGGTAGCAGCAGCTCTGGGTAGGGATGGCAGCAGTAGTGGTGCCGGGAGGCCGGCGTCGCCATCTTGGTTGAGGGCAGGAGACAGATTGGCCCAGAGTGGAGGTTCCCTCCTCATCCTGTGCTGACAGCCAATGGCAGCCATCCCCTGGGGATATAGGGGATCTGCCTAGGCTGTTCAGTGTCAGTGCAATGAGTCTTTGGAGTCATTCACAACTCCTAGCTGATTCCCGGATCCTGGCTCTTTCTCTCCTGACTCTGGTGCCTTGCTCCCTGCATCTTGCTACAAGGAAGTTTTCTCCTGACACCAATGCTGCAAGTCCTACCTAGTGCTTGTTCCTGCTTGTGTCCCAGAATTACCCTGCACAGCTTTCCGCTGTCCTCCTTCATACAACTCATTCATTCCATCTTCTTTCAGTCATCCGGATCCATTTCTTCTGTCATCAAATCAACCTCCTTCCGGATCCTCATCTATGTACTCTGGCTCACCAAGTATACGTTTCCAGATTTCCCTGCCCGTTATTAGTATTGTGCTGGACTCTATTTAATTTATTCCAACTGTCACTTAAAGAAGTATTTGAGTGAAGTTTATCATTTATGAAATCAGTTATTAAACCTGCACGTTTCAATCCTACTCCTCCTGGTCCGTCTCCGGTTCCTGTGCACCGCACGACTCCATCCAGCCCTTTAGCCGTGACAGTTTGCACTGACCCGATGGAATCGGGTGAAGCACAGGCCTCCATGACGGATGTTCTTCAAGGCATCATGGCTCGATTGGAACAAGTAGAGACTACCCAGCGTCAAGTGGCTCAATTTCTCCAGACCTTGTCATCACCTCAGGTGGCTCCCTCAGTTTCAGCAGCACCAACCTCCGGAGCTTCGGCCTCTGCTGCTCCCCCTGGGCCAGCTGCTCCTCACCATCTACACCTGTCAACCCCCAGTAAATATGACGGGTCCCCGAGGGGGTGTCGAGGATTCCTGAATCAATGTGACGTCCATTTTACCCTCCAGCCTTCCAATTTCCCCTCTCCCAAGACTCGGGTGGCTTACATCGTGTCCCTACTGGCGGGTCCAGCCCTGGAGTGGGTGTCCCCCCTTTGGGAGCGTGCGGATCCCATCCTCAATAACTATGAAGAGTTTGTGGCCTCCTTCCGTCGCATCTTCGACGAGCCTGGCAGAGTGTCCTCCGCAGCCACAGAGATCTTAAGGATTCGTCAGGGCAGTCGCCCAGTGGGACAATATGTCGTACAATTTCAAACCCTGGCTTCCGAACTCCGATGGAACGAAGAGGCTCTCGTTTCTGCCTTCTGGAACGGCCTAGCCGGGCGCATCAAGGACGAGTTAGCAACTCGCGATTCTCCTTCCACCCTGGCTGAACTCATTTCATTATGTAACAAAGTCGATCTGCGACTCCAAGAACGCCAACTTGAGAGGAATCGCTCTGATCGCCTTCGCCCTCGATTTCCTTCCAATGTCGCACCAGCCTCCAAACCAACCCCGCCTCCTGCGGTGTCAACTGATGAGCCCATGCAAATCAACCGCTCCCGTCTCTCTCTCGAAGAGAAGTCCCGAAGACGGCGAGAGAATCTATGCATGTACTGTGGCTCCTCAGCTCACTTATTGGCTTCCTGCCCGCTGCGGCCGGGAAACGACCGCTCCTAATCTCCCCGAGGGAGGTCCGATTAGGAGTCTTGCTTCCATCTCCCTCTTCTTCTGATTCCACCATTCCGGTTACCCTTGTGTGTCCCCAAGGGAGAAAAAGAGTTCAGGCCCTATTGGACTCTGGAGCAGCGGGAAACTTCCTTTCTTCTTCTTTTGTCACCCAACATGCCCTGCCTGTGCAACCCCTGGATCACTCGCTGGTCCTCACTGCAGTGGATGGGAGTCGAATTCGTAGTGGACAAATCACCCATCAGACCACCCCGGTGACACTGCTCATAGGAGCTCTACATCAAGAGACCCTCGAATTCTTCATTCTTCCACAGTCCTCACACCAAATGGTCCTGGGCCTTCCCTGGCTCTCCAAACATAACCCACACATCGATTGGACCAATATGGAGGTCAAGGCCTGGGGAACAGATTGCCAGTCTACTTGCATTCCTCAGATCCTTCCGGTCTACCAGACCCATCCACAACGTGAGGGTAACTATCCTTCATCCTCTTCAGCTCCACCCTTGTCGATACCCGCACCATATCGTTCATTTACAGATGTATTCAGTAAAGGTGGTGCCGACACCCTGCCTCCTCACCGTCCTTGGGACTGCCCGATAGAGCTGGTGGCCGGGAAATTCCCTCCTCGTGGCCGCATCTATCCCCTGTCGCTACCTGAGACTGAGGCCATGTCCTCGTACATTCAAGAGAACTTAAACAAAGGTTTCATTCGACCATCTACTTCTCCGGCCGGGGCCGGGTTTTTCTTTGTGAAAAAGAAGGATGGCGGTCTTCGGCCATGTATCGACTATAGGGGCCTGAACGACATCACCATTAAAAACCGCTATCCCTTACCCCTTATCGCAGAACTATTCGACAAGATCAGAGGGGCAGCAATCTTTACTAAATTGGACTTGCGAGGGGCCTACAATTTGATCCGGATCCGTCCAGGTGACGAGTGGAAGACGGCTTTTAACACGCGCGACGGCCACTATGAATACCTGGTGATGCCCTTCGGCCTTTGTAACGCCCCCGCCGTCTTCCAACAGTTTGTAAATGATATCTTTCGGGACTTGCTGTACCACTCCATCGTAGTCTATCTAGACGATATACTCATCTTCTCTCCAAATCTTCAACTTCACAGACAGACAGTGTCCGAAGTCCTACGACGTCTTCGCCAAAATCAACTGTTCTGCAAGTTGGAGAAGTGCGTTTTTGAGGTCACGTCCATTCCATTCTTGGGTCACATTCTCTCCGCCACTGGGATAGAAATGGACCCAGAAAAGGTGAGAGCCATCCAAGACTGGGCAGCCCCCACAACACTCAAAGGAATTCAGAGATTCCTAGGGTTCTCAAACTATTACCGGCGATTTATCCGGAACTTCTCTACTATCGCTGCTCCCCTCACTGCTCTCACTTGCAAGGGAGCTGATCCAAGCCGATGGTCGCCAGAAGCATCCTCTGCCTTCCAGCAGTTAAAGAGAGCATTCATAACGGCACCAATCCTCCTCCAACCAGACCTCGACAGGCCCTTCATTCTCGAGGTGGACGCATCCTCGGAAGGGATCGGGGCCATCTTGTCACAAAAAGGTGAGGATCAAGAATTACACCCTTGTGCCTTCCTCTCCAAAAAATTCCTCCCGGCAGAGAAGAATTACCCCATCGGGGAACAGGAGTTGCTTGCAGTCAAAACTGCGTTAGAGGAGTGGCGATACCTTCTGGAGGGGGCACGGCATAAGATCACCGTGTATTCAGACCACAAAAATCTGTCCTTTCTTAAACAGGCTCAGTGCCTTACTGCCCGCCAAGCCCGTTGGGCCATGTTTTTTGAACGCTTTGACTTCCAAATTAAATTCCGACCTGGAACCACGAATACTAAGGCAGACGCTCTATCCCGCTCCTTTGAGACGACCTCTGACCTAGAGACACCTCCTCGTCCAATCCTCGATCCGCTGGTCTTCGCCCAAGTAACCGTACAGCCATCTCCTCCTCCAGGTAAAACGTTCGTTCCCCCCGAACTCCGCAAGAAAATATTGTCATGGGCACATTCTTCCCGCTTCGCAGGGCACGCAGGAGCACAAAAGACCTTGATGTTCCTGTCACGTTCTTATTGGTGGCCAACCATCCGCCACGACGTAACCAACTTCGTCGCTTCTTGTGTAAGATGTGCTCAGCATAAGGTGCCCAGAACAACTCCCGCTGGTCCTCTCTGCCCTCTAACCATTCCCACAGAACCATGGACCCATCTGTCAATGGACTTCATTTGCGAACTACCTCCCTCAAAAGGTCATACCGCAATCTGGGTAGTGGTCGACCGATTCTCGAAAATGGTCCATTTTTTCCCACTAAAAGGTCTCCCCTCTGCTCCAGTACTGGCTCAGCTATTTATCTCAACCATTTTTAAACTTCACGGACTGCCCAAAGAGATTGTATCCGACCGCGGAGTACAGTTCGTTGCAAAGTTCTGGAGAGCTCTCTGTGCCGCGGTACAGGTCAAACTCAAGTTTTCCACTGCCTTTCATCCCCAGACCAATGGCCAGACAGAACGGGTGAATCAAGACTTGGAGGCCTTTATCCGACTGTTTGTCTCGTCGTCCCAAGATGACTGGGTGGATCTTCTCCCGTGGGCAGAATATATGCATAACAACTCCTATCACTCTTCCTCCGGAACCACCCCCTTCTTTACAGTATTCGGCAAACATCCACGATCTCCGGATTTCTCAGAATTATCCTCTTCCGAAGTTCCTGCAGCAACCACTTCATTACAACGCTTTGCTAAAATCTGGTCGGATGTCCACACCGCTCTTCTTAAATCTTCCGCCCGATACAAGAGGATGGCAGACAGGAAAAGAAGGGCAGCGCCCAGATTGAAAGTCGGAGACCGGGTATGGCTGTCTACCCGCCATATACGCCTCCGTCTGCCCTCTATGAAGCTGGCTCCCCGGTTCATTGGGCCATACCCTATCATCCAAGTCATTAATCCTGTCGCTTATAGACTTCAACTTCCTCCTTCCCTAAGGATTTCGAATTCCTTCCATGTGTCCCTCCTCAAGCCTTTAAGGTTGAACTCTTATCAAAAGAGGATTCCCAAACCGCCCAAGATTAACTCCGAAAGTGGGGCTGAATTCGAGGTAAGACGCATTATAGACTCTCGTTGCCGCAATTCTCGTACCCAGTATCTGGTGGAATGGGTTGGGTTTGGTCCCGAAGAGAACTCTTGGGTGGATTCCATTGATTTGCACGCTCCAAAACTGGTAAAGCAATTTCTCCAGAGAAATCCGCACAAGGCCCATAGGCGCCCTGGGGTCACCCTGAAAAGGGGGGGTACTGTCACACGTAGCCGCGACGGAGCGCGGCGGGTACAGTACTCACCCGTCCGCGCCCGCCGCCGGCTAGCGTGTGCAGGCTCCGGTCTGCGGTGTGCGGGTAGCAGCAGCTCTGGGTAGGGATGGCAGCAGTAGTGGTGCCGGGAGGCCGGCGTCGCCATCTTGGTTGAGGGCAGGAGACAGATTGGCCCAGAGTGGAGGTTCCCTCCTCATCCTGTGCTGACAGCCAATGGCAGCCATCCCCTGGGGATATAGGGGATCTGCCTAGGCTGTTCAGTGTCAGTGCAATGAGTCTTTGGAGTCATTCACAACTCCTAGCTGATTCCCGGATCCTGGCTCTTTCTCTCCTGACTCTGGTGCCTTGCTCCCTGCATCTTGCTACAAGGAAGTTTTCTCCTGACACCAATGCTGCAAGTCCTACCTAGTGCTTGTTCCTGCTTGTGTCCCAGAATTACCCTGCACAGCTTTCCGCTGTCCTCCTTCATACAACTCATTCATTCCATCTTCTTTCAGTCATCCGGATCCATTTCTTCTGTCATCAAATCAACCTCCTTCCGGATCCTCATCTATGTACTCTGGCTCACCAAGTATACGTTTCCAGATTTCCCTGCCCGTTATTAGTATTGTGCTGGACTCTATTTAATTTATTCCAACTGTCACTTAAAGAAGTATTTGAGTGAAGTTTATCATTTATGAAATCAGTTATTAAACCTGCACGTTTCAATCCTACTCCTCCTGGTCCGTCTCCGGTTCCTGTGCACCGCACGACTCCATCCAGCCCTTTAGCCGTGACATCCGCCACCAGTATTAAGTCTTTGAGTGCCGCCGCCCACGCCAGCTCTCTCTCTCTCTCTGTATATATATATATTTTTTTTGGTACTTGTTTCCTAGCACGGCCACAATCGGTATCGGTCGCGGCTCTTATTTAGTGCACTTTAAGGGCCGCGATCAACCCCGACGGAGCAGATGCTCTTGATTTCAGAAATCGTGAGTATTCTGTACCATGCTTCAATTACCGCGACACGACCGACGCGATAATTGAAGAATTGACCGAAATCGGCTTGATTACCAGCTATCGGTCCCATCGGGAGCACTGAATGGCAGTATTCAATGCCCCCGACGCGATCGACGCGATAATTGAAGAATTCACCGGTATCGGCGGCATTACGAACTATCGGTCCCATCGGGAGCACTGAATGTCAGTATTCAATGCCCCCGACGCGAGCGACGCGATTTTTTTATTGCAAGCAGCCATTTCATGTTTTGACATGGCTGCTTCCAATTGAACCCCACATTTACACCCACATTTACAGTTTGTACCCTATTTTTAACCACACATGAAATAATAAATCACACGACACATGACAATAGATTTAACAGGTTTTATTGAAAACTTTATTTTTTTAAACGTTTTTTTTTTTTTATTTTTTTGTTACAGCAAAAAATTGCCGCGTAACAATTACCGCGACAACATCAAATTCAGAAGAAGTTGATCGATCAGTACAAAGAGAATAGATGCCTGGCTATCACAACCAGGCAAATTGAAATGAGGCATGGGAAGATAACGGCACACTAGAAAACTGTGCCCACTAATGCAAACAATCACATGAATCCGAAATAAATTACAAATATGCAGAACAGTGGTTAGTGAAGGAGCAAAACAAGTACAGCCATCGCAAACTTCAGGAAGACCGCACTGCAACGTTCACCAACCAAAATTGCAGTACATGACTAAAAACTGTTTATTATAGAGAACTCAGAAAGGAAGAGAAACAAGAACAGTGCTGCCAAATTATAAATTAAAAGTCAAATTAGCCGAATTAATAATTGAAATAACGCTCTTCGTCTGGGGTGGGGGTCTGCACACTTCGCAAAGCGGAGAAAACAGTCCCAGACAAAGTCGAGGGATCAGTGGGAGGTGGCATAGGGGGTCCCGGCGCATAGTAAGGGGCAGGCGGAGGAGCAACCGGCGCACTGAACATGGGGGGGTGATGTGGGTATGGGCATGGTGGCTCTCTGTGCGCATTGCGGCATGACGTTCCGTTGCAGTCAGCACATATATCATCCTCTGCTGCCCGCAACATAAGGCCATACAGCACACGCTTAAAGTGGTGTTGTGTTGAACCCTTCCACTTTCGCATTTCTGCGCACAAATGATTGGTAAACATTTTGCAATCATCTGGGGGATTGTTTAGTGCTTCCTCCTTGTAGGGGCAGCAGTGTTCTTGGCCGGTAGCAGCAGGTCTTGTCGGCTGTCTCCTTCTACGCCTCCTGGGGGGAGCTGATGACGTGCTCGCCACCACAGGAGCCGCCACCTCAGACACCGACTCAGCCTGCTGCGTTGACTCAGAGGGAACTACCTAAAATGAAAAGAAAGAAAAAGAAAAAAAAAAGTTAAAACATTGCATTTCACTTACATTTACATGCTGAACATGTTTGAACTAGATACTTACTACGTCCGCACTCTCCTGTGCACTGGATGAAGAGCTTTCATCCGTAGTAGCTCCCTCTGTTTCTCTCCTTCCTTGATCCTCCACAATAAACAGCATACGGTCATAGTACCACAACTTTGGCTGGTACACATCTGCAGGGTCAGTTCCTGAAGCTCGCGACTGCTGGACCCGATTATGCTCTTTCACCAGCACTGTCCGCATATTAGTGAATTTACTCCGGACCCACGTGACGTCTGCATTAGGGACACGTCTCCTAGCGTAGGCCGAGATCTTCCCAAAGGCCTCATTCCTCTTTGCCTGGTTGTGAAAATCAATATGATCTTGTCGCCACAGACATCTATTCTCTTTGTAGAGATCGATCAACTTCTTCATTAGCGCGCGGTCGATGTTACGATCCATTCTGTAAAGAAATATTCCAAAATGAAGTTTACCCCATAAAAATTAACGCACTCCACTGTTATTCATTAACACGCTACAAAAAAACGACTAATATTTACCTCAATTGGTAGCAGGACCAAAAAAAAAGGCGCCAAATAATAGCCTTTCAGGCAAATTAAATCTCAATCAAACTGAAATAGAATCCGAGAAAAAAAAAAAGGCTTTAATCTGAGATACTCATAGCATATGATATAATAAATGCAATCTACACCACATTTGACAACAGAAGTACTGATATATTTGTGTCCCTCCACTATCCACACCTAAAATACCTTCACAGATCCCTGTGTACCCTCGCAGGCCTCACAGGTGTCCACACCCGCTCGTGGGCTTCACAGGTATCAGCGTCCCCTCGCGGGCTTCACAAGTGTCCACATCGCCATGGACACCTGTGAAGCCCGCGAGGGGACGCGTATAACTGTGAATGTATCAGCGTCCCCTCGCGGGGCTCGCTGCGCTCGCCACGCTTCGGGCTCGGTGGCTCGCTGCGCTCGCCACACTAATTTATTCTCAACTCCACGCCGACGTGGATAGTGGGGGTATGAAAAGGTCGGAGGACGCGTACCGCCGCCCCTCGCGGGGCTCGCTGCGCTCGCCACGCTTCGGGTTGACGTTGATCGTGGGGTGGCGTTAACAATTGTGGGGGCCATTTCAGACTTTACGGTGACTATTTGGGCTCTGTGGCCCATTTAACATTGTTTCCTATGTAAAAATCGCGGGCATTGAGGCATTGAACACTAAAATCGGGTCCAATCTCATTTTTTACATTGGTCCCTATAGGAAATCGCGGCCATCGCGGGCATCGCATCGCACCCGATTTTTAGTGCATTCGATGGTCGCGATGGGCGCTGTTCTAGGTAAAGAGTACCAAACATTTTACATGCACATTACTATAAAGTAGACACAGCATACTGCCTGCTGCACCATTTCAATAACAAGCACATGACACCTCAAACAGCTATATTTTACATATGTGTACCAAGAAATCATTACAGTCTATGTCACCCTGCATTACTATCACAAACAGCAGAGTATTCTGCATGTAACACACAGTACATCATTTCCAGGCACATGATACCCTCTGCACATAAACCTGTTTTATCCAGATTTTCATTATTAGCATGACACTAAAGCCATACACTTAATAAACTCCTGCACATAAACACTTATTAGCTATTTAGATAAACAGTACCCCTTGAACATAAACATTATCCACTCTATACACCCAATGGTAACCCCCTAATCCACAAAAAAATGATATATGAAGCACACATGTATATATATCAGTAACCACAGTAAGCGCCCCCACCGCCCACCCCCCCAAACCCCCTCACCCCCTCCCCCCCAAACCCCCACATCCCCCCCAAGCCTGCATATGTTCCTCACAAACCCCAAGGCCCACCTATGCTCAGTAATCCTCAAATTCAACTTACTTTTTTGTGCAGGGGCAGGGAGCCAGACACAGCTGCTGCGTGTAAGGTGTAATTACCATCAAAATGGCTGCTGATGTCCTTCCCCAGAGTGCTTTTGGCGCGTTTCTCCCGGCAGGCAGAAAAATCGCGTCGGTCGGGCGGTGATGTTACGGTCACGCCAATGCATAAGACCGACAGACTCGTAATGCGGGGAGGTACTTGGAAATTGATCGGTCGCGTCGGTCGGAGCCGTTGTAAAATGCTCCCGACGCGACGGATATGTTAAGAACAGTATTAACACTGTATAGTGCTTATACTGATCGATCGCGTCGGTCGGAGCCGTTGTGAAATGGTCCTGACGCGACGGACATGTTAAGAACAGTATTAACACTGTATAGTGCTTATACTGATCGATCGCGTCGGTCGCAGCCGTTCTACAATGCTCCCGACGCGACGGACATGTTAAGAACTGTATGAACACTGTATAGTGCTTATACAATTACATGTCACGTCGGTCGGCAGCATTGAGCTGTTAAGCTCACAGTACATTGCGTCCGACGCGATATGCTTTTAAACATGTCAACATGTGTATCATGTCGACATGTCGACTAAACATGTCAACTTCAAGTTGATCATGTTTAGTATGCTGATAACAGCGGGTCTCTGTGTCCAAACCATGGTGAGGCCCACAAGCCCCAGAAGCCTATGCAAATTATTATGTTAGTAACCCACACACGCTTCTTGGGGCTTGCTGCGCTCACCACGCTTTGGACTCAGTGGTCCACTGCACTCACCGCGCTCCAAAAATTATTTGGATAGTGGTGGTGTGACTCCACAGCATTCATCCATCAGAAATCATTCCGCTGAGACAAGAAACACAAGTTTTTTAAAACCATTTTTCAAATTTTACTTTTGAAATGAAAATGGAAAAACTGTATATAAGTCATTGAAAACAAAACATATTACATGAACAGTAATGGGGGAAAAAGGAATGGGGGTAAATATCAAGAGTCCTTGGGTAATAAAGTCAAGGCATATAATATGCGGGCAAAAGGGTTATCATGTCCAAGGCTCTTCCGCCACATGAACTCTTCTAGATAGCTTTGGAGCATATGCCTGGCGGTGCCCCTGTAACGTTTATTCCGCCACTTGCATGCCCCCCACATCCGTTCCACATTTTGGGTGTGAACCCCTGTTGTAGGGTCGACAAAGTTATATCGGTGGTTCACCTGGGCATGCTCATATCCTGCAGCATTCAGCTGGGCCGTACTGTACGCTCTCCAACAATCGGTGTAGACCGTAGACCCAGGCTCCACAAACTGCAGGATAGCTTCCATGAGGGTGTTGGCGTCCCGAGTGGCAACTTTAGTGGCAAAACACTGCCCTGTTTCTCTGCATATGCCACCAAAGACCCATTGCTGAGGCAAAACTCGGCCAACATTTGCCTGCCTTTTCACGAAGAGGGTCTCATCCACCTCAACGATCTTGCCGGGACCTCCAATCCGGTGCTGCTGCTGCGCCATGAGGTCCAGCAGGCAGGCCTCCCTCATGTACTTATTGTACAGGACAGCCGTCTTCTTTGAGAGGGACAAATTCTTCTCGCAGTACTCCACGCTGGTAAATTCCTGTACCCAGGAAAATATAAAGCGGACTAGCGTTAGGAATGGCAAACGACAGCCAGGAAAGAACAGTCCTGCTCTCAGACTTCTCTTCAAACGGCAGTCCCTCACATTACAGCGCCACATGGTCTCCTTCAGATTCAGCCGCATCGGATGACCATTGGCGCACGTAGACTCTGATGGCAGCAGATGATGGCGCTGCAGAAACGCCACTGCCTCCTCCTCACTTGTAGGCAGTGAGAACATATTCACTTCAGCCATCTCAGAGGTCACGGAATCACCCACAGAGCACTCCACAGCACACCAATCCACAGCTCAGGACTAAGGATCAGCACGGTTTAGGGTCAGGATCACCAGAAATCAATCGCAGAATAATCAGGATCAGCAATAATCCACTGGATCTGTAGCAATCCGCAGCACAAGGCTCAGGATCAGCAGCAAATAGTATTCAAAGCACAGGATCAATCAGGGAGATATCACCAGCAAAGGATCAATCAGCTAAAAAATTACCAGCAACTGAATACACGTCTCACTCCTACCGAGACAAACCCACAAAGGCAGTAGGGGAAAATAAAACAGAAGGGGCTGTCAAAGTAAGGGGCCGGACTATCACAATAAATATTGACATTGATGCTGTAACTGAGCAGATTACAGAGGGCAGATTTCATATTGACATAGAAACACACATTACAACACATTAAAACATATGGTACTAGGGAGATTTTATAGGGGGTTGGACTATAAAGATTAATTGGGCCTATTAAAAAGTGCCTAAACAGCGGGAAAATCGTAGGACCAATGGGCCAGATTAACATCGTGTGCATCTTGAGCATCGGGGGGTTTTGCTTAAACATGCGACGCGACCGACGCGATTTAAGACAAAGATCGGGAGGAAAGAAGTACATCGGTAGTATCGCGTCGGTCGGGGGTACATAGTTAAAAGGGACCCGACTCAATGAACAAGATGCCGATGTGAATACCGACGCCAAAAAAATACATCGGGAGTACAAAACTAGATCGGGGGTATCTTAAGGGTCGGGATCATCGTAACCTTACAAAAAAGACACCGATGCGACGCGATGCTCAAGACTGACAAGATTCATATCGGTGTGGCCGTGCTAGGAAACAAGTACCTTTTTTTTTTTACCCAATAGTGGTATGGCGCCTACAACAAAGTCCAAATGCAAATTTGCAAGATCCGTATCCAGTGAAGTAAAACAGGAGGTCTTTTTTCCAATGGTTTGTTTATTTATTTTTCTTCACAGGATAGTCAGGTAAAAACGCTTGTAGACAATCCCCTCTACATCCCCAAGGGGATTGTCTACAAGCATTTTTACCTGACTTTGTTGTAGGCGCCATACCACTATTGGGTAAAAATATTGGGCTTTGTTCATTCCCTATCCCTCAGGGAACTTAGTGGTGAGGCTGCCAAACATATAATTGTGACACTTTGTAAAAAAATTTTGTGAAATAGGCTTTAGCGCGAGTTGGAATATTGGGGATACATATATATATATATATATATATATATATATATATATATATATATATATATATATATATATATATATATATATATATATATATATATATATAGCATCTCCAACATCCTTTCAATAAATGATACTCATACCACACAGGCTCCTTGTATGACAAGCTTTCGGGCTTTATTGCCCTTCGTCGGGTCAGCAAAAACAGAATATATATATATTTGTCCAATGGTCCCCAGCACTCTGATGTAGCCCTCCCATTGGGCAATCCTGCTTCAGGTGCCTCTCCCTGAGTTATGAGCCTCACTAATATAATTCCGGAATAAAGGATGGCACTCAGGAGACTTCAGAATGGTGAAAAAATATGCTGTATTTACATGTGCGTATCCCCTTCCTCAGGACTAACCAGAAATGCCTTTCCTGTGCACTTTTTCAGAAAGGACAGTAATGAGACAGCGCAGACATGCAGTTCCAAAGCCAGAGGCAATGGGCAAAATAAATATGGATGAGTAATGTGGCAGATGTGGGCAAAGGTACGTAAGGGCACAGTTGAGTCTACATTAGGTGCAGAAAGCAGGATTGTAGGCAAAGGGGCAAGCTACTTTATGATGCAAGGCAGGCAAGTGGGCACACAGATGAGATACCGTATAATGAAAGAAAGAGGCCACATATGAGGAAAATGATCTATTATAAGAAGAGGCAATTCAAGTAAGAAACAAGGGGCTTATCATGGTGGCAGGGAAGGTCACATTCTTATTAATCTGAAAAAAGGAAAATTGCTAGAGGCAAGGTAGGTGTTATGGTAGTGAATTGCTCTATTGTATTATATGATGTGCAATGTATTCTGACATTACTTTAGCACTGCTATAAAAAACATACTGTACCTGACACAATATCGGCTCAGTAAATAGCATAAAATGCTAGAAGTGATATTGTAATGGAAACTTTACTGTATACCAATGTATAAGAACTCTATTGTATTTAGGTTTCCATGAAATGGAATGTTATTATATAGAGGCTGTGCCGACTATAAACAGCAACTAGGCTAGAACAAGTATTGCTCATGTGCCGGGCTATTTGGGCTATAGACTGGGACCAGGCTGAAACCGGTATTGCTCATGTGCCGGGCTGTTTAGGCTATAGACTGGGACCAGTATTGCTCACGTGCCAGGCTGTACTGGCTATTGACAGAAACCAGGCTGGTCCCAGTTCAGTGTAGTCCCTGTCCGCCGGCTCTCGCCAGAGGGGAGGCTCTGGTGGGGGCAGAGCAAAGATGACAGGGGCTACATCTCTAACTCTTGGCACAGCAAACAGGCTATCTGGCGCAATTTGAGGATTGTCAGTGTTTGTGGCTACATCTACAGTATACACAGCCTTTGTGTATATTATATTCAGGATATGGAAACTGTTCTTTATGTTAATCATCCGAGATTTGGGATTTGCAGTGTATAATGGGGATGCAGTCTAAATCCGGCGGTCGGGATCCCGGCGTTCAAAATCCTGACGCCGGAATCCCGAACGCCGAAATCCCGAACGCCGAAATCCCAAAACTTTCTCCCCCCGTGGGTGTCCACGACACCCTCGGAGGGAGAATAAATGAGTGTGCCGAGCGTAGCGAGGCACCGGGCCCACTGCGTGGCGAGCGCAGCGAGCCCGCAAGGTGGGGCGATCCACGTCCCCCCCTTGTCGGGATTTCGGCGTTAGGGATTCCGGCGTCGGGATTTTGAACGCCGGGATCCCGACCGCCAGCTTTTCATGCCGAATCCGTATAATGACATGGAATTCTGGATCAGACAGGCTCCATTCAGCAAACTCTGCCATTCTGAAGCTTGTAATGCGAGTCCCCATCTGAGTCCTAATTAGGGGGATGGAGAGAGAGAGATTACAGCCTCTAGGTATAGTCTATTCTGGTATTTACCACATCACCAGACCATACAGGGAGTTTGTAATCACTCCCTCCCCATCTCCCTGATGGCAAGTGTCACAGACTAGACACCCCACGGACATGAGGCACACTAAAAGCTCCAGAGTGGCAAAGTTTGCTCCATGGAGCTGGTCTAGTCCAATGGTCCAGGATCCAGACCGTTCCAGTTTTTACCCAATACAGCATATTTGCACAGGACGACTCATTACTAAATTCCGATTCCTGGGGGTTTGCTTGACAAACCTAAAACCAAGCAACAGAATTTGTTAAAAGAACTGAGGCAGAGACTAGTTACTTTTTCAGGTGAAGCAGTCTACCAACTGCAGAGAGGGAAGAGATAGATTACAGGTTGAGTATCCCTTATCCAAAAGGCTCAGGACCAGAATAATTTTGAATAACGGATTATTACATATTTTAGAATATTTTTATATTTGAATGAGGTATCTTGCATTTATGTTGTATAAGAACATCAAACATATTTTAGTTGGGCATGAAACAAGGTTTTAAAACATAAAACAAAGTTTGTGTAAAATCACAGACACTGAATTTGAATGGCATGTAATCATGTCCTTGCACATATTTAGTGCCAGTTACATGTTAATTCCCAATTAGTGCCAGTTACAGATACAGGGCCAGATTCTCTAAGCTTCAAAAGTGATAAAATGGAGAGTGTCACAGTCTGTGACATGACAGGTAGGAGCTGATTGGTTGGCTGTTTATCACTCTCCATTTTAGGGATTCCGGCGTCGGGATTTTGAACGCCGGGATCCCGACCGCCAGCTTTTCATGCCGAATCCGTATAATGACATGGAATTCTGGATCAGACAGGCTCCATTCAGCAAACGCTGCCATTCTGAAGCTTGTAATGCGAGTCCCCATCTGAGTCCTAATTAGGGGGATGGAGAGAGAGAGATTACAGCCTCTAGGTATAGTCTATTCTGGTATTTACCACATCACCAGACCATACAGGGAGTTTGTAATCACTCCCTCCCCATCTCCCTGATGGCAAGTGTCACAGACTAGACACCCCACGGACATGAGGCACACAAAAAGCTCCAGAGTGGCAAAGTTTGCTCCATGGAGCTGGTCCAGTCCAATGGTCCAGGATCCAGACCGTTCCAGTTTTTACCCAATACAGCATATTAGCACAGGACGACTCATTACTAAATTCCGATTCCATGGGGTTTGCTTGACAAACCTAAAACCAAGCAACAGAATTTGTTAAAAGAACTGAGGCAGAGACTAGTTACTTTTTCAGGTGAAGCAGTCTACCAACTGCAGAGAGGGAAGAGATAGATTACAGGTTGAGTATCCCTTATCCAAAAGGCTCAGGACCAGAATAATTTTGAATAACGGATTATTACATATTTTAGAATATTTTTATATTTGAATGAGGTATCTTGCATTTATGTTGTATAAGAACATCAAACATATTTTAGTTGGGCATGAAACAAGGTTTTAAAACATAAAACAAAGTTTGTGTAAAATCACAGACACTGAATTTGAATGGCATGTAATCATGTCCTTGCACATATTTAGTGCCAGTTACATGTTAATTCCCAATTAGTGCCAGTTACAGATACAGGGCCAGATTCTCTAAGCTCCAAAAGTGATAAAATGGAGAGTGTCACAGTCTGTGACATGACAGGTAGGAGCTGATTGGTTGGCTGTTTATCACTCTCCATTTTATCACTTTTGAAGATTAGAGAATCTGGCCCGTAGCCGGTATTTTTTTTAGCAAAAAATAAAAGTACATTTTGGAGACTATGGTTTTCAGAATAATTTTTTTTTATTTTAAATTCTTTGTTTATTGCGAGAAAAAGCATAGAGACATGTTAAACAACATAAGAGTGGTACAGGTAGAACGTTACATGCAATTTTCTCGGAACATTTTCATTTTCTTAACAGAAAGAATGTAAATAACGTGATATAGAGGGGAAGAAAAGTGTGAGAGGGGTTGGGGGGGGGATGAGGAAAAAGAAAGATAGGTAGGGGGGGAGTGAGGACTGGTGGTCGGGGTTAAGGAGTATGGAGTAGAAGTATTGAGGTACATCGGAGGATATATATAGTACAAGAGAAAAATTGCTAAAGGGAATGTAGATGTCTTTAGAGGTCCGAAAGCAGGGTTCCAGGGAGCCATGGAATAGGTGGGAGGTCTGGTGTATCCCATTGTCCAATATCACGACATAGTTAGTGGGGATGGGTCCTAGCCATAGCTAGATTCCAGGGATTCCATATTTGGTCGAATTTATGAGGGCAGTCATGTAGGTAGTAGGTAATTTTTTCCATGTCGGCCACAAACCAGACATAGTTTTTTAATGCAGGGATTGATGGGGCCTCAGGAGACTTCCAGCTTTTGGCAATTAGGGATTTAGCAGCCGGTAAAATGTGGGAGAGAAGTTTATTCATTGGATGATCTAAATTTGGAAACGGGCGACACAGTAAGAACGACCAAGGGTCTAGTGGTAATGAAAGGCCTGAGAGAGAGTTTAAGATGTCACGGATGTCGATGCCCACATTCGCGCCAACAAACAGGGGTAGCAGAGGGGAACATTTTAGATAGTTTGTCTGGGGTGTAGTACCATCGATAATACAACTTGTAGGATGTCTCTTTTAGTCTAGTGGAGATGGAGCTTTTTGCAGTGCCCTCTCTAACTTCCTCCCAACAGGATTCATCCGGTGGGGGTCCCAGATCTCTCTCCCACTCCCGTTCATGACGCATGCACTGGGTGGAGGAAGCTTCAACCAACATAGAGTATATAGATGAGATCATGCCGTGTTTGAGTGGGCATCTGGTGCATATTATTTCTAGCGGGGTGAGGTCTCGAGTAACATCGGGTTGTGGCAATGAATATAGGAAGTGGCGTATTTGGAAATATTTAAAAAAGGGAGGGGATAATGGTTGAAATTTATCTTTTATTTCGTTTAAGGAAGCCCAGGTGGCCCCGGTTCTTAGGTCACATACCTTATATATACCTGCTAGGCGCCAATGAGCAAAGCGGGTAGTTGACATACCAGCTGGGAAATTAGGGTTATCCCAAAGAGGGGTAAGGGGTGAACAAGTGGAGGATAGTTTGTATTTTCCTATGGATTTAGTCCAGAGAGAGAGGTGAAATCGAAGTGAGGAGAGGGTATTCAGCAAGGGGTTCTGTATGGGTTTATGTAGTCCCCAGAGGGAAGCCAGGGAGTTAAAACCTATGTAGGAGGTATCTAGGTCTACCCAAGCCATATGTCCTCGTGGAGCAAAAGAGGCAGTTATTTGGCTTAGGTGGGATGCTATGAAGTAGAGTTTAACGTCCGGGAAGCCTCTATCACCTCCCGAGCGCGGGCGTCTGAGTATATGAAGGGCTAGTCTAGGGGATTTGTCATTCCACACAAACTTTTGGAGCGAAGACTGGAAATCTCTGAGTATTCTTTCGGGAATATTTATGGGTAAAGTTTGAAAGAGATATAGCAGTTGGGGCATTATAGACATTTTAATCGCTATGATTCTGCCCAGCCAGGAGATGATATATGATCTCCATTTGACCAGGTCTAGTTTAAGGTTTTGGAGAAGGCATGGAAAGTTTTCTGAATAAAGAGAGGAGTACTTAGAGGTGATATATACTCCTAGGTATTTTATCTTGTGTTCCTGCCAAGTAAGGTCATATGAGGAGCGTAGAATGTTTTTCAGGTCTTCAGGGGTGTTCAGGAGCATAGCTTCAGACTTTGAGTAATTGATTTTATACCCTGAGATGGTTCCATAATCCTTTATGATTTCATACAAGGCAGGAAGGGAAGATTCGGGGTGGGTGAGGGATAGCAGAACGTCATCTGCAAACAGTGAAATCTTATAATTTTGAGAGCCTACTTGTACGCCACTAATTCTATTTTATTGACGGATCATAGCGGCTAAGGGTTCTATGACCATTGCGAAAACCAATGGCGATAGGGGGCAACCTTGTCGAGTCCCATTAGATAGAGGAAAAGGATTAGACAGTAGTCCATTAGTAACCACTTTTGCTGTGGGGGAGGAATAGAGAGCAGAGATTCCTGTCAGGAATTCTGCATTCAGACCAAAGGCTTGGAGGGTGTGGAATAGAAAGGGCCAAGAAATGCGATCGAACGCCTTTTCGGCATCTAGGGAGAGTATAATGGCTGGGGTGCGTCTACTGTTGAGGATGTCTATTATACGCTTTTCTGGTGTTGTCTCTGGCCTGGCGACCAGGGATAAAGCCCACTTGATCATAGTGAATTAGGCCAGGGAGGACACCATTAAGTCTGGTCGCTAGAATTTTTGCGTAGATTTTTATATCTAGATTAAGTAATGAGATCGGCCTATAGCTTGCGCAATTTCTGGGGTCCTTGCCATCTTTATGTATCACAATTATCTTGGCTTCTAACATGGAGCTGGGGAAAGGGAACCCATGGAGCACTGAGTTATATAAGACTCTAAGATGAGGTGTTAAAATGTCGGCAAATTTTTTGTAGTAGGTGGCTGTAAACCCGTCTGGGCCGAGGGCTTTGGAAGACTTTAGTCCCTTGAGTACCTCTGCAATTTCAGCGTCTGTAATGTCTCTATTTAAATCAGCGGAGGCTCGAGCGGATAATTTGGGTAAGCTAGCTTGTTGTAGCAAATTAGATATTAGGGTCTCGGGGGGGGGGGGGGGGGAGTGTCCCCCTGCCTCCCTATCCCTATTATAAAGTGAGGAATAGAAGTCTTCGAATTCCTTGTTTATCATATTAGGGTCATAAGAAACCGAGCCGGATTTAGTATTAATGGCCAAGATGTTGTTTTGGGAAAGTTTAGAACGGAGTCTAGTTGCGAGTAGCTTATCTGCTTTATCGCCTTTTTCATAAAAGGTCTGCTTGAGCCTCTTCAAGGTGCTTGCAGTACGTTCTGAGAGTAATGTTGACATTTCTGATGTCACTTTCAGTAAGAGTTCTAAGTTGATTTGGGTAGGAGAGAGTTTGTGCTGGCGTTCAAGGAGTTGGAGTTTTGAGGAAAGGGTAAGGAAATTAGATTCCCGTTTCCTTCTGAGCCTAGAGGAGAAGTTTATTAAGTGGCCGCGGAGTACGGCTTTATGGGCTTACCATAGTGTGGTGGGGGTTGTCTCGGGGAGATCGTTAAGAAGAAAATATTCTGTAAGGCAATTTTTGATTAGACCTAAGAATTCTTGTGAATGTAGTAAGGAGTCATTTAGTCTCCAGGTAGAGGGTGGTGGGCGGGACGCAATGGATCTAAGGTTTAGTGTAATCGGACAATGGTCCGACCACACCATTGGGCAGATAAGAACTGAGGTTATTTGAGTGGAAAGATCACGGCTGAGCAGAATCATATCAATCCTGGAGTAAGAATTATGGACATTAGAGTAAAACGTATAGTCTCTTGTTTGTGGTTCGATTAGTCTATAAAAATCGAAGAGTAATTGGTTCTTCAGGAGGTGGGATAAGGCCAGAGAGGCAGGGGAGGGTGGCCTAGGACTAGTAGAATGAGTAGGGAAAGATCTGTCAAGGGATGGGTCAAGAACTTCATTGAAGTCTCCTGCGACTATCAGTTCCCCCTTACGAAAGTTAGAGAGAAGGGAGTCCAACCTTCTATTGAAATACAGTTGGTTTTGATTGGGGGCTTAGATATTTACTAGTGTACATAGAGTTTGGTTAAGTTTCCCCACCAGGATGAGCCATCTACCTTCACTGTCCATTTGTGAATCTATGAGGTCAAACGTGAGATGGGCGGCCAGTAGAATTGAGACCCCTCTCTTTTTTTTGTCGGGAGTCACATGCATGGAAAGTGAACGGATAATGTCTCGATTTCAACTCTGGGTGCAGTGATTTTTTGAAGTGAGTTTCTTCTAAGAAGACAATGTCACTTTTAGACTGTTTAAGTGATAGGAAAAGTTTTGTGCGTTTGGAGGGGGAATTGAGACCTTTAACATTTAAGGAAGAGAGTTTAAGGGCCATAAGTGCTTATTTTGTTTCTGCTGTAACTCCACGGAATCCCTGGTAATACAATAACACAAGATATATATAACACATGGAAATGCAATCATTTAACTTAGCGATAATCCACCATCCAATTGGATAAATCAGAGAAAGAAATTGGGTACAGGGGTATTGGGAGAAGCGGGAGGGGGAGGGTAATTGGTGACCAGAGCTAGGAGTGTCTTTTCGGTCAGGGGAGACAGGGGGGACGTCACTTTGTGACTGTGACCGAAACTGGGTGTTACACCCAGAGAAGGGAACGTGGTCTGCGACAGGAATCCGCATCATACAAATATATCTGAGGGGGCACAACCCCTGGGTCGGTGGGTGGTTGAAAGTAGTAAATATAGCTATTAGTGGGCTATAATTTCCGTTCCCTACTACTATATGAAAGAACAGTAGCACTGGCTACAAACAGAAAATGTAAATTACTCCAAATATAAAACAAGTCTGCAAAAATAGAGAGCTTACAAAAGCAACAATAATGAGGTAAGATAGTAACATTATGGGTAAGTGTAGAAAGTAAGTCATAATACTTCACCAACGCTTCCACTTATTCCACGGAGTGGAGAGGAAGAGAATGTAATTAGGGTTAGAGTCCAGGAATTTCAAGTCGGTGTTCGCACCAATGAAGACTTCCTTGAGTTTGGCACTTTCGTCCAGTCTCGATTCAAAGGTCGCCTCGGGGTGACCGAGGATTCTGCAGGTGGGATCTTTCGATTTTGAATCGGAGTGGTAGAAGTAGTTGGTGGTAAAGGACAGTCCAGGATATTCAGAAGGTGGTGGGCCTCTTCCAATGTTTTGGCTGAGTGAAGTTGGTTTTGATGCCATACTAAGATACGGAAGGGAAAGCCCCATCTGTAATGGAATCCCTTTTCTCTAAGTATCAAGGTTACTGACTTGAAGGCCTTCCTCTTGAGGAGGGTAGCCGGGGCCAAATTTTGGAAAATCTGTATTAAGTGACCTTGAAATTGTAAGTTAGACAACTTCCTGGTTTCTCTCAGGATGTCCTCTTTAGCCGTGAAGTAATGACATCGTATTATAACATCTCGAGGTTGGGAGGTGTCCTGAGAGCGCGGGCGTAAGGGTCTGTGGGCTCTATCTAATAACAGATGATCTTCTGGTGTCGCTGGGGAGATATATGCAAACAATTTTTTTATGTAGTCATTTAGAGAGGTCACCTCAATCTCCTCAGGAATACCTCTGATACGTAGGTTGTTCCGTCTCGCTCTGTTGTCTTAGTCTTCCTGGTGGTCCATAATGCCTTGTACCTCTTTCTTTAGAGCCTGGAGGTCTGACTCATACTCATTTTGGGCTGAGACTATCTCATCAACTTTTGTTTCAAGGTTATCAGTTCTAGAGCCTAGGTCGTCTATGTCCGCTTTAAGTGAATTGATTGCTGAATGAACATCTGCTTGTACAGCTTGGACAGATTTTCTTGTTTCTTGGATTTCACGGAAGAGCGAGTGTAAATCTTTCCGAGTCAATGGTGATTGATCAGAGTCTTCGGAGTCAGAAACATCTGGATGTGAGGGCGTAGAACCAGCTGATGTTTTATCCGAGTTAAAGGCATATTTCTTAAGGCTTTGAGTCGGGTCTGGCCCCAAGTTTTTCTTGTTACTTCTAGGCATTTTTGTTGAAGAGGGATTAGGTTAAGCGTGTAATCTATTTGGAGCAAGTGGAGAAAGCAACGTAGTAGGGAAGTAGATGTTGGGCTAAAGCATTGTACTTCTTAGACCCAGGGTTGTTTCTGTGATGTTTCACATGATCAAGAGGCGGTAGGCAAAAGGTCTGTGTTGCAGCCTTATTTCGGCAGGACTTAATGGGGGGCTTGGCGGATTGTTTTAGACCATCGACGTGGGCCAGCCAACGCCGATAGTTGGTCTAGATGTCGTAGATGGTGTTGCTGAGCCGCTCCTCGTCAGGAGATTGCTCCGTCCGGGGATCTATTACAATTGGGGAAACAAGCCTGGAGACATATATGGATGGGTGACAGGCTGGTAATATCTCTACAGTGTATCCTACTGCAAACTAGGGATTCTTCTTGTGTAGGATTCTGTGATAGAGAGGGGCTATATCATATAATGTAGCACTTCCAGCAAAGTCCGTGTACTAGTCTGACTTATTGGGACACCTGTCAGGGCCTATTCCGAAACTGCCCACTATGTGTAGTAGCGGTGGTAAAGGGGGGGGGGTCTCCCTTTAGTTGTTACACACTGCAGCTGAGAGGCAGATTATGTAGATAGTGCACAGGGGCTTGGTCTGTTTTTGGCCTTTAAAGCCTCACTACAGAGAGATGCACCTCTCAGGTCCAATCTGCCTCCTCCAAGATGGCCGCCGCTACTGGGAAGCTGGATCAGGAAGGGGATTAAAAGACATGTTTTAGGGGAGTTTATGGCACTCACCCCCACAGGTCGAGATGCGGAGGAGTCTCAGGTGAGAGCTCAACTCCGGGATGGTGTTCGGGAGCCCCTCAGGCAGGTCCGTAAGGAGCGCTCGTCATGGAGCCCGGGCGCCGGGTCCGGGCTGTACTCTAGGTCCCGGCTTGCGGGCAGCGAGTAGGCCGCAATCCGCAGGCAGCTGCGTGCAGCCGCCCCGACTCCGCAGCCTCTCACAAGTCCCAGCGGGGGTGTCTGTGTTCCCAGCGAAGTGTCCCCAGGAGCCGGTGCTGGTCTTTAGGGTGAGTTGGCGGGTAGGAGAAGCCGGAGACCCGGGAGCAGTGATAAGCAGCATCCGCTCAATATGGCTGCCAGGCCACGCCCCTCGTTTTCAGAATAATTTTGATAACGGATATTTGGATAAGGGATACTCAACCTGTTGTACAATCTATGTTTATTCTCCCACACTCTACCTACTGTACTTTGATTTTATAAACAGCCCACACACTACCTTATGCCTTTGTAACTTAGGGGGTTATTCTGATTCTCTCGCTGTCACTCTCTAATGGCCAAAACCATATGCACTACAGGTGGGGCAGATGTAACATGTGCAGAGAGAGTTAGATTTGGGTGGAGGGTGTACTTCATACTGATATCTATATTGCAGTGTAAAAATAAAGCAGACAGTATTTACCCTGCACAGAAACAATAAAACACCCAAATCGAACTCTCTCTGCATGTTACATCAACCCCACCTGCAGTGCACATGGTTTTGTCCATTAGAGAGTGATTGTGCCTTTCCGAGGGAATCAGAATAACCCCCTTAGACATAGTTTACTGTACCACTGAGCACTACATCTCCCCTTTTCCATTCATCACTTGTCATTATATACGGTCATAGCTTTAAACTCCCTGTACTACTACATAATAAAAATGCAGCTTTCTGGAGTCGTATAGAATGTCATTGGCAAGCTCCCACAGTATATTGTTGATTCAATTAAGCTAGTCACTGATTCCACTGAAAGTGTCCAAAGCCCCAAGGTTGATACAGAAATCAATGAAACTGAATACTGTAAGATTTTTATAAGTAAAATGTATTACAGGAGCTTTCGATGATCCCAGCTTATTCCACTCCATTTCCCTCTTATGCAACTACAAATCTTGTTCCTGGTTTCCTACTTACTGTATGCATTGACCTAAATCTCACCTTCATTCCTTTACCTGTTCTTTGTATACGTACAGCACTTAATTAGTGCTAGTTCCAGACATTTTTCCCACACGGTTGCTAAGTTCTCCTTTTAATCCTGTGTTCCCATGACATGTGTGGGTCTTTTTAAATTATTTATGTATATAACTTAGGGCCTTATTTTGGTTCATTCTTTCTGACAAAATCCTTCTTAGATGGACAAAACCATGTGCACTGCAGGGGGGGCAGATGTAACATGTGCAGAGAGAATTACCGTATTTTTCGGACTATAAGACGCACTTTTTCTCCCCAAAAATGTGGGGGAAAAAGTGCATGCGTCTTATGGTACGAATATGCATAGAAAAAGGTTGCGGCCTACACTCCGATCCAAGCCGCGGCCTCGATTTTCGCATGTGCCCGCGGCGGGGCTCCATTCCCGAACCGCTGCCGCAAAATCCATAGCGGACCCCCCGCTGGCTTCCCCTGAGGTCCCCCAGCCTGCTCCCCACCTGACACTAGCTGCCCATACCTGGGGGAGCAGCCCTTCAGCTGTCGGCACCCTGAAAACGTCTGTGTCTCTCCCTGTCCCGGCACCCGCGGCGGCCATCTTGGAGGTGGCAGACTTGAAAAGTCTGCACAACTGCCAGCGCTGACCTGCTGCAGAATCCCCTGTTGAAGTGGGGAACTAGGAGAAGATCGACCACTGTATGGGCTGCTGCTGTGTGGCTGCAGGGCTACTTGAAATTTAGCACATCTGACAGTGAGAGTTACTGAGTCAGGCTGTACGCGGGGAACCTGTGTTTACACAGTACGTGTGTGTATAAATAATAATTTACACTATATTACACTATTTGGGCTCAGAATATTTTTTTCTTGTTTTTCTCCTCTAAAAACTAGGTGCGTCTTATGGTCAGGTGCGTCTTATGGTCCGAAAAATACGGTAGATTTGGGTGAGTAATTTTGTTTCTGTGCAGGGAAAATACTGACTGCTTTATTTTTACACTGCAATATAGATCTCACTTTGAAGTAAAACCCCACCCAAATCTAATTCTCTCTGCACATGTTACATCTGCCCCACCTGCAGTGCACATGGTTTTGCCCATCTAAGAAGGATTTTGTCAGAAAGAATGAACCAAAATAAGGCCCTTAATGTGTAGACCACGCTGTACTTATTGTCCTTGCTGAACCATAATGCCTCCATAATGCCATCACAAAAATACTTAACCCCAGGATGCTGAAAGGGTTCGCAACATGGTACAACATACCTGGGCCTGTTAGGAACTTGGGCTGCTGAGGGGACAATCATGCACCCATACGAAACAACTGCCTACTACAGAGGATAGCACAGCATAAAAAGCAGTAAAAAAAAAAAATAGGTGCAACCTCCTAGTACCAGGTCCCGATAAACCCAGTGGCCTTGACTAAACCATGTACTGTATGTTGTTGTATTCGAAATAAATAGTGTAATTCAATTTACTTATTATGTATTTCCCTCAAACAGTTTTCTAGAGAAAATAAAAATATATTTGAATAATAATATTACTGGATAAATATATATTTTTTATAGTATCAATTGTTGTGTGGGTGAAGAAATGTGGACAATTATCTAATATGATTTAGTATATTTTAGGCATGGTATTTTAGGCATGGTTCGGGGGGGGGGGGTGCGGGCCTGGACTGAAGGTGAGTCCCGGGCCCCAAAATTACTAGTGGTGGCCCTGGTTTTACGTCAGCGATTCCCAAAGCATTTTACTTTCCCGTACACCTTGATTAGGCTTTTTCATTTATGAGTACCCCTCTCTCTCATAAATCCCCCCCCCCTATGAGAAAAGTATTCATAAACAACAGAACCGTTATAATTTAAAATATCCACAGTACTTGCGAGTTCAGTGGAGTGAGCGGTTTGCGTGTCCTTATATTAAGGAGTAGTGGAGTAGTAGTGTGCAATCAGGAATCCCGAGCATCTTTGGGACCCTCTGTGTCTGACCACTTGCTGTGTACTGTATCTGGGGATTGCGCTAATGCCTTTAGAATTAATGTTGCTGCTTCCTCCACCTGGGTTTGTGCGCAATAGATAAACGCTGATGTCAATTGATACTTGTTTGTAGTGCTGCACTCTGCCTTTATGTTGTATTGTAGTCTACTTGCACTTGTGACATAATGATAAACAATTGGTATAAAATAAATGATAGCAATGACTGTACCTCACAATTATATCCCACACTCCGTCCCCAAATAAGTGCATCAGACTCACAGTCTGTCCTGCCAATTCGGAGCCTGTGGTGTGTTTGTAAATAACGAGGCAAAAAATTTGGTCCCAAAGTTCCCAAATGGGATGGAAATAAAGGTTTTATACATTAAAATGTGCCGTACGATTCTGGCACTTGTAGGTGGATGCGATGCAATGCAATCCCCCTACATGTGCGGGTGCAATGCAATGCGATGTAATGCAATTTTTTTTTTTTTTTAAGTTGATAGCTACTAATTGACATTGCATCGCATCGCATCATATCGCATGTACTCCTGTACTGATGTGATGCAATGAAGCACAAAAAGTACTGCATGCAGATACTGTTTGTCCTTTACAATATTGTACCTGTGGGGACGCGCATGCATTGTATCCCCGCAGGTACACGGCGCGATTATCGCACATGAGATGCGTTTTGTACTTTAAAAGTACAAAACGGATGTGATAATTGCAACGTGTATGGGCACCTTAAGTCTTACTTTGCACAGTCTGAAAAATGTATCAGTATTTGTTTCCTAGCAGGGCGCCCAGATTTGTTACGTACGCAAACGTAGTGAAATCGCATCTCTTTGCATCACTTAGTACGTTTTTACCATGCGATGTGTGCGACGCAATGCAATATTTTATTGTACAAGCACCCATGCCATGAGATGTGATGAGTGCTTACAATGAGATGTGATGGGTGCTTACAATGAGATGTGATGCTATGTGATGTGATGTGTGCATAGTATGCGAGCGCAGCATGTCACCGAGCCAAAGCGTGGCAAGCGGACGCAGAATACATGTAAAGTTATCCGCTGCGCTCGCCATGTTTTGGGCTCGGTGGCTTGCTGCGCTCGCCACACTTTCTAAAATCAACTCCGCACTGATGTGGATAGTGGGGGTATGAAAAGGTCGGAGGGCGCGTTCCGCCGCCCCTCGCGGGGCTCGATGCTCTTGCCACGCTTCGGGGAGCCGTGGATACTGGGGTTGACGCTAAACAATGGCGTAGGTGCAGGTGCTTACAATTGTAAGCACCCATCACATCACATACTATGCACATAAGCACCCATCACATACGATACAATCACATACTATACAATTGTAAGCACCCATCACATACTATGCACACATCACATAGCATCACATCTCATTGTAAGCACCCATCACATCTCATTGTAAGCACTCATGACATCTCATGACAAATATCGCATCGCATTTGGTTCCATGCGATCCTATGCAATATTTAATTGTATAAGCACTCCTGTGCAGTTAACATGGACATCGTTGGTGGATAGTGGTTTTCAGAAGAGGAGTTGATGGTGCAGCGTAGGGTATGCCAGATACCGCTTGTCACAGGCAACCTGTGTGCTGCTAGTGTGTGGGAACACAGGGTGCCATACCATGGCTCTACTCAGTGACTGCAGTTGCAGAGAGATGAGCCGTGTCGCTTCGGTCGCCTACCATAACGTGTGCGCCACGTCCAAATATCTGCCCAGGACCCCTTCTGCCTCACTTCACACACGCTGCCTCCTACTTACCCGTCCTTGCGGCCAGACTTTCTCGCTCACGGCTTCTGGTTCAGGCTCCAGTTCATCTCCAGCTTCCAGGCTGCCACCGCTTGTGTAAGGGTGTTGTTTCCTCTGGATTAATCTTTAAATGTGTCTTCACCAACGCATTTCGGCTAATTGGCCTTTTTCTAAGGAGATAAGTGTGTGATCGCAGCTGAGGGTTTAAATGTCCCTCCGTTTTCAAAGTCTGTTTCTCATTGGTTATTTTTAGCTTGGCATGATTGGCTCTTTGTTCTCTTTCTCCTGGTTGGCTGCCTACATTGTTCATCTACATTCATCTTTTGGTAAATTTAATATAACTGCTCGTAAACTGAAACAATTTAACAAGATGCTTGTAGTAGGAATAGTATTCATTGTTCTGATCTGGGTACCTTAGAAATAATCTTATAACCTAGTGTATTTAATCGAACACTAGTGATTTTCTGACTGACTGTATTTATTGTAAAAAAGGTGGTTTTAATATACAGGTTCTAATATGAATAATATTCCTTATATTTGCCATGTTATCTTGGGAAATTAATTTTAACCTTGTTCTTGTTGTGGCAAAAAAGTGGCATATCATTGTGCTGGGTTAAAGTATTAATTTCTTTTCTACTATAGCAGGGCTGGGCAACACTGGCCTCTCCACAGCAATTGGAGACATCATTCACCATTGGGGACAATTTACAAGTACTATTTTTAAGTCCCCCCAACTGGTCTGCAGAATACACCCAGGGGTACGCGTACCCCAGGGTTTTCTACATTCCTAAATTGGATTACCATCTTATCTTAAGAGAGTTGATGCAGGGGGTTGGATATGAAATCCCGATGGCCAGAATGCCAGCAATCTTTGGAATGTCTTCTTCGGCTAACCCCAACCCTAACCCACTCCTCTAACAGCCTAATACTAACCATCTGTCAGGACCGCGTAGATGTTTAGGATTAGTTCATTGAACTTACTGTACTTATCCAGGCATGGGTATCCAATGGCCAGCAAGAGGGTTCCTGAACCAATCAAGGTGCAATGTTACTTATGAAACCTGTCCAGTCCAGAAGGAAGGTGTGTAATAAGCCACTTCTCTCAGAGGTTGCTTGTACCCCACTGTGGTCCTTAGATGCAACCTGGCACTCAGTTGGGAACCCTTGTCATCTTTATGCTACTCATTACCTGGTTATTCTTCAAGCTCATCTTGCTTTTGCTATTGGTCTCTGCTGTCACACCAGCAAAACCGCACTGATAGGATTATCCTGTAACCTTGCACTTGTTCTACAGCTCTGCAGTTATCCTTTAACATTGCACCTGCCCCACAGCTTCTCAGCATCTGGTAAACCCACAAATTCTCTACTGCTTCACCCACATATTCTCAACTGCTTCACATCATCTGCTAAACATGCAGCTGCTCTACTGCTTCACAGCTTCTGGTAAACCTGCACCTGCTCTACAGCTTTGCAGCATATGTTAAACCTGTACCTGCTCTACAGCTTCCTACATCCCTACCAAAGGTAAGTGATTCCGCAGTGACTAGTGCTGTTCTCATGTATTGTATGGACACTTTTGGACAGCACAGTTGAATCTCTTGTTCTAAGCATTTCTTGATTCCTGGAACTGTGCTACATCTCATGCATCTTTGTGTAGGATGCATTATTTAGTATAAAGGCTCTGTGTCATTCATACAGTACATAGCTTGGAGTACAGTATCAAATGATTGCTAATTGTTTTTACCTCAAAATAAACCCAGGCTTATTTTTTAGTGCCACTTTCCACTAAAGTATCCTTTAGGGCTATTTCACATGCTCCGTCTCCTGCCGGGTGGCAAACCCTGCACAGCGATAAGCCGTGCCGCACACAGTAATTAATAATGGACACAATTGTGTCCATTCACACGGGTCGGCCACGGCCCGGCCGCCCGGTGGCAGCCGGATCCCACCAACGGAAGGGACGGCTGCCGAGCTGTGGCTGTTAGGATCCGCCTCCAGCGGATCTGTGTTATGCGCAGATTTCCATATTCTGTGTGTAGTTTCATGTTCTCCCTGGATTCTGCTCCCTGGGTTTATCTCAGCCTGTGTGTGTGTTTACTCGCTAGTGGCATCCAGTGGTCAGCCTGGGCCATTGCAGGTTACTTTCAGTACTGTGTGTTCTGGACTCAGGTGTCTTGATTAGGCTCCTAGCCTGCAGTGCACACCTTTAGGCAATGTGTAATCAGCACCACATTGTGCTCTCTATATAAACCCTCTGGTTGTTCAGTCCCAGGCCGGTTATAGCTTTTGTACCTCAGGGTCTCAAGTGTTCCTGGTCCCTGTTCCCTGTCATCCTGCATCCTGTCGTTGATTCCCAGCTGTGTTCTCCGTTCAGTCTCCTGTCCTCCCGGTGTCCGTGTGTCGTCCTTTATCCGTCTCCCGGTCCCTGCAGCTCCTGTTGGTCTTTGTGGGATTCCTTCTCCAGCGTGGTGCTTCCTTCGGCTGGTTCCCTGCCTTGTCCGCAGCATCTCAGCTCCAGCTAAGTTGATATCCCTCGTGTTCAGATAAGTTGGGAGCTTCCCCCTCTTTGTCTCCTTACTAATCATTTGCTTATTGTGTCAGCGTATAGTGTATTGTTACACCTGTCAGCAGTACTCATTGTGTCAGCATATAGTGTATTGTTACACCCGTCAGCAGTTCTTAGTGTGTCAGCATATCGTGTATTGTTACACCCGTCAGCAGTTCTTAGTGTGTCAGCATACTGTGTATGGTTACACCTGTTAAGCATTAGCACAGCGGGTTCCTGTTTAGAGTGCTATCCACTGGCACCCCTCTCCGCAGGGCAGGGTTGTCCTCGCCTCTTTGTTTGTAGATAGGTTTCCCCTTGTTCATCACTGGCCTTGGCGTGTGTGTTGTCCTTAACATAAGACCAGGTGGCATCGAGGTGGGAGCCTGACTAACGGGCTCCCACGAACGCGGCTATTATTGGTGAAGCCTAGCACCCCGCACACACACGTCAACTCCATCTGAGTACAACAGAGTCAGGTTGGCGAGGCTGCCCTGGTCCTGTCACTATCTCCTTCCAGCCAGTGTCACGTGGTGTCTCGCCAGACAGCGTGGCACAGGAGATCCTAACATTATAACCGGCCATAACAGATAACTCTGGAGCTGAGTTCTGCCCTCAGTCCTGCAGTTTTCCTGTCTTGTCACAGTATCTGTTTTGTCACTGTCCTTGTCGAGCCACTTTTTGTCGTGTCATTGTTTGTTGTGTCTGGTCTGTAACCTTGCACGGCTATATCATGCAGGCCATGCAAGAAACTTTAGCGGCTCTAAATTTGGCATTTTCTGCCTTTAAACCTGGGCAGTTAGAGGTTTTGCAGCAGTCCTTACTGCAGTTGCAAAAACTCCTCACAGAAATTTTTCTGATCCTCCCAGAGGTCACAGGGGTTCATTCAGCCCCTAATGGGACCCTGCCTAAGGAGGTATTAGGCAGCAAGTCCTCAGACCCAGAGGTTCAGGTAATGCATAGAAGTGTTCTACGGCCGAAGCTCCCATCGGAGGAGCGTCAGCGGCGTAGAGACTTTAATCTATGCTTATACTGTGGAGATTCAGGCCACTTTGTGCAAACTTGTGTTTTGCGCAACTCCAGTGGTGGCAACAGGGTGTTTCCTCTGGCCAAGTCGGGGCAGGTTGTCAGATCTATGCCTGTCTACACTGTGGCAGAGGAGTGCTCTGAGTCTCCCAGTAAAAGCGCTCTGATTAATACGGTTGGTCCAAGTGCTGGGAGTCCCCATTTTGGGTTTAATAATCCGCAGAGGAGGTGCTCCCCGCATGATGGGATTTCTGTTCATATTAAGTCAGAGTTGCAAACCCTTAAGGGGAAAACCCAGGTGATTGACTCAGATGCCGGGGGCCCGCCGAGTCAGTCCGATGCTGGGGGCCTGCCGAGCCGGTCTGATGCCGGGGGCCTGCCGAGCCGGTCTGATGCCGGGGGCCTGCCGAGCCGGTCTGATGCCGGGGGCCCGCCGAGCCGGTCTGATGCCGGGGGCCCGCCGAGCCGGTCAGACGCCGGGGGCCCGGAGGCCGCAGCCCCGAGTGGGGGCCCGGAGGCCGCAGCCCCGAGTGGGGGCCCAGAGGCCGCAGCCCCGAGTGGGGGCCCGGAGGCCGCAGCCCCGAGTGGGGGCCCGGAGGCCGCAGCCCCGAGTGGGGGCCCGGAGGCCGCAGCCCCGAGTGTGGTTCCGAAGTGCGCAGCCCCGAGTGTGGTTCCGAAGTGCGCAGCCCCGAGTGTGGTTCCGAAGTGCGCAGCCCCGAGTGTGGTTCCGAAGTGCGCAGCCCCGAGTGTGGTTCCGAAGTGCGCAGCCCCGAGTGGGGTTCCGAAGTGCGCAGCCCCGAGTGGGGTTCCGAAGTGCGCAGCCCCGAGTGGGGTTCCGAAGTGCGCAGCCCCAGAAGGGGTTCAAGTTGGTGTTGCCCCAGAAGGGGTTCAAGTTGGTGTTGCCCCAGAAGGGGTTCAAGTTGGTGTTGCCCCAGAAGGGGTTCAAGTTGGTGTCGCCCCAGAAGGGGTTCAAGCCGGTGTCGCCCCAGAAGGGGTTCAAGCCGGTGTCGCCCCAGAGGGGGTTCAAGCCGGTGTCGCCCCAGAGGGGGTTCAAGCCGGTGTCGCCCCAGAGGGGGTTCAAGCCGGTGTCGCCCCAGAGGGGGTTCAAGCCGGTGTCGCCCCAGAGGGGGTTCAAGCCGGTGTCGCCCCAGAGGGGGTTCAAGCCTGTGTCGCCCCAGAGGGGGTTCAAGCCTGTGTCTCCCCAGAGGGGGACTCTGTCCATCTAGTCCCTAAGAGGGATTCTGATTGTCTTGTCTCTGAGCAGAGTTCCAGCCATGTCGGTAACATGGAGGAACCATCTGTTGGTCTTTTTGTTGTTGCCCAGCCAGAGTTTCACTATAGTGCTGCCCACTTAGAAGTGCGTCACAATGGTGATCAGCCAGAGACTCATCATAGTGCTGCCCAACCAGAAAGACCATCAGACTTGGAAGAGGTCATAACCTCTAAGGGGGTCCCTAAAGTCTCAGCCTCAAGGGCCATAATTCCAGCTATACAGACCAGTCAGTTAGCTGATAATGAAGTTACTGTTGATTCTTTGAACGATATCTCTACATCTCTAGTCTTTGATGGGGACTTAGCCCAATTTGTTGCACTCGCGAACCACTATGTCTCCATTATGGAGTCCAGACCATTTTTAGGTATCACTTCTGATAATATTGTGTCCTATATGATCTACTCCTTCAGAGGGAAGCCTTCCAAATGGGCGTTCGAATTGATTAATTCTGAAGATCCCCTTCTTAAGGATTTCCGGGCATTTAGTGATGCTGTAGTGAAAAAATTTGGTCCCAATAAAAGTGGTTCAGATGCCTCTGGGCCGACCATCTTGTCTGCAGAGACTCCATGTTTAGGAGAGTCAATACAAAGGGCCCAGCCCATAGCTATTGCCTTGACTGCAGGATGTGCTTTTCTATCTTCCTTTCAGAGCCATTCAAAGAGAAGGAGAAAGAAGAATAAGCACTGACCTTTTGCTTTGTCCTGTTTGTCATATCTGTTTGTCTGGTTTTGTTGTGTCCGTAGGCCACCTTTGAGAGGGGGGCACTGTTACAAGCTGCAGTCACAGCTTGTTTCTGTTTGTTGGTTGATACCCATTCCAGGGTTTGGTATTCTCCATGTAGGGGAGAACCTGGTATTGGGGTCCCTTGACCCCTCTTCAAGGGGGGGGTACTGTTAGGATCCGCCTCCAGCGGATCTGTGTTATGCGCAGATTTCCATATTCTGTGTGTAGTTTCATGTTCTCCCTGGATTCTGCTCCCTGGGTTTATCTCAGCCTGTGTGTGTGTTTACTCGCTAGTGGCATCCAGTGGTCAGCCTGGGCCATTGCAGGTTACTTTCAGTACTGTGTGTTCTGGACTCAGGTGTCTTGATTAGGCTCCTAGCCTGCAGTGCACACCTTTAGGCAATGTGTAATCAGCACCACATTGTGCTCTCTATATAAACCCTCTGGTTGTTCAGTCCCAGGCCGGTTATAGCTTTTGTACCTCAGGGTCTCAAGTGTTCCTGGTCCCTGTTCCCTGTCATCCTGCATCCTGTCGTTGATTCCCAGCTGTGTTCTCCGTTCAGTCTCCTGTCCTCCCGGTGTCCGTGTGTCGTCCTTTATCCGTCTCCCGGTCCCTGCAGCTCCTGTTGGTCTTTGTGGGATTCCTTCTCCAGCGTGGTGCTTCCTTCGGCTGGTTCCCTGCCTTGTCCGCAGCATCTCAGCTCCAGCTAAGTTGATATCCCTCGTGTTCAGATAAGTTGGGAGCTTCCCCCTCTTTGTCTCCTTACTAATCATTTGCTTATTGTGTCAGCGTATAGTGTATTGTTACACCTGTCAGCAGTACTCATTGTGTCAGCATATAGTGTATTGTTACACCCGTCAGCAGTTCTTAGTGTGTCAGCATATCGTGTATTGTTACACCCGTCAGCAGTTCTTAGTGTGTCAGCATACTGTGTATGGTTACACCTGTTAAGCATTAGCACAGCGGGTTCCTGTTTAGAGTGCTATCCACTGGCACCCCTCTCCGCAGGGCAGGGTTGTCCTCGCCTCTTTGTTTGTAGATAGGTTTCCCCTTGTTCATCACTGGCCTTGGCGTGTGTGTTGTCCTTAACATAAGACCAGGTGGCATCGAGGTGGGAGCCTGACTAACGGGCTCCCACGAACGCGGCTATTATTGGTGAAGCCTAGCACCCCGCACACACACGTCAACTCCATCTGAGTACAACAGAGTCAGGTTGGCGAGGCTGCCCTGGTCCTGTCACTATCTCCTTCCAGCCAGTGTCACGTGGTGTCTCGCCAGACAGCGTGGCACAGGAGATCCTAACAGTGGCCATCCCCACCATTGTAATCTTCTCAGTGCGGCACGGCTTCTTGGCCATGCGGGGTTTCGCTGCCCTGCAGGAGCCGGAGCATGTGAAATAGCCCTGTTAGTCATTCCATAGCTCGTGTCCCGGTCACAGTACATTATAGTTTCAGGAATTTTATCTGTATTCTATTTATATCATACCAATGACTTTATATATAAAGAAGTAAATAATATTTTCTGCGACAGTGCAGAACTACACTAGGGTGCAATGCTTCTTAATGCTTACTGCCGTATAGGGATGCTGGGGTCGGTCTTTTGACAGCCAGCACCCTGAGCACTGGTATAACATATGTATCCCGCAGGCAGACCTAATTAATAAATGACCTTTCCTGACTGCGTAACTGCTATCTGCCACTAAACATCTTGATTAATGATAGTAAAGGCTTTTTTAACAATATGAATTTAACAAACCATTTGATTAATTACACAAAGGTCAAGGATAATGTTTGATTTACATCATTACTCTGTGTACAATGTAGCTGTAAAATAAAAACTTGATGTGATTTTTAATTTAAGGACAGTGTCATATAAGTCTCCTTCACATTATGGACACAAGAACACAAAAATCAATTCATGCCTAAAAAGGTTTTTAAAGCATATGGCATGCCTTAATCTTATCACTTCATATCTGCACAAAGGGAGTTTATATGACTTGTATCAAAACATATTCATAAACGATTTATGTTTCTAAACTGATCAATGTTAATTTATAAGTGGCAAATTAATTATGATGCTATTGAGCTAAAAACCTGCGCTTGATCTAATCCATTAAAAGGAAATGTGTGAATAAAGCAAATGTCAGTTGCACAATAATTAATAATGTAATAATGTATACTAGGATATGTTCAGCCCACAATCATTTCAAAGCTCAAGTGCTTTAATAAAATGTGCTTATGAATGGATTTTTGCTGTATTTAAAAACAAAACAACAAAAACTTTCAAATGCTTACAAAAGTATATAGCTACATTATATGTAAGCCTTACATAAGGAACAGGAATAGTTCCCAATCTTGTTCATGATATTGCACACTGCTGTCTTGGTGCCATGGGCAGCTTCTAAACTGGCATACTTCTCCACTCTTGCACTGCTTCATGAATAGACCCCTTAGTGATGAGGCTGTGATTTGCTGCTGTCAGTGAGGCAGGGGTGTGCTGCTGTCAGTGAGGCAGGGATGTTCTGCTGTCTGTGAGGCAGGGGTGTGCTGCTGTCAGTGAGGCAGGGATGTGCTGCTGTCAGTGAGGCAGGAGTGTGCTGCTGTCAGCGAGGCAGGGGTGTGCTGCTGTCAGTGAGGCAGGGGTGTGCTGATGTCAGTGAGGCAAGGGTGTGCTGCTGTCAGTGAGTCAGGGATGTGCTGGTGTCAGTGAGGCAGGGGTGTGCTGCTGTCAATGAGGCAGGGATGTGCTGCTGTCAGTGAGGCAGGGGTTTGCTTCACTTCTGTGAGTAGTGTTTTTAAATGATGTTGATCATTACAGTTACAGTTGTGGATTGATACAGATGTGGCTCTGTGATGGAGTTTTGGTGGCAGTTTAAAGTACTTCAGGTGTGCAAGCATTGGGAAAAAATGTGTCCAATATGGTTAGTGGGATTTCTGTTATTATAAAACACCTTTTTTTATATAGTTCCCATCCACAACCCCCTAACAACCAATAGTGATGATATTTAGCCTTCCCTAAACAATGGTGAAAACCACATTGCAATCAGTAAATTCAAAGTTTTTCTCAATCATACAAACAGACAGACAGACAGACTTTCATTTGTAAGATGTCTGTGCCTTTCTAGACACACTTCATGGGAGAGAAGAATGGCATATCATGGTCATGCTCCAGGCCCCATAGCCTCAAGCAGAGGTATCACAAGATGGGTGCTGAGGTTGCAGGCCACACCTGAGAGTTACCCTTCCAGGGAGTAACACCAAAATACTGATTCCACTGCAATGTGATATTATGCTGCAATGCCTGGCTTTCATCACTTAGAAGGAGCTGGTAGTGCAGCCAGAATCCATAACTTCCATCTGTCCTGATTTTGGCGTGACAGTCCTGGTTTTTCGATGGACATCTCACCTGGGACTGGCAGTCTCCTGCGGTGTGGGAGCAGTTGGGAGGCCCTCTGCTACCTGCTGTGTGAATGCAGTGTGCATGCACATAGCGTCTATGCAGAGACACAGAGGAGCTGAGGGTATGGGCAGCAGCTGTAAGAGCACTGTCCGTGCCCCCACAGTGGTGAAAACTGGAGGCCTGGCCTCTCTAGTGTACTGCAATCATAGGCCACACCCCCTGTCCGGGAGACCACACCCCCAAATATAAGGCATGTCCCACTACCTTGTAGATATGCAGAATCTCTGGTGACAGCCTCTTATCTCCAGGGATACTTGGCATGACCCCAAATAAATGTATGAGTCCCATACATCTATGGGTGTGATCCCTGGATTGCCCAATACATTGCATATGAATGAGGGGCATAACTTTAAGTAAGGCCAGTTCCAGTAAACCCCTGAGAACATTCAGTTGTGAAACTGTACAATATCAGTCAAGCATAATGCAAATAGGTGAAAATAGCAAATGTGGCTTCATGAATAAATCCTCACATCTGAAAAATAAATACTTACAAACTATTGTTTTCTTTCTAAAATTGTAACTGAATAAAATAGTTGATCTGGATAAAATGATCTAAAGCAAAGCTGTCCTGTATTTCTAGATAAGTAACTAGACATTGGTTCCCCCGGCACACTGAATAGTTTTAGCAACCAATCTTGAACACTACATGATAATAGATTTCAGAGATATTGGTTACATATACCTGCGCAGGTGTGTGACATGCCCCCCAAGCCACGTCAAGGCTTCTCTGTATATTGGGGGTCCCTAGCGCTATATCTAGGTGCAGGGTGTGGCACCCCAAAAACTATCATATGCTAGGAGGCCCAGTGCAGCATGCAAGTGAGATACTAAGTGTTAATAATTAGTGATAGGAAGCCAAAGCTATACATAAGGAGAGAGATAAATGAAATGTAATTAAAATAAGAGATAGATAGTGTTAGTGAGGGAAAAGTGTTAATAGAATGTAAGGGCATGCCGCACTAAAACCACCCAGCCCAACCAGTCCAGGGGCACCGCACCCCACACCACTGTTACCCTAAATTGGGTCTACAATTAGTCAGCAAGGAGCCACATGATAATGGCTCCTTACTTGGTATATCTGAACTAAGAGCTACCTACCTTGGAGCAACCCCTGACTACTCCATGTGGCATATCAGGACCTGCATCTCCGCCTAATACAGGCTCCTCTCTGCCTCTCACAACATACATACAGATAGTGGTAGATGCTCAAATTAGTTCAGTAAAACTTTTCAGGTGCATGCAAGGGAGGGGTTAATACTTAGTAAGTAACAAGACATTGGTTCCCCCGGCACACTGAATAGTTTTAGCAACCAATCTTGAACACTACATGATAATAGAATTCAGAGATATTGGTTACATATACCTGTGCAGGTGTATGACATGCCCCCAAGCCGCGTCAAGGCTTCTCTGTATATTGGGGGTCCCTAGCGCTTTATCTAGGTGCAGGGTGTGGCACCCCAAAAACTATCATAAGCTAGGAGGCCCAGTGCAGCATGCATGTGAGACACTAAGTGTTAATAATTAGTGATAGGAAGCCGAAGCTATACATAAGGAGAGAGATAAATGAAATGTAATTAAAATAAGAGATAGATAGTGTTAGTGAGGGAAAAGTGTTAATAGAATGTAAGGGCATGTCGCACTAAAGCCACCCAGCCCAACCAGTCCAGGGGCACCGCACCCCACACCACTGTTACCCTAAATTGGGTCTACAATTAGTCAGCAAGGAGCCACATGATAATGGCTCCTTACTTGGTATATCTGAACTAAGAGCTACCTACCTTGGAGCAACCCCAGACTACTCCATGTGGCATATCAGGACCTGCATCTCCACCTAATACAGGCTCCTCTCTGCCTCTCACAACATACATACAGATAGTGGTAGATGCTCAAATTAGTTCTGAACTAATTTGAGCATCTACCACTATCTGTCTGTATTTCTAGATGTAAATATGAATCCAGTCTTCAATATGCAGATCTCACTTTTCTCAAGGTATTATTCTAGTGATGCCTGAAAATAATGTCAGTCAGCCAGCAGCCAGTTCACAATGAGATACCACAGTCATAGCTATTTTTATGAAACTTAGTTCAGTGCATCTTGCGCCAGTGATGTGTGACCTGTGCAGGTTATATATATAGGTTATATATAGACAGCAATTTATCTGCTTAGATCCCTCAGGCAAGTGATATGAGCGGCTGTATGCTGTACTAAACCGAGTGACAAGGAATACATTGTGGCTGGGCACATGTATGCCTACAGCCTTTGTTCTCACAAGCCAGGGAATTACTGGCCAGTAATTACACTTGTTCTTTAGGTACTAATACATAATAAAAAATTGACTTCACCCAAAATCACCTCCATTCTTGTGATATTCCTCATAACTGTCAGTGAAAGCAAAACACATGGAGATAAGTGAATCACCTAATACCAGCAGGTGTAAAAGGTAGAGCTTTGCAAAGTATATATTATAAATGATTACAAAGTACATCAGCCAGCAGATGAAGAACTTGGGCAGCAATATTCAAGGCCACATTTAAGTGGCACTTGTAGCTTTCTGAGTATCCCTTTAACCTGTGCTAGGTAGTTGCCATAGAAATAGGCAGTAGCTCCAAAATCTGATATGCACTTTCTGTGTATCTTATTTACAGGAAATTTAGTCACTGCAATAAGAGTTACAGAAGATGGTCACTAAAACAACACTTACAATTTATCAGCATTGAATTAAAATACTTATTAAAGTATATTATAGCTGACATTACAAGAACTGGCTATACAGGCAACATTTTTTGGCGGCAGAATGCTCTATGGTTGGCTAGTTATAAAAGAAAACTATAATGAAAAAATGTAGTGCTTGTTATCTAAGCCTGTCATGCTGCTCAGAGCCAGATAAAGGGCGGGATGTACCAAGCAGTTGCGGTACATCCCGCTACACCGCACTCATACTAATCGCATATGTGTTAACATGTGACATGTGATAATATGTGTTTAGTATCTTAACCCCTTACCACCGCAGCCTGTTTTATCCTTCCTGACAGAGCCCTTTTTTTCAAATCTGACATGTATCACTTTATGGGGGGATAACTTTTTATTGCTTTTACTTATCCCAGTGATTTTTAGATTGTTTTCTCGTGACACATTGTACTTTAAGTTAGTGGTAAATTTTGGTCGATACAGTCTTTTTTTTTTGTGAAAAATACCAAAATGTCGTAAAAAAATTGAACATTTTGCAATTTGCAAAATGTAAAATTTTCTGCTTGTGAGACAAATAATCATACCACTCAAAATAGTTAATAACTAACATAGACCATATGTATACTTTATGTTTTAATCATTATTTCAACCTCCTTTTATTTTTTTTTGGACACTAGGGGGCAGCAGAGTCAAAATTATACACATAACTCATAAAACGCTGCGATTGGCTGTTCACATTTGAACAGCCAATCGCAACGATCGCCGATGGGGGGGGGGCATCGCTGCCCCCCCTGGGCAATGAGGGAAGATGTCTGCTGTCAGGGACAGCAGACATCGTCCCTCTGTCACCGCGTCTATAGACGCGGTGACAGTTTAATGGCATGACGTACATTTATGCCATGTGTCGGGAAGTACATCCCGACCATGACGTAAATGTACGTCAAATGTCGGGAAGGGGTTAAAGGGCAGCTCTTGCAATAATAAGAAGACTTTTAACCGTTACAATTACCAAAGCTGGTTACGAATAATAGCTAATGAGATCTGGCTACGTATGTGGTTAGTGTTCATTGGCTAGCTATTACAATAAAGGCCAGGCGAGGTATCACAGTAGCCACGCCCTCTGAAGTCCTAGTGACGAAACACGTTAGGGCGTGGCCTGTGATGCTCGCTCCGACCACCCGCTGTCTATCACGGCTCCCAGCCGGCACTTGTCCACTCATCGCTACTGCCTCTCTCAGTGCATCCCAGGGTGTGATAGCCGCAGTGCTTTGGAGATACTACCACGACCGCAGTGGACCCGTGAGCAGTCTTTGCCTGGTATATTTGTTCATGCCTTGTGGTAACCAGCCCACAGAGTTTTATCATTTGGTACGAACAATTGTCTTCTTGTATTGTGGATCAATGTGATTGTCAGATACAATAAAAATCATCTTTTAATGCACCATGAAGCGCCCTCTCTCACCTTCTTTGTTTTATATATATATATATAAAACAAAGTTCTCGTTCTTTTTGCACCTTGATAAAGTGGCAATGGGCCACGAAACGTTGGTGAATCAAGCCTGACTGTGTTTTATTTTGTGAGTGCTGCCGTCCCCACTACATGCTGTATTCATCCCACTCCCACCGTGGAGTGTGATTTTGGCAGGCACTGTACTGGATTTAACCCTTCTTCTCCTGCTTGGGAATCATTGCCTTTTAGGAGTGCCGCACCTGTTGCAATATATATATATATATATATATATATATATATATATTTACAGTTGTGCTCATACGTTTACATACCTTAGCAGAATTTTTGATTTTCTGCCAATTTGTCAGAGAATATGAATGATAACTCACAGTAAACACAGTTGTTTGACAATAAATGGCTTCACCCATGAGTGAAAGAAAAGTTTGTGAGTTATTATTCATATTCAAATGGGCAGAAAATCGCTAATTCTTCTAGGGTATGTAAACTTATGAGCAGAACTGTATATATTGGGAACAGAGGGAAATGCACACTGTTCACAAATAACTTGTGGGTGCAGGGTCAGACAATAATGTATATATAGGACATTATTCTGGTTGAATCCCCAAATGCCGAACGCACGGCCGCCTGCCCCCTCTAGCATGCCGCGATCACCCGCACAGCTACAAATGGATGATTTGCATAATCATAGATTTCTCCAGCACTTGCAGATCTGAGACACCTCTGTGGAAATATATTGGAAAGATAGGTCAAGTAGTTAAGGGGAATGTTTTATTGGATGCTCTTAATGACCACTATTTGTATCAATTTATTGAAAATCCAATCAAGAATAATAATATCCTGGATCTCCTGATAAGCAATAATGGGGACATTCTGTCTAACATAACCACAAGGGAGACATTGGGGAACAGTGATCACAATATGGTCACATTTGATTTAAATTGTAACAAAGATAATTATATAGGAGCAACTAGGTCTTTAAATTATTTCATGAATTTTTTGCTTCGGTATTTACAAGGGAAGAATCTTCAGAGGTTCTATCACAGATTGAATGCTCAGCACTAGATTGCTCTCAAACTGTATGTTTGAGTGAGGAAATCAGCAAAAATAGATTACAGGACCTACAGTAAGTAGTAACAAATCTCCTGGTCCAGACGAAATACAAAAAGGGAGAAGAAACTAGTAAATCTCTTTTGTTGGGGCAACTGTTGTATGTTTGTTGTACAGAATTTTTAATGTAACTTTTAATGTTATCAATAATATGTGAAAATTAGTAATGAACCAAACAGACACACAACATTTAACATTCAATTACCAACAGGTCGATATAGTATTAGTGACAGTATGTGTGTTCCCCTTTATGTAAGGTCTATTAATAGTCACCTGTGGGGTGATAGTCACAATGTAGACACTGTAAATGTATAACCTGTGTGGTATCAGGAATATAGTTTGTGTGCCACAGGGGGGGGTAACCCAATATCCTGTGGGTAAAAATGCACACCTCAGGACACCATAAAGTGTTAGCCTGAGAGGTATCAGGAATATAGTTTATTTACCACAGAAAAGGTGTAACAATTTCCAGTGGACTAAATCACACCTATAACCAACCTTATAAAGTGCTGTGGGATCAATATAACAGTGTTATTCTTAATAAGGAGAGCATTTAGAAATAAAGCCCATGAATAAGTAATTAGTGGCACTCATATCTAGCGATGCCCTATTTAGACCAATGGGTTAAATAATTTGTGGCTATTTGATTCTACAAATAAAAAGTAATACTACTGTATGCTGTTTGTACTGGCAAACTCTGATGTCTGTATTCTTTGACAGCAGCTAAGTATCAAGCATGTATCACATAGAATCCAGGCAGTAACAGTAAAGGGGCATACACATGTAGAGATGTGTGCTAAGCAATTTTGCTAAGCTATTTAGGGTAGGTGATTTCCTGGTGTCCAAATCTCCAATGGGGAGCACATACAGTGGTAGTGGTTCAGAATTAAAGATTGCGATCAGAATCTCTCATTCTGTAAACACAGAGAGATTTGCAGTCACTTGCTAAGCAATTTGACTAGATTTTGACTGCATGCACTGACTTAGTTTGCAGGAGATATTTAATTTCTCGGGGCATACACACGCATAGATCTGTGCTTACTTTCTAAGCAATCTAGTCAGATTGGGTGAAAAGCACTCAGTTTTCTCATCTGAGCGTCTTTCAGCATGAAAGCCTCCCAGCATGTACGGGGAAAATGTTTGGGCAGCATTTTTCAGCCAAGCTATTTTCCCCATCATTGTGCACCATACACATTCTGGGCATAATGACCCAGTGTGTATTCACCTTAACAAATGTGGTTAGACATATTATTTTGTTGCAATCTTCACAGTGATAGTTTTGATAATGTGTAATAGTGTGCCCTGGTGCTGGAACAGCTGCTATGCTCCCAGCACCGGAGCAGCCGTGCCAGAGGGAGATGGAGCTGTGTCCTGTACAGGACACAGATCTCCCAAGTGCAGAGATCAGCTGTCTGATCCCTGTGACCATGGCTAGGCAGTGTCGGGTCTCCAGGGCCGGGACTAGTCTTTGGTTCCCGGCGCTGAAAGGGAAGCGGGGGTCGGCGAAGCGGCGGCGGACAGAGTGGGGCTTTGAATTTGGTGCCAATTCAGGAGCCAATCAGGGCTGCTGAATTGGCGGCCAATAGGAGATGGTCACGGCGAGCCAATCAGCGCTCGCCACTCTGTACTTGGCCCCGCCCCCAGCATCTGACTTCAGATGCCGCCGGGTGGTGGAAGAAGACAGTCTGATGGCAGAAAGGGAGCGCAGGTGCGCTCCTGAAGAGAGAAGACACCGGAGAAAGCAGAGAACGGCGGCAGACAAGAGTTCCGGCAGCCTTGGAAGAGGCCAAAAGACACCGGGATCAAGAAAGAAGATCTCCGGCGCCTTCTGCAGGAGGAGAATAAGCGGCGCCACCGCTGGCCAGGAGGGGTCAGCGACAGAAGAAAAGAAGATGGAGGCCGGATCCGGAGAGGCCAGCAGGGGTGGAAAGCAAAAAAGCTGATGAAGCTCCCCCCTGTGGCCTCTCCCAACAGCAGGTAGGTGGCCCTTGGGCCACCTACCCCCCCCCCCTCCACTGGACCACTGGGTCCTCCTGCCCACTAATTAAGCACTCCCAGCCTGTGGGCTTAATTTGTGGGCCACTAGGCCCTGATTCATATAGCTGGGCCCTTCTGGCCCTTTGCAGGTGGTCAGGCACTCCGGGCTCGAGGACCCTCCCCCTGAAGGCCCTGATTATTCAGGCATTAGGCCCGTTAGCATTTCAGGTGGGCCCTCCTGGCCCAAGGCTTCCCAACATAGCCGGGCGCTAGGCCCGTCGCACATATAGCCAGGCGCAAGGCCTGAGGCCCTGTTAGGCGGGCATGTTGCCCGGGGGGCTATAGATTCAGGCACTAGGTCTGTGGTTGCAGGAAAAGGCATTAGGCCTGAGAACAGATAGGAGGTTCTGCCCATTTTTTGTAAAGACTGGTGACCTTGGGCATTATACTGGCCACAATAGGCAGCATCAGGCGTGAGCATGTTATTCAGGCCCCTAGTCCTGCGTCTATTATCAGGCCACGGGGTCTGTGCCAAGGGTGATTTTCATCCTCTCCTAAGAAGTCCTGCCCCTAGTAAAGAAAGGGGGGACGGCTGTTCTCCCTACCCTGTCCCGAACGGCTGTTCAGAGGCAAAGGCGGCCTCAGGTGAGGGGTGAAGATAGAAAGGCGGTAAGTAGCCTCACTCCATATATGTGTTCTCAGTTACCCATGTTATTGGTTATGTGTTTGGTATAATGAAGGTTGTGTTGACATGTTAGTCAAGTTAGGTCAAGTTGTTAGTCCTTCGTGTTGTGGCGTAACAGCCTTAAGGTTCCTAGCATTATCTACTTCAGTGTGTGTGTGTGTAGTACCAGCGAGGCGAGGGTAGGTTAGCCAGTGTTGCGCTAGGAAAGGTTGGAGGATAGGGAGGTTTTCTGTCTTCTCCCATAGGTGCGGGTGAGCGTCCATCAAGGTAACCAGCTTGCAGGAGTGAGTATTTTTTCCATTTGTTTGTTTCCTCTTTCCCTGAACGCCGTCTTGGGGACTGCACATGGATGTGTGAGTCCCTTAACTAAACACCTAGGTGCGTGAGTGCCAATATGGGAAAAGAGGTGGCTGAGGCTCCCGCCAATGATGACCATTTACCCAGCCGGTGAAGGTCGCAGCCACCCATAACCCCCTCCACATTTAACCCTCTGTGAGTTGAACTGTGGAGCCTGCTTAACCACCCTTTTGTTCCTGACAGAACGGCAAAGAATACCGGGAGAGGAATTAATCGGGAAGAAGATCCATCGTATCTGGGTGCCAGAGATTTCCAGGACCATGGTTTGTCACAGCATGAAGGGGAGAGGGTGCAGCGCCAGGTAAGTGGTACAGAGACACATCACCGCCCCTACATCACTCTCACAGATGCTGCCTGGAAAAATAGCAGTAAATAGTTTACAGAAAGCAGTACATTAAGGCAAAGAGAAGCATAAATAAATAAATCATTAAGTAAATGTAGTACTTCTTTATTCTTAAAAAAATTTAGAGTGAATCTGCAGCAGTAAACTATATATGGATATAGGTTCGGGAGAAGGGGAGAGAAATATAAAGACTCCACAAAATGTAAGACCAAGAACCGCTGCTGCTGTTTGTCAGAATCGTCCAGATATCTGGACAACGAGTGAGCGAGTTGGTTAAATTGTATGCACAGAGTAACATGAAAAAGATCCCAGGCAACTGCTGTCTAGGTACGTGGATCAGACACCCTGGTTAATCTTAAGGGTCAGTGCAGGCTTGACTGACTCCATGGCACAAGATGAGAGTACCCAGATAGAAAGTATAAATGTTCAGGAAAGAACGTCTCTAGCTGGTGTGTCCGTGTGCTGCTGTTCCCCATGTGCTGCGGTGCATCGATGGGGAATGAACGTCAAGGGGCACTGATGTTGAAGACAGGTAGATTGGGTGGGTGGTGCCATGTGCAGCCCATAGCAGAAAAGTTCGGTTACTGCTGGTTACCTCTCCCAGAGCGCCAGAGAGTGATTTGGCTGCTTTGGCGTGCATGTCCTGTGTGCAACCACTCAATGTGGCATTAGGTTAGACAGATAACTGGGGGTTCATCAGTGTCCGGAGGAAATACACCCTAGGGTACTAAACAAATTGAGTTCTGTCATAACACTATCAGTAGATCTGATATTCAATGAATCAATAAACTCAGGGGTGGTACCAAGAGACTGGTGTATTGCTAACATAGTACCAATATGGAAGAAAAGTAGTAAAAATTGGGACACAGAGCTAACCTAACAGGACACATCCACCTACAAGCCACAGTCTCCTCCTAGACCGAGTTGAGCACACGGGCACTGCGAAGTCGACGGTGACGTCACCCAGGTTGGCTGCGATCTCGCGAGACCGGCCAAAAACCATGTCCCGTCCACACTGCCTGTGGAGCCGGGACATCGGAAGGCTGCTAGCGGCTGCTACAGCCTCTCCTCATCCAGACACAGCACGGACTACCCGCTGCGCATCTCTGCAAACAACTCACAGGGTAAGAGGTTAGTGAGCGGAACGCCGCTAACTGCCTGACTTTATTACAAAGACAGAGGCACAGCATAGACTTACTGAGACATAAACCAAGGAGGTTTATGGAAAAAGGGTTCCACTGACACCCTCATCACCGCCAGGGCTCATAACAGCACACTTACCTCTACCACAGAAGCATAGTACTTTCTCCCACAAGAACTTCCTGGGTTCACATTAACGCATGAGACCTAAACCACAGGAGGTTTATGGTAAAAGGGTTCCAATGAGACCCCCATCCCCGTAAGGGCTCATTGCAATCCCCCCCTCTTACCCCCTCATAACGACTCATGCTGTGAGACATAAACCACAGGATGTTTATGGTAAAAGGGCTCTGCTGAGACCCTCATTCCTGACCAGGGCTCCCAGCATCACCCACCAACACCTACAACGAACTGTAGTCACCCTCCAGGTCACAGACTGACCTTTCAGGCTAGGCACCTTGTATACTTTATAATTACCCACATTAAATGTATTTTTACCTTAACAGACTGCATTCCATATCATCTGTACACAGTCCATGCACACTAAGTGAGCGCATGACAATTCTCCCCTTTCTCTATTGATTAAATACTGGTTGCACAATCAGGGACAGAGAGAGTGGTGGTTACATCCCAGCTGGGGTAAGGTCCAAAGTGGAGTCCCACAAGATTCAATATTGGGACCTACCTGGTTTAATATATTAATTAATGATATAAGTAATGACATAGTGAGTAAGATTGCAAAAGTTGCGGACAACACGAAAGTGAGTAAGGAAATTAACCCAGGAGAGGATATACGTACACTGCAAATAAACTTAATTCAAATGGAAAGGTAGAAAATGCGGTTTAACATTGATATAAAATTAGGGTTCATCATAGATAATTAATTGAGTAATAGTGCACACAGCTCAAGTGTAGCAGCAAAAAGAGAAACAGGGTGACATTCTATGGGATGAGATGTGTGTTTTTTGGCGATTACTAGTTAAAAAAATGGCGACATCGCATTTTTCCTTGAAATCGCTTATTTAATAGGATGCGCTAAGGGCCGGATATCGCATATTCTGTGCGATAACTCATGCGTACTGAAAGTGTGGGAAAAAAATCGCACTTTTATCGCATCCAGATGTTTTCGTACAGAAAAGTATACAAATCGCTTATTTAATGTGATGCGTTTTCGTAAATCGCACTTTTAAGGAGTCTAATAATCGCACTTTTTCAGACCAGGTTCTGTTGGGCGATTTGGCCCAGAACTCACTTTGGATGTGGAAGTGCACAAATGGTTAATTTAAACACAGGTGGCCTCAATTTCACTCAGAAACAACCCTACATATATTTCAACATCATTAAGGACACCTGTGAGGGTTTGAGACATGGAGATTTTGCAGAGTGGTTTGGAGTTGCTGATTTGTGATGTGGCCCATTTGGAGGAGCTGTGCAGGAGGGAGGAAGCTGCGCACCAGATCCAGGTAGCCCCCCGACTACTGCGTACCCCACATATGTATCGTGCTAGGCTGTACCTGGACTCCCTCTCGAATCAACAGGTTGTGGGGATGTTTAGGCTGAACCGCAATAACCTGTTGGACTTATATGAGCAGGTGAGAGATTATTTGGACCCTTTCGGGGGAGGCAACTATGCAGTGTCTGGGCTGCAGAAATTAATGTGTACCCTCTGCTATTTGGCCACAGGCTCCACTCAGTCTGTGACCTTATGGTCCTTGGGGGTATCACAACCCACTTTCTCTAAGCATTTCACTCAAGTGTTACTTGCTTTAAAGAAGTTGTGGTGGACATACATCAGATTCCCACGTTCTGAGTTGGAGTGGCAGGACCACAAGGTGGCTTTCTATAGACTCAGCATTCCCTCACGTGCTGGGAGCTATAGACTGCACACACATTGGGATTAGGGCACCGCATGTGCGGGGATACGTCTATGTCAATCGGCGTGGGTGGCACTCTTTGAACATGCAGGTGGTATGTGATGCTCATCTCAAAATCCTAAGTGTAGTTGCAGGCTTCCCTGGGAACTGCCATGACGCCTATATTCTGAGGCACTCAGTCCTCTGCAACTGATTTAACCAACAACAAATGCCAGAGGGCTGGCTACTTGGTAAGTACATTTTTACATATTACCCTCTCTGTCCCTATTTGTACCTGCTCAAATGTGTGTGTTTCCAGTTTCACAAGCATATTGCTCTTGTCCCAGTGACTCCTGTTTGCACAATGCACATACCTTACCATATAAGGCAATAACTTCCTATCTTTGTTTTAGGTGACTCAGGATATGGGTGTGTTTCCTGGCTCATGACACCTTTGCGCTCCCCAGAGGGCCCTGCACAGCACCGGTATAATGAATCCCATATTGCAACCCGCAATGTGGTGGAGCGTACGTTTGGAGTATTGAAAAGTAGATTCTGGTGTTTGGACCGGTCATCGGGTACGCTGCTTTACCACCCAGCAAAAGTAGTGATGACCGTCCAGGCATGCTGCATGTTACACAACATAGCCCTGTCCCAACCAGGGTATGTGGAGGAGGAACATATAGCAGTCATGCAGGAAGCCCAACCTACCACAGCTTGGGTATTGAGGGGTACGGAGAGGGGGAATCTGGTGCGTACAGAGATCATCAGGCGTTACTTTTCTGGTAAGCACATGTGGCTTGTATTCCAATATGTACCTTTGCTGTAAGTGTACTCACAAACAAAAGATTTAGCAATACCATCTGTTTCCACCCACATTTAGCCTAATACACAGAGCCCAACGGATGCAGCTGGTGGTGCTGACCTATCCCTTGCTGTAATCAACCTTGTAAGTACATTTGCAACATGTATGAATGAATCTTGCTCTAAAACATGGCTCATCTGGTGTTGTGGAACTACACGTCCCAGCATGCCCTGACACACTATAACCATTACAGTCAAAACAATGAGTGCCAGAGCTTGCTGGAATATGTAGTTCCACAACCTTTGACGGGCCAGGAGTTACACAACACTACTTTTCAGCAATCCCATGCCCATATACCATTACACTATGTCATATTTCACACAACAATTGATTTAAAAATAATACACAGACAAAATGGAATGCGTTTAGACATTTTTACTGCAGTATAGTATGTCATAAACAACCTGCATTTTTGTCACTCAAACATTCGTACTGTCGGGGGATGTAACAAGATCAATTGCATATTAGATGCTAATAAACAATGTAAAAAATAAAGAAATTATTTTTTGGCACCATCAGCCCACGCAAAACCAACTTATGAACCTGCACCCAGGCCACCCCGGGTCCTAATACTCCGACGGGGTGGGGAAGTGGGCGAGCCACTTACTGGGGTGCTAGATACACTACTCAGTGTAGATGCTGGTGCACCTATGACATCGACCTCCATTTGCTGAATTTGTGCCTGCATACCTATTAAGGCATTGGTCTGCGCAGTACACGATTGGCTTTGTGCAACTATACTTTGCGCAAGCTGCCAATATGGCAATTCTGTTCCCTTACAGCAGAAGTAAGATCTGCAAAATGCTATTAGTCATGCGCACATGAGTACCTACACCAACCAGTACACTCCTTGAAATTTTTCTTAATTGCAGAAAAGTGTGACGCATGTACCCCTGGATGTTCCCTATTTGCAGGCTTTGGGAGGCCATAAACTCAATTTGTTTCTCCTTGAAATTTAACAAGGAGTTAGCTACTTGTGCAGCAGAAGCTGCTGTATGGGGTGTGTTTGTGGGTGGGGGTGGGTTGGGAGTCACCCCACTTGGGGGACGATCACTCTGTGATGACGTCTGTATTTCCTCCTCAGCCGCAAAGGTCTCCACGGGTTCTAGAATGATGTCCATTTCGTCCAGCATCATAACAGAGGATTCTGTTGGTTATGTTTCTAGTTGTACAGTACCTGTGGATACAGATGAAGAGGTAAGTACTGATGCATATATAGGCCAGTCTCTCTTCAGTACTGTTTTTGAAAGGGCTTGAGATGCTGAACGCACATACCTAGGGGTATTATGTACTTACACATGTACCCCGATACTGCATGTAACATTGACATTAATACTAGTGAGATGGCTAGGTCAGATTACATTCATTTCCATTGCAATGTAGCAGCAGGAGATGAATGTAGTGTGAGATATTGTTGATTTGATATGGGTGTGTGTACTGTATGTGTAATGGCCTGTTTTTTGTTCCTTTACCTGCTTCCACAGATTCTGCTCCAACTGGCCTTCTTTTCTGTGATGCGTGAGCACTTCGGGATGGACAATCTGTGAAAGAAAAGATGGGCAGCCATTATCTACCTTGCAATTGATAAGCATTTATGCCAAATATGCATTGAAATGACATTACTGGACAAAACTTTCTTTGGTTAAGGACTACATTATTTAGTCCCCACATTATTTGACATGTTTTACACTTGAAATTTGCTTAAATTATTATTAAACTATTTGACACATTACAACTGGTGCAAAATCTGTGTTATGTAGGCGTGGCAGCTAAACCACCAGAACACCAATGTTTTTGGGCCACATACATGTTAAGCTGCTAGAAAGAATGTTAAAGTGTTGATCAATATCAGCAGTTGTGGAACAGCATTATGACCAATTTGAAAGTAGGAGCAGGCAATTTTTTTTGCCTGACCTTGCTGGGCTATGTAGTTCCATAGCACTTTACTTAGAATAACAATACAAGTGAACATTACAGTTTAAAAACATTGGCATGTATGTTTAAGATTGCATGTGGTCACACTTACCAGCTATGGGTTGCGTCGTCGGCCTATCGGTATCCGCGACGTGCATTCCAGGCAGGACCTCAGGGGGTATGATTCTTTTTAACTTGACCTCATAGGACGCTTAGCAGACAGTGCTGGGGCTTCCTCCGCCAGTCTTGGTGGCCTCCTCCAACTCCAGGGCCATTTTACTTTTGAGGTGTCTCTTTATATCGTTGAACCTCTTCTTCACGTTTCTGACCAGGCGCTTGTGCTGACTTACAGCGTTCACCGCCTGGGTGATGTCCTTCCACATAGCCCTTTTCCGCTGTGCAGTACTCTTGTGGTGACTTTTCCCCAGTTAGCGGTCAAACGGATATGATAGCCCGGACAAGCGCAGCATTTTCCTCGTAGGAGAATCTCACCTTTCTGCCACTTTTTGTGCGGCCAGCTTCTAACTCCTCCTCCTCCTCCTCAATTTCTACTCCAGCCATGTACCCCTCCTCCTCCATGCCAGTGTCTTCCTCCTCCTCACGTCCATCTTTCTCCACCTCTGACATGTGGCCCTCCTGCAGCTGCTCTGGAGTATGGAATAGGTCCTGGGTATAGGATGGGGATGCCAGCGGATCCTCCACCTCCTCCTGCTGGGGCTGGTCCACCAGTGCCTGGTATGGGGCTGGCCTTGCTGTGGCCATGCTGCCTGCCTCACTGCTGCCACTACCTGTAATGGAGGATGACCTCAGCAGTCCTCTGCTGCCTCTCCCACTGGTTCCTCTTGGCTGGCTGCTGCCACTGCCTCCTCTGCCACTGCTCCCTCTGCCACTGCTCCCTCTGCCACTCCTCACTCTGCCACCAACACCTCTTCCTCTGCTCACACTGCCACTGCTCCTCTCCATGTTCCTTACTTCCTATCAAAGAGTGAAATGGCGCCAGTGCCCCTTTATATAGGGGGTGTGATGCATAATGGAGGGGACAGAGGTGGGCCAATAGGTTAGGGGGTTCTTAATCATGCGGAGACAGTCTTGTAAATCGCACTCCATTTGGTCCAAAACTCGCACATGACCGGCGGAAGAAATCGCACTTTTATGTGTCATAAAATCGCACCACTTCGCTGCAAATCGCACTACATCGCACTTTTCAGCCTCCAAAGCGCATCCCATTAAATATGCGATTTATTACAAAAAAATGCGATTTCAGAAAGTGCGAAGAGTGGCGATGTGGAGCGAGATAAAAAAATGCGCTTTTATCTCATACCATAGAATGTCACCCACAGTGTTTGAGAGGAGATATGATTAGCATGTTCAAATACAGGTTTGGGAATCATATTGAACTAAGAGATGATTTGTTCACTAACAGGCCTATACTAAGGACACGCGGGCATGTACTGAGGCTCAAGGAAAATACAATTCGTACTGAATTAAGAACAGGATTATTCATCATTAGAGCAGTAAAATTCTGGAACTCATTGCCGGTGGGGGTTACAAGAAAAATAGGTTGAACTTGATGGACTAACATCTTTTTCAACCTTACTTACTATGTTACTATGTATGCCTTGGCACCCACGGCTGTGTACACTTAGCTGATAGCATTAGAGTGTAACATTTAGAAATAATAATGTCTTTTGTACATAGAACTACAGGTCCCAGCAAGCCTCCGCTGCATGCTGGTACTTGGAGAACCACAAGTGCCAGCATGTATAGTATTAAAAGGCACGCTGGTACCTGTGGTCCCAATACAAAAATATTTAAACAAGACAGTATGCACACCATAAAAAGTTAAAGTTTATTAAACACACTTGCACACTTGCACACACACACACACACACACACACACACACACACACACACACACACACACACACACACACACACACACAGACACATACTTATCTACTTACATCCCCTGTAGCCTTCCTCTCTCTCTCTTCTCCAGTAGAATTCACCATAACATGTAAAAAACCTCCCATGTCCAGGTGTATTCATGGGCGGATTTAGGGGGGGGGGGGCACCCAGGCATGTCATTTATGATATATATATATATATTTTTATATACATTTAATTTGATGGAGGCAGCTGCACAGTCAGGGTCCACCAGGATGAGACTGCTGTTTTCAGCTATCAGCGACAGCACTGACCTACGTGCAATGAGTCGGGCTGGTGCAGGAGGCAGGGAAACCGCTACTGCTTCAGTTCCTGCCATACACCAGCACCACGGCCAAGCAGCACCAGCAGCCACATCTGGCGGGCTGCAGCAGGAGGCAAGAAGGGAGAAAGCTTCTTTCTTTATGACCTTCCCCCCCAACATGAAGAGGCGCTGATATAGAGAAGTCGAGGAATGGTGCACGGCCACATAAAAAAAACGCACACCACTTCTTCTTTGCAGCGGCGCAACCCCTCCCTCATGTATTCTGGCAGCTTCTGCCAGCCTGGCTAGCCTTGGCAGAACAGCTCCAGGCTGGTAGTGTGTGCTGGCATGTATCCCTCTGTGCTGTGGGAAGTATCCCTCAGTGCTGTGTGCAAGTGAGGAAGAAAGGTCTGTGGCTGCGGCTGTGTAACAAACTAGAGATGGTACACGCAGCTCCTGGCCACCGCTTGTGATCCTAGACATGAGCAAGCACTGGGGCGAGAGACTGGAGGATGCAGCAGTGCTGTACATTTTCTGCTGGGCAAGCAATGAGCATTTAACCCTTGGGGTACAAGCAGGTAAACACCCTGTAGGCAATGATCATGTAACCCCCCCCCCCCCCAGGCAACAGCAACAAGCATATAATAAATACCCCATGACAACAAGCATTTAACCCCTGGGCAACAAGCATGTGATCCAGCACAGCAACAAGCATGGTGCACGTAACCCCTATCATTGAGCAAGAAACCTCTGGCAATGAGCATGCAACCCCTGGCAATGAGCATGTAGGTAAGCTGCACCTATGTAGCATAATATGTAATAGGCATTATGGTGGGAGGTATAATATGTAGGGACATTATGGGGTGTGGTATAATATTTAATAGGCATTATGTGTAATCGGCATTACGGCATGTGGTATAATATATTATGACCATTACGGCATGTGGTTTATAATGTAATGGGCAATATGATGTGTGGCATAATGTCTAATGGGCATTATGGCATATAGTTAAAAGTGGAATGGGCATGACGGGGTCTGGTGTAATGGACATTATGGCATGTGGTGTAATGGGTATTATGGTGTGTGGCCTAATGTGTAGTAGGCATTACGATGTGTGGCATAATATGTAGTAGGCATTGTGATGTGTGGCATAATGTGTAGTAGGCATTATAGTTTGTAGCATAATGTGTAGTAGGCTTTACGGTGTCTGTCATAATGTGTAGTAGGCATTGCGATGTACATTTTTAACACTTGCCTTCGGTGCGCACTGTGCATTTTTTTGGGTGTGTGTATCGACTTGGATGGTGGTTTTGTCAGATTTGTAGTGAGGGAAGTGATACTCTCACTCCATGTAACTGGTGGGGTCAAAGGGGTTACTCTCAATCGCTATGTTATGATTAAGGGGTAGTTACTCTCACTCGCCAAGGTTGGGCAGTTTTAATGAAGTGGTACTCCGATTGAAAATTATCAGTGGCTGTAGCTCTCAGGTGAGGCTGTTTGCAGCAGCCATTATATGGCACTTTTTGCCACCAATACTCCCACCCCTTCTAGTGCTTGAGGGGATGGGGAGCCCCCAGAAATATCAGTGTATTCAGCCCCAAGGTTTCCATTGCTGGCCCTGTCCACACCTCTGCTGTGTAACCATCTCCTTGTGTGGGAACTGGCTAAATACTGGCTTAATACTGCTATCGGTACTTGTGGATTATCACGACTCCCACGATGTGCATCGCATAGCAAAAAAACGCATCGCATGCGATCGCATGCAATCGCATCGCATGCGATCGCATCGCATGCAATTTGATCGCATGCGATCACATGCGTTTTTTTAACAGAAAAGCATCCAAATGCATTGAAATTTGTATCAAACATGTTCAATGGCCCCCAAATGTCATTTTTGAGGCTGTACCACCCTCACTATCAACGCGAACCCGAAGCGTGGCGAGCGCAGCTCGCCCGCGAGGGGCGGCAGTACGCGTCCTACGACCTTTTCATCCCCCACTATCCACGTCGGCGTGGAGTTGAGAATAGAAAGTGTGGCGAGCGCAGCGAGCCTCCGAGCCCGAAGCGTGGCGAGCGCAGCGAGCCCCGCGAGGGGACACGAATACCTTCACAGGTATACGTGTCCCCTCGTGGGCTTCACAGGTGTCCGCTGCGCTCGCCACGCTTCAGGCTCGGTGGCTCACTGCGCTCTCCACACTTTCTATTCTCAACTCCACGCCGACGTGGATAGTGGGGGTATGAAAAGGTCGTAGGACGCGTACCGCCGCCCCTCGCGGGCTCGCCACGCTTCGGGTTCGCATTGATAGTGGGGGCGGTACAGCCTCAAAAATGACATTTGGTGGCCATTGAACATGGAAAGAAAGGTTTGTGAATTTGAAAATACAGCGCTCAAGGTGACAATATGTAAATAATGAACAATACTTATGCTCATAAAGGTACTGGTTTAACTGGTTTCACAGAGTATAGTACCAAGTTGTAGAGTCATCTGGTTCTCCCCTAGTGATGAAACAGGGGAGACACAATACAACAAAACATAGTGCAGATCAATTGGATAAAAAGAATTTAATACAATAGTTGCACTTACAATAAAGTGACTTTGGTAAAAGCACAAGACAAGTGATCCTTGGGGCAATACAGCAGACAGATGGATTAGAGTCCTCAGGTCCTGGGTTCCCCGTTTCCGGAAACAGACAGCCACAGTCCTTCGGGTCCACGCCGCACAGCCCTTCACGATGCACTGGTCCAAAATAAAACTTGGTAGCACGCTAGACGCGTTTCGGATCAAAGTCCTTCATCAGCAGCGTGCTGAAATAGTGTCCAAGTACAGGTATATATACCTGCAGGCAGCTGTACACAATCGCCGCTAATCGGCGTGTGATTTCCGACTTCCGGGTGAACCAAAATGGCGATGCGTTCCAAATCCCGGATATGCATTCCAAATGGCCGGATGTGCGTCACCACCGGTGACATGAATAGACGGAGCCTCCTATATTCAGATCCCCTATTACCCGCTCTGTAGAAGTTAAGTTCCTAGTAACATTGGAAGGTATTAGGCTTTACACCACGCCGCAAATACCGGAAGTATCTGCGTGTCACTCGTTACCCAGGGCGCTGTTTGCGTTCCAAAAAAATACCAAAAATAAGGGGTATGTTTATACGGAAGTCGGATATCATTCACAGCGGAGAGATATGGTTAAAACAAGATGTCTCCAATAAAATCTGTAGAGAAAATAAAAAACAATTAAAATATGCAATGATCAACATTTCTGCCTCCACCAAATAGAGGAATAAAAAGAGAGATAAAGTGCAATGCTAAGAGAGAAAGGGTTTCAACTCAAATTCAGTATTTAAACCCTTTGGGACTTGTGTCCCAAGGCGATGTATCCAGGACCTGAGGACTCTAATCCATCTGTCTGCTGTATTGCCCCAAGGATCACTTGTCTTGTGCTTTTACCAAAGTCACTTTGGCCCTTATTCTGATCGGTGCGGCCCGATCAGAATATGCGGCCGCAACCGTGCAGGCGAATCCCCGCCTTCCATACGGATCGCCACCTGCCGTCCGTATGCGGATATGTGGCGATCCGCATGAAATTGGACGGGGATACGCCTCCTCCGTCTTGGGAGCAGCCCCTGCATTCGATGGTCGCCGAACATCGAATGCAGGGCCGCACGCTCCACCAGGTCCCGCAACACAAGACCACACGGACACTTGTCCGTGTGAAATCATGTATGGGGGCGGGCAGCTGACATCCGGCGATGTCAGATGCCCGCCCCGTACCCACGCGTCACGGCCTCATTACCATGCATACGCCCCGCGTTTGCATGGGAACGCCCATGAAACGCGGGGCGTATGCATAGGGTAATGAGGCTAAGTAGCCCCTCACGCCCCTCTACGCCCCCTGTGCGGCGTATAAAGAATCCGTGCGGCGAAATCGCCTGCACATGCGCAGAGTGACCTCTGCACATGCGCAGACGATCAACATCGGCGGTCCGTCCGCATGCGGGAATTTCCGCACCGATCAGAATAAGGGCCTATGTTTTGTTGTATTGTGTCTCCCCTGTTTCATCACTAGGGGAGAACCAGATAACTCTACAACTTGGTACTATACTCTGTGAAACCAGTTAAACCAGTACCTTTATGAGCATAAGTATTGTTCATTATTTACATATTGTCACCTTGAGCGCTGTTTTTTCAAATTCACAAACCTTTCTTTCCATATTGTCTTATTGTCAGTAGTTACAGGTGTTATTCTACTGTGTGAATTTGTGTATAGCTGCACGAGGTACTTTATTGCGCACCGTTTGGTTGAGACCTTCTTGTATTCTATATCTGGGCCATTGAACATGTTTGATACTAATTTTAATGCATTTGGATTCTTTTCTGTTAAAAAAACGCATGCGATCGCATGCGATCAATTCGCATGCGATGCGATCTCATGCGATTTTGTAAAAATTGGTGCAAAAATCGCATACAATCGCATGCCATCGCATGCCACTATATATGGCATGCGATGGCATGCGATGGCAGCCGTGATAATCCACAAGTACCCTGCTATCTATCAGGGTGTGATTTTAGGGGCACCAAAATTAAATTTTGTTTTGCCCCCACCTAAAAACATTCTGATGCCCCTGCTCCCTGCTGTGCCAGGCTGCTCTGACGGAGCAGAGAAGCAGACTATCAGGATTGCTACTCCAGGGGAAGTAGATAATAGGTCAGCTGCATGTGGAGAGGAAAAATATAAAATTACTGTAATGGGGTGGTGGATATTGTAGGGGGTGTAATTATTATCACCTTGTCACTTGTTTGACCTGTCCCTGCACACACACTCGCCCTGTCCCCTGCCTGACTTATCCTTGCACACACTCACCTTGTCACTTGCCTGACCTGTCCTCGTACACACACTTACCCTGTCCCCTGCCTGACTTGTCCTCGCACACACTCACCTTGTCAGTTGCCTAACCTGTCCCCACATACACTCACCCTACACCCTGCCTGACTTGTCCCCACACACACTCACCCTGTCCCCTGCCTGACATGTCCCCGCAAACACTCTGTCCCAGAACACACTCACCCTGTGAGTGTGCCTACTAAAAATATGGCATTTGTATGGCATTCCCCATGCCCCTTGTTACAATGCAACACTCAGTTTCCAAAAAAACAAAAACATGCCCTCCTTCCTTGCACTCCCATCTGCTGTCTTTTATTATGGTGCCCCCCCCCGTCAATTTGTTCAGTATCCATCCTTGGGTGTATTCCAGTGTAGTTCCATCCTCTTTGTTCTAGTAGACATCCAGATGTAAGCAGACCACACAGATGTAGACCTATGTGTGTACACATACAGTAGGCCTCCTTTCCAGATTGCCAACCTCACTGACTAATCAGGGAGTGATACGGACCCTTTTACATTTGACCTAAATAATTATGAACTTAGAATTTAATCAGCAATGTTGGATAATAAGTTCCAAGAAATAAACATCCTACCCAGTGCTTAAAGTGATTCTGATGAGGAGGTGGAACTCCCCCCCCCCCCCCCCCATATGTCACAGCCAGGGTGGTGCTAGGGCGTTCAGCACCCCTCTGCAAGCTCTACATTTATGGCCCATCTCACATACCCATGAAAAGAATAATGTGGCCACATAATGCCACCCTTAATGCAAATTATGCCCCACAGTGCAAATCAATCCAACAGGCCAAAAGCCAGGATAGATCGAAAAAATTTAGGGCATGGCTTTGTGGGACAGGGGATTATGCACACTATATTTCTTATTACACATTATGCCACACATCATAATGCCCATTACACAATATGCCACAAAGAGGTAATACCATTACATATTATGCCACATAAGTGCCACTTACCTACATGTTTATTGCTAGGGTTTTCTTGCTGGATGCCAAGGTTACATGCTCAGTGCCAGGGGTTTCTTGCTTGTTGCCAATGGTTTCTGGCACAGTACCAGGAGATACATGCATGGTGCCAGGGGTAACATGCTCCGTGCCAGGGGTAACATGCACGGTGCCAGGGGAAACATGGTACTGTACTCATAGGTATAGAAGTCTACATATCTGGGCTCTTGCTTGGGTTCATACCAGGGGTAACATGCTACCAGCCAGGGGTTAAATGTAGGGTGCCAGGACTTACAGGCACTGCACACACTGTACTCATAGGTATAGAAGTCTCCATCTCTGTCGGCTCTTGCTTGGGTTCATACCAGGGGTTGGTAACATGCTATGTGTATTAAGAAGACAGCTGAGCAGATTGGTGGAAACCCGGTTGTCTCAGTTCCATCTGTCTGTGACTCCACTGTGTCTGTCCCTGCCTGCAGCTTTGCTATAAGAGAGCCTGATATAAAAGAACTGCTGTGTCTGTCCCTGCCTTCAGCTTTGCTATAAAAGAGACAGCCGGGCAGGGTGATGTAAACCCGGGTGTCTTTCACATGTCACGGGGTCATGTGCTGCAGGCAGGGTCAAACACAGTTGGGCTGTTAGGACTCGGGGTCCCATGGGTGCATGGATTCCCAGCGTCCTGTACCCGAAGGCGAGGTCCCCGGCACCTCGGCGATAAAGGGGCAGCCCGGTCTTCACGCTGACTTGCGGTGTCTGTGCGCCGGACATACAGGGTTGCCTAGCAACCAGTCCGGAGCACGGCTTCCGGGAGTTCAGGAACTCTATACGCTAGCAGCCAGGACGCTCTCATACTCGCACCCTCAGCCAGCTGGGTTTATTGAGTGGCTACGGGCTGGCCTCCTGACGCCACTCTCATTGGCTGGGCCTCTTCTTTTAAGCAGTCTGGGAAGTTTCCCAGATGCCGGTGATAATCATCCTGTGCCTTATGTTGGATTCCTGCAGGGACGTGCTGCTGCTTCCTATCTGCGTGAGCCTGCTGACCGTGTGAACACCTTGGGACTAGTATCTTCTTTCTTCTACCCGATGTCGTGAGTAGCCTGAGGCTGCAGTTAGGTTGCCACTTGCATGTCAGTTACCCTAGTGGAGGTTGGGCATTATTCCTCCCTTTGGTTTGTGTGGGGTTAATCCCTTAAAGTTGTGCAGAGAACAACTTTACTGTTTTGCGACGAGGTCGCTTGGTTTTTGGTTGCGACGGAGTCGCAGTATTTACTATATTGTTTGTGACGAGGTCACTTGGTTTCAGTTGCGACGGTTTCCACCGTATCAATTATCCTCCTTCCCATACTTGTGTAATTACTGGGATTTATACTGTAGCGTTATCCTCCTTAGCTGGGGTTTTAGGTTATTTAGATTCTCCTCTTGGTGGTCGCTGTGGGCTTGTCACATCATAACACCTGGCTGCACCGGAGCTAGGGCGGGCTTAACTCACCCTTTCAAACGTGGCGGCTACAGGTGAAGCCTAGCATCCCGCAGCCAATGGCCACCTGTCAGCGAGAGCCAATAGAGTCAGGCTAGAGGATAGCGTCACGGGTCAGTTCAAGTTGGCATTAAGTTACCAGAGTTACTCCCTGGATCGTAACAGGGGCAAGGTGACTGGACGGTGGTGGAACCGTTCCACCTCCAATATGGAACTGGCGGAACACATTTCCGCCCCATTTCGGCTCACTTTAACCCCTAATCCTACCTATTAAGATACTAGGCATACTAGAGTACACTACATAGGTTACACTGGGTGAAATACGCAGTGCCTGGTGTACATTGTACACATTATATCTCAGTAGAGGCAGACTCCCTGCCTATTCCACTGCTATGTTAACAGCATTGTAGGTATGGACAGACTCCCAAACACTGACAAAGGGGCAGACTAGATGGGCCAAGTGGTTCTTATCTGCTATCAAATTCTATGTTTCTGACCTTCCATTGCCCTTCAACGGCCATCTCCAACACCATTGCAGGCCCTGGGCAAAGCAATGCATTGGGGCCCCTACCCACCCATTCTTGCAAATTAATTAAAATAATAACCTGTAGTCCGACACTGTCTCTTCAAATGCTTACAGTATGCAATCAGCATTCTGACAGTCATTCACTGTCTGGTTGCAGACTGGGAGCCAGTGTGTCATTCACAATCAAAGCAGTCAAACAGCACCCATTACCTGCCTCCCGATAAGCTCCGGAGGCACTCACCTGGGACAAATGCGCTGGTCCAGAATGCCTCTGCTTAAAGGCCCCTAGAATTAAGGAACCCATGGCATCTGCCAAGTGAGCCCATACGTTTAGATGACGCTGGCCCCTTTTCATCATTCCTTATTCCTTCTCCTCATCCAGGCGGCTGTGGCATTTGTACATTAGGTACTTGTGTATTTTGGTGGCGCCCATCGCATTGCATACCATAAGGCATACGATGGTATGCGATGCGACGCGATATCGCGCGATATTGTACAATGCCATACAATTTTAAAATTGTATGACATTGTATATGGCATACAATGCCATACAATGCGATGCGATGCGATTAAACATTGTACAATATATACAGTAGGGCGGAGTGAAAAAACTGAAATTGAGAAATTCAAAATCGGCTAGTGTGGAAAAGTTGTGACTTGACCTGAATAAGAAACGTGCAAAAGCATTTTGATCTTAATCAATATCTTCTGTTCTGGCAAGAGGCCTGAAGTTTCACTTTTTTGGTGAAAATGACGAAAACTATGAAGATGCTCCGATCTAGTTAAAATTATGTCAGGATGTCTTAGAGTGGTTCATTAATATACTTTAGCATAGTAAAAGAGAGTACGAGATTGTCCTAGTGCAAAGTGAATGACTTTGGTTGGAGAAAAAATCCCTAATAATTGACCCATTTTCATGGTCACAATTGTGAATATTGTGTGTTTTCTCCTGAACGTGTTTATAATAGAAGAAGCACAAATACTCTAAATGGAATTTCGGTGACACTGTGTGAAATATAACACTGCATAATGGCCCTTAATCAGACCTGATCGCAGTACAAATTTGTTCTCAAAATGGGCAAAACAAATGCTGCATTGCAGGTGGGGCAGATGTAACGTGCTGAGAGAGTTAAATTTGGGTGGGGTGTGTTGAAACTGAAATCTAAATTACAGTGTAAAAATAATGCAGCCGGTATTTACCTTGCACAGAAACAAAATAACTCACACAAATCTAAAGGTGGCCATACATCTACAGATCGATTGTCAGATTGGGCCGGTTGGAACAAACAGCTGGTAATATCTGAATGACAGTTTTTCAGCATTTCAAAGCAAATGGTCAACTGTCATTTGCTCTCATCTTTTACCAGGATTTTGTTCCAACCAGACAGATCGGACAATAAATCTGTAGATGTATGGCCACCTTAAATCTCTCTGCACATGTTACATCTGCCCCACCTGCAGTCCAGCATTTTTTTTGCCCATTTTGAGAACAAATTTGTACTGCGATCAGGTCTGATTAAGGGCCACTATGCAGTGTTATATTTCACACAGTGTCACTGAACTACATGAAATTGTAAAGCGCAACAGAATCTGCTGAGCTATATAAGAAACTGTAAATAAACAAATACATTGATTCAAAAAATTACAGGTTAATCATTCTATGAGTGGTGTCCAGCAGTACATATATGCCAATCACTGTGTTAATTTCTAGGCAGCAGGGCCGTCTTAACAGCAGTGTGGGCACCTGGGCAAAGCAATGCACTGGGGCCCTTACCCATTTTCCCCTCCTAGGGGTGGGGGGTGCTATCAGCAGCAGCTGTGATGTCCCATGGGTGGTAGGGGGTGCTCTATCTTTCATTCAACATGTAGGACCTGGAGCAGTAACTTCTGCTAATTATTCCTATACTGCACAGGTGGTGGGAGGGTGAACACTAACGTGTGGAGGGGGGCACTGAGCTGTATGAAGGGTCCCTTGTAAATTACTTCCAGGGAGGTAGGGGGTGTTTTATACACAGGGGATGGTTGGATAATGGAGTGGGCTTAATATTCGGCATTTTCCGGTGGAAGGGTAGCTTGTTTGACTGCAGATATCGCCATTATCTGGAAATAGATTTCTTAGCCTAGTATAAAAACCTAGAGTCCCAACTTTCAGGAGGTGCTGGGAACTTGGGTATCAGAGATCAGGAGCCAGAGCAATCCATTGACAAAAATATAAAACTACACCAGACGTTTGGAGCTGGAGCAGGGACCGGCTGCTTGAAGGCTGATATCTCTGGTTCTGGGCATGATAGAGACAAGCCGCTAGTGTCAGAGAGAACCTGAGAAATATGACTGGAAATTGTAATTAACAGGTCGGATGTCTACTGCTGCTTTGAAGTTGGATATCTGCAGTTCCCCAGGGCCGATTTTCAAAATTCTGGTATACCTGGAAAAAGGGGATCCTCAGCTATCAACATAGAGCCCTTATACGCCTGGGTCCCTGGGCAAGTGCCCATTAAGCCCATACAAAAAGACGGCCCTGCTAGGCAGGATTGATCAGCAATACTTATTACAGCATAATGCACTTTAATGTATTTAACTGTTAATATATTGGCTTATCTTTGGCATAATTATATGCTGTAATGCAGCTGCAGGTGTGGCAGATGTAACATGTGCAGAGGGAGTTAATGTGGCCATACATCTACAGATTTATTGTCCGATCTGTCTGTTTGGAACAAAATACTGGTAATGGATGCTTTGAAATGCTGATACTTTGCTTTGAAATGCTGGAAAACTGCCAAAAACTGTCATTCAGATATTACCAGGTATTTGTTCCAACCAGCCAGATCTGACAATCGATCTGTAGATGTATGGCCACCTTTAGATTTGTGTTGAGTTATTTTGTTTCTGTGCAGGGTAAATACCTGCTGCATTATTTTTACACTGCAATTTAGATTTCAGTTTCAACACACCCCACCCAAATTTAACTCTCTCTGCACGTTACATCTGCCCCACCTGCAATGCAGCATTTGTTTTGCCCATTTTGAAAACAAATTTGTACTGCGATCAGGTCTGATTAAGGGCCATTATGCAGTGTTATATTTCACACAGTGTCACTGAAATTCCATTTAGTGTATTTGTGCTTCTTCTATTATAAACACGTTCAGGAGAAAACACACAATATTCACAATTGTGATCATGAAAATGGGTCAATTATTAGGGATTTTTTCTCCCGCAAGTCAGTCACTTTGCACTAGGACAAGCTCGTACTGTTTTTTACTATGCTAAAGTATATTAATGAACCACTCTAAGACATCCTGACATAATTATAACTAGATTGGAGCATCTTCATAGGTTTCGTTATTTTCACCTAAAAAGTGAAACTTTAGGCCTCTTGCCAGAACAGAAGATGTTGACTCAGATCAAAATGCTTTTGCACGTTTCTTATTCAGGTCAATTCACAACTTTCCCACACAAGCCGATTTTTAATTTCTCAATTTCAGTTTTTTCACTCCGCCCTAATATACAGTACTGTATGCACTGCAGAATGTGTGCTAATGTCTACTACATGTATTTCTTATTTGATTGATTAATCCTTACTGCCACAATTTAATAGAAACAGCCATTATAAAAATATCTGTATTTACTTTTTTGCCACAAACTATAAGTATTCTAAACAAAAAATGTTTTCTCTTTTCTTTAGGTCTATAGCAAAGATATCAGTATTACACAGGGGCGGAGCAGTAAGGAAACCCGGCCCGGGAAACAACTGGAAGCAGCCTGGGGGGGGGGGGGGGGGGGTTGTTACTACTACTGCCCAGACGGGGGGGGGGGGGTTGTTACCGCTACTGCCCAAGGGGTGTGTGTGAAATAACGCTACTGCCCTCGGCGCGTGGTAGCGCTACTGCTCGGTGGGTGTAGGTGGTGGAAACGCTACTGCCCGGGGGGTAGGGGAGGGGTGGAAACACTACTGACCATGGAGGGAGAGGGGCTCCACGCAGGTTCCATGATCCATCCGTGCTGCAGCTGCTTCCAACGTTACTGAACAGCGACCAGCAGCCGCATCCTGGTCACAAAGGGCAGCACAGCCCTAATCAAATATGGCCACTGCATATATTCCCCGCAGGATGACCCCAGCACCGGCCCTGGTAGAACAGTCGGTGGCCCAGGCAGGGGGAAATCTGCACCGGCCCAACGGGATATGGCCCGGATTCCTGGTGGGCCAATCCGCCCCTGGTATTAGATTTACTGTATGAGTATTTCAGATAAACACTGTTTCAACACAATGCATGGCGAGCCTGTTTATGGAGCAGTGTACAGAAACTCTAAACACTTTGAGCGATGAAACTTACATCTACTGTGCCGCTAATTCCCCAAGGTGATATATTCTAACTCTGCAGCCAGGTATAATGCATCTAATACTTGTACATAATTGTGCATTATTAGATGATAAATTCTACTATTACACACAAACAAGACTACGAAATAACAAAGTATCACATTATTCTTTATAATAGGCCAATGTTCTAATAAAACATAGTGAGCTGTGAATGCTTTATTTAGAATAAATGAATTGTCAGATAGGGGTGAATCATTGTGAAGGAACAGCTCAAGAAACAAATATCGATAGCATGAGTATTGTGATATTCGGACCTTTAACTGTTCACATAATTATTACTTATTATTTATTTACATATTCTTATATAGCGCAGCAGATTCTGTTGTGCTTTACAATGGTAATGGGCCCTATTCAGACCTGCTCGCTGGGATTTTGGAGCCCAGCAAGCAGGTAAATGCCGCCCCACATAATAGAGATCCCCCTGTGCGTGGCTGCGAACGCGTTTGCAGCTGTGCACATGGGGAAAATCCCTTAGAAAACACTCACCATCAAATGATCACAGTCGCCAAGTAAGTTTAGACTTGCTCAGCACTGCAAAGGCCACAGGCAGAAGAAGGCCGCTGCTGATGTTAGCAGCCCTCCCTCCCATCGGCCGGGGAATGCCTGCATTTTCTGGGGCACTCCCAGAAAACGCATGGTTACCACCCCCAAATGGCCGCAGGGTGCCTTCACACAGACGGCTTGCGCATGCGCACAGAGGACCATACACATGCACGGTCACCTGATATTCGATCAGGCTGCGAATTTGCAGCACGGAGAACAGGTCTGAATAGTGCGCAATATACGCTCATTAATTTGAAAAAGGAATTAATAGAAAAAAAACTGGAAATTGCTTAATTAAACAACCCAAAAAAGATATAAATGAATATATAAGAGAGCGCCAGAAAGCTGGTCAGATAATTATAATATTTATTCATACATTTTAAAATTAAGATAATGTTTAACATTAACATATAAAAATTTTATATAATCAATAATGCACTTCTCCTATATACTAAAGAGTTGATAGTGTCCAAATATGTGCTCAAATAGACCTTTAATAGAATGTCAGATGACCTGTTGTAATATGACGTAGCTCTCACCCTGGTCCAAAGACAGCGAGCCATTGACCTCAGTTGGTGCTGGCTGATATTATAGCAGCAATATGCATTTTAAAGAAGGTTGCCGTGGGTGAGAAACAACAGGTCCAGGAAAGAATACACTTAGACAATGGTGCAGATTAGCAGTGCTGAGAACCCCGTTTCCTTAACTAGTTTCTCCACTATCTGGGTGCAGCCGTTTCATCAGAAGTTGATTCATTGAAAAAGGAAATCACATCAGGATCCAAATTGGGATAATTTATAAATCATTTACCCTTTTGGGGGTGCTGCTGTAACATGGGCAGTATGAAAGCTTGAGAGAGCTAAAGTGGAGAGGTACCAACTATGTAGCTTCGAGCTGTGATAAATCTCTCCCACAATGGTACTAAGTCAAGAGTATGAATAAGTTCCTTTATTAGAGTGCACTAATGTTTTGCAAATTGATGTTAATAATACCTTTAATTTTAATATGTTAATGACCACTTTAGTGGTGCAATATTAAAATCCACTGAAATTAGTAGAGGTAGAATATTACAATTAGTAATGTATGCATTAAGAGTGAATTTTACTTCCTGTCGTTTCCAGGGTTCTGATGCATGCAGGGCCGGAGCTACCATTAGGCAGCTCTAGGCATTTGCCTAGGGCGGTGCCCTCTGGAGGGCGGCACCGCACGCTGCCGATGAATATTTCTTCATATTACTGTATGTACAGCTCAGCCCCTTCCTCTCCCGCACATCCGCCCCCTCTGATTATCCTCCCTCCCGGCACCAGAAGAGTCCCGCGATTCGCTGGTACTCACATGCCAGCTGCAGCAACCATATCCTCCAGACTTCCTCCCCCCGCCCAATACCCTCTCACATTAACTGGCGCAGCTGCATGAGGTGTCGCCGCTGTCGCGCCGGTCATACCGCTGACCGGCTCTTTACAGTCTCCTGCTGCTGATGCCGCCGGCGCCGAGGAGGAGTAGTGCTGAGCCTGCCCAGCGCCCATCAAGGTGGCTGTGAGACTACAGTCTCCCGTCAGCGCTGGCCTCAGGTTTTTCCCAAGCGCAGCGAAGCTGCCTGCAGCCCGGCCACGGCACGGACCCTCCAGGAAGCATATACTTCCCGGCTGTGGGGAGTCCCTCCTTTGTGGCACCAGAGCCAGTTATTTCATATAGTGCTGCCGGCTGACTTGGACATACAGTGTACTGTAGATAGAGATTTGTCCAAGTATTTATCTAAGTATCATTATGTGTGTATAATATATATATATATATATATATATATATATGTGGAGTACAGTCGTAAGATGGCGCCCCTTGTGTTGATCTTTGTTATTAGACCAACATAGCCTTATGATAATTTCTTAAAGCATATAAAATAAAGTCCATAAATTTTCAAATATTTATTAAAAAGTCTCTTGTTCCACACAATGGTAGCAGTTGTTCCAGAATATAACAAGATGTACTTTGTTGGTTTCAGGTACTTTAAAATAGCAAATGTGAACATCCAACGCGTTTCGTCCACTCGTGGGACTTCATCAAGGGTTTTGCAACAGATTGGGAATTATTTCGGACAGCTTTCATAGGAGGAGTGTATTCACAATAAGGTAAAAGGGCCTTTTATAAAATTGAGGTGCTCTATCACTTTAAATTTCTCATTCGGATGATGAGTCAATGATTAGGGCCCATTACTTCTCATAAGTGGCCATATCCCTTGTATTAGAGTAACACTGGTAGCTTCATTTGGTCTCTGCAGACCCGATGTATGGTTCTTTTAAGAATCACAGAAATATTCCCAGTAACGTCTCTTAATTGGAATATAAATTGGTATATTCACTACTAAGTCAGGAATAGATCAGGAGGCAATTGTCACCTTCTGGAGGTGTGCTCTGGTTCAGGACTCTGTGTGAATGACTTCACCGGCAGTACTGGGTCCTAGCCAGGGCCATCTTAACAGCATTATAGTCCCCCGGGCAAAACAGTGCAGTGGGGCCCCTACCTACACAACTACTGAACCATAACATTAAAGCTCATATGTATAGGTACCCAGGCTGAAACAAAATCAGTGTTTAAACATAAAAAAACATAAAAAACTTAGATGGACAAAACCATGTGCACTACAGGGGGGCAGATGTAAAATGTGCAGAGAGAATTAGATTTGGGTGAGTTATTTTGTTTCTGTGCAGATTAAATACTGGCTGCTTTATTTTTACACTGCAATATAGATCTCACTTTGAAGTAAAACCCCACCCAAATCTAATTCACTCTGCACATGTTATATCTGCCCCACCAGGGCCGGCGCTACCCACTCAGCAGCTCCTGCAAAGCAGGGAGGCGTCATGCTGAAAAGGCGCTGTCTCCCTCCCTGCTCTGCTAAAGCTGCCTCAGCCCTCAATGTCACTGCCTCCTGCACGCTGCCCGCAGCGCCTGTCTGACAGAGGGCGGCAGTATGGAGAGGCTGAGAAGCTCCCTGCACCGTGCACACACTGGGCGGTATTCAATGAGCCTGATTCGCCATGTTTTTATGGCGAATTTGTGCTGTTTGGTGAATTTTTGACTAAAACGGTGAATCACCCTATTCAATGACCAGATGGCGAATACATTTGAAGGTTTTTTTCGCCATGATTCACCGAGTAGCAATCGCTATCTTTTTATGGTGAAGTGGAATGTGAACTTTTAAAATAAAGTGTTTTGTTTTTTACATTTGGTGTCAAAAAATCAGGAATTTTATTCTGAGGAGGGGCATGCTATTTTTATTCATGTGCTGTAAGCACATGAATATATATTTAATTAAAAAATATATATATATTTCCTCTACCTCCCCCATGGCAGCCCTCACTCATGGGTTTCTCCCTTCTGGGTAGTGCATTGGAAAGGAAAGAAAGACACCAGCCCCCATAAAAGGGCTCCTCCTCCTTCCTCCTGTGTCTTTTTTTCCTTTCCGGGTAAGTGCAGGTGTAGGAGGGTGGACACTGGCTTACCAAGGTTCCGATAAGTCTCTGCGGCGGTTCTGGCCCCCTGCAGAGGACTGGGTCTCCATTCGTGACTCGATGGAGGAAATACATGGCCGCATGTGGTCCCCTCCGGGGGCAGCTACAGGCGGTGGCGTCTGCAGGAGTGGCGCGTGTGGCGGCGCGGGATAGCGTCGCCGCGTCACTGCCTGGCCCGCGTGCGTTGCACGGAGCAGGCGGACGTCGGCAGCAGTGCGTGGCAGCGGGGCGCGGCGCCGGCAAGTGACGCACTTCCGACGCGAGCGGAAGTGTTCTTAGCCGGCGCCTGGAGACAGGACTCCGGGAGCCAGAGCGGGTATCGCCACAGCATCTGAGGTCTCAGAACAGCCGGGTAAGGCGCCGGTGGCGCACGCTGCCTCATACATGTTTAGTACGCGGTTATACGTGGCTTATGTGTAATGTTGGTTAGTGGGGAGTTGTGCTTAGCACTTTATTTTTCTCCATTAGAGTTGGTTCAGTTTCCTATTCCAGAGATTGTGCGCTGCTGCCATGGAGGAGGAACGTAGTGTAAGGAAGTCAGGGTAAGCCATTAGCTTCAAGTGTGTCCACCTTTAGTTTTAGCTTTAGTTAGTTGTAGTTTGGTACTTAGTAACTGTTATGGTGTTTTCTAGGTCAGAGACCAGCAAAGATAAGGAGAGCAGATCTAAGCATAAGAGGCCGCATTTGGATAAATGTGCAGCATGTGAAAAGGTGCTACCTCAGAAGCACGTGGGCATCCTATGTGAGGGTTGTAAGGCCCCCCAACAACTGCAGCCAGCACAAATGGCGAGCTTGGTGGAAATGTTAACATCTGCATTAGCAGAGAAATTTGTGGCTAAAGAGGATGTGGAAAAGCGGTCATCCAAAAGAAAGCATGTCATTGCTAGTGAGGATTCTGATGACTCAGTCCGGCAATCTACCAGTGCAGTCATACCAGAGTTTGATCTAGACCAAGTGGATGAGGGGCCTAGTCAGGATAAATTAGAGACTGAGGTTAACCCCGACATGATTGATAATCTGCTGAATTTGATATATAAGTCTTTAAATATCGATGATCCGCAAGAGGATCTCAGCCTTCAGGAGATGCTGTTTAAGGACAAGAAACGCAAGGGTAAAGTGTTTCCACTGTCCAATACGCTGAAAGAAGTGATTTCAGAGGAATGGAAACACCCGGAGAGGCGGGTGGTGGTTTCAAGCAGAGTTAGCAGGATGTATCCGTTTGATAAACAGCAGGTGGCCTCTTGGGAGGTACCTCCAAAGGTGGACGCAGCTGTGGCGAGGTTGTCCAGAAAAACCACTTTGCCTCTTGAAGAGGCCAATATATTCAAAGACCCAATGGAAAGAAAAATCGAGTTGGGTCTCAGAAAACAGCAATTGGTGGCAGGTACTGCTTTAAAGCCAGCAGCGGCTATGGCAGTGACATCCAGAGTGTTGCGGGGGTGGTGCCAGCAACTAGAAAGTGATATGCTGGATGGCCTCAAGAGGTCCGAGTTGCTCAGAATGGTGCAGGATATACAACTAGCTGTTGAATTCCTATGCGAGGCATCTTTAGACTCCGTGCGCCTGGCAGCAAGAGCAGGAGCTACAGCAGCAGCCACTAGAAGGGCCCTCTGGCTAAAGCCCTGGGCGGCGGACGTACAGTCTAAAAATAGACTCCTGTCAATGCCCTTTCAGGGTGACTATCTTTTTGGGAAACAACTAGATGATTTGGTTTCCAAAATCTCTGGGGGAAAATCCGTATGGTTACCCCAAGATAAGACGTCTAAGAAGACTCCTCCCCCCGAGGTTTAATAGATATCAGCAGGAGTTCAGGGAGTCTCGGGCCTATAGGCCAGGAAGGCCCTACAGAAGGGGATCTTGGGTTTCCAGGGCCAATTTTCGAGGCCAAGGGAACAAAGAGAGCAGATTCTCTTCCAAAAAAGACCCCCAATGACGCCAACCCACAAAAATGGGAGCCAGGCTGCTGAAGTTTCAAAGCGCCTGGCAGGAATCCACGTCGGACGAGTGGGTTCTAGAGGTAGTCCGTTCAGGCTACAAAATAGACTTTGTAAGGAAGCCAGGGGATCTCCTGGTTCAGTCTCCTATCCCAGAAGATTTGGAAGAAAGGAGGGCGTTATTGTCCAGCCTAAAGGAAATGCTGGATCAAGAGGTGGTCAGTGTGATGGCAAAACCGCAAGAATTTCAGGGATGGTTCTCCCGTTTCTTTGTGGTGAGAAAGGCCACAGAGGGATTTCGAACAATCCCGGACCTACGCAGACTGAACAAGTTTATAAGAATAAAGTCGTTCAGGATGGAGTCAATAAAATCAGTTATTTTGGATCTCAATCAAAACGACTTCATGTCCTCAATAGACCTCAAGGACGCCTATCTTCATGTCCCGATCTTTGAAGGGCATCGGAAATTTCTGAGGTTCAGGGTACAAGGGGTCACCTATCAGTTCAACGCGCTCCCCTTTGGTCTGGCAACCTCACCCAGAACATTTACCAAAGTGCTGGTGGTCATAATTGCATGGCTAAGGCGAAGGGGGATAAGGCTATACCCTTATCTGGACGACATCCTGATTGTGGCAGAATCAGAGGCTCTCCTAATACAGCACACAGCAGAGGTGGTAGAGTGCCTAAAGTCTCATGGGTGGCTTATAAACGAGAAAAAGAGTCATCTCGCCCCAACTCAAGAAATACAGTATTTAGGAGTAATTTTAAATACCCGAGACCTAAAGGTGTCTCTGACAGAGGTCAGGAGAAACAAGCTGGTAAAAAAGGTAGAGTGGATGAAAAAGAGGACAGTGGTCTCATCACGGGACTGCATGGAAACCTTGGGGCTCATGTCAGCAGCCCTAGAAACAATGCCGTGATCTCGGTTCCACATGCGAAGACTCCAGGCATGTTTTTTAATACAATGGGACAAAGACAGCAGGGAGTTGAACCAACGAATAACACTGTCAAATGCAGCCAAGAGAGATTTGGATTGGTGGTCCGATACGGAACGTCTGGCACGAGGAAAAAGCTTTGCCACCCGGGAACAGGTGGTAATCACGACAGACGCCAGCCAGTACGGCTGGGGAGCAACGTGTGCCAGCCAGATAGCCCAAGGCCACTGGTCAGTAGAATGGCAAACAACCCACTCCAACCTGAGAGAGATGGAGGCAGTGTACCGAGCATGCATTCACTTCCAGGCTCTAGTACAAGGCAGAGAACTGGTTGTAAGATCCGACAATCAGGCGGTGGTGTCTTCCATAAATCACCAAGGGGGCACAAAAAGCAGAGCATTGCTAGAACAGACGTCCAAGATACTCGAGTGGGCAGAAGCCAGGGTAGTAAACATCTCGGCAGTATTTCTCGCGGGGAAGGACAATGTAATAGCAGACCGGCTAAGCAGAGAGAAATGCTTGCCAGGCGAGTGGGCCCTCAACAGCACAGTCTTCGACAGTTTAGTAAGAAAGTGGGGCAGGCCACAAGTAGATTTGATGGCAACAGAAATGAACAGGAAAGTGCCAGTTTACTTTTCAAGGTTCCGGGAACCCCAGGCGGCTCAAGTCGACGCCCTGACGGCAGTGTGGAACATGGACACGGCATATGTCTTTCCTCCGATTCCCGTAATCCCAAGACTACTAAAGAAAATCCAGAGGGAAAACGTACAAGTCATAGCAATTCTACCACATTGGCCCAGGAGGGCGTGGTTCAGCACTGTGTGCAGGCTGGCAGTAGACGGTCCATGGAGGTTACCAGCAATTCAGGACTTGCTATCGCAGGGACAAGTAACGAGGGCACAACCCCCGTCTTGGAACCTGACGGCCTGGTTACTGAGACCAAGACATTAGCGGCAAAAGGCTTTGATAAAGAGGTCATTGGGACACTGCTCCAAGCCAGGAAAAGTTCCACAATTAAAACATACTATAGAATATGGAAGAGATATGTGTATTGGGCAAGAAGTGAGCAGAAAGACCCAAAGGCGGTGGCGTCAATATTAAGCTTCCTACAGCGGGGTCTCCAGGTGGGCCTCTCAGGTAGTACCTTGAAGGTAGAGATATCAGCACTAGCCTCCATGCTAGACTGGGATGTAGCGAACAACAGGGATGTCCGCCGATTCATGCAGGCGGTGAGAAGACTGAAGCTAAGAATTAGGAATCCATTACCACCGTGGGACCTAAACTTGGTGCTAGGTGTTCTCATGGAAGACCCCTTTGAACCAATGCATGAAATATCACTCAAACTATTATCTTGGAAGGTGCTATTTCTGGTGGCCATAACTTCAGCTCGCAGAGTCTCGGAGTTACAGGCATTGTGGATAGATGAACCTTACCTGAACTTCTATGAAGATATGGTGACTTTAAGAACAAATCCACAGTTTGTCCCGAAAGTGGCATCAGAATTTCATGTAAATCAGGAAATTGTGCTCCCATCCTTTTGTTCCAACCCATCAAACAGCAAGGAAGAGCGTCTTCATACATTAGACGTAGTCAGGGCCCTTACGGTCTACAAACAAAGGACAGCAGAATTTCGACAAGCAAGAAATTTGTTTATATTGATAGGAGGACACAAAAAAGGTCAAGCAGCGTCCAAACAAACGTTGTCAAGATGGATCAGGGAGTGTATCTTAAAGGCATACCAAATAAGAAGGACGGTGCCGCCAGAAGGGCTTAAAGCTCACTCCACAAGGTCGGTGGCCTCATCCTGGGCGGAGAAGGAATCCGTCTCAGTTTTGGAGCTGTGCAAAGCAGCAGGATGGTCATCGGTTCATACCTTTACAAGGCATTACAGAGTCGATGTAATGTCATCATCAGATGCCAAGTTTGGGAGAAGAATCCTTAGCGCAGCAGTCTTTTAAAAAAAAAAAAAAAAAGAAGAAGAAGAAATTATTTTTGTTATTATAGCCGAAATAGGCTTATGTTTCAGTTTACGTGAGTATTAACCCCCCCTGAGTTGATGTACTGCTTGGGTACGACCCATGAGTGAGGGCTGCCATGGGGGAGGTAGAGGAAACACAGAGTTATTACCTGGTAATGGGTTTTCCTCTACTCCACCATGGCAGCATATATTCCCTACCCTCACTTGTTGTTATTAATATGTTGTGTACTAATCCGTTATGTTTTTAAGCTGGAGAATTCAAAGACACAGGAGGAAGGAGGAGCCCTTTTATGTGGGCTGGTGTCTTTCTTTCCTTTCCAATGCACTACCCAGAAGGGAGAAACCCATGAGTGAGGGCTGCCATGGTGGAGTAGAGGAAAACCCATTACCAGGTAATAACTCAGTGTTTTTTTTTTTACACAGCAGCCAGCAGGGGGCGCCGGAGCCGAGCCGCTCATTAGATATTCATATATTTACTGCACCCGATCGTTACATATGCACAATCGGGTGTAGTGAATATACCCGGTCCCCTGCTGGCACCCCCGGGGGGCAGCCTGTGCTGCCTGGCACCCGGGGAGCCCACCTCCCCCCCACATACGCTCTGGGGCAGGCAGAGAGACTTCCATCTCCCTGCCTGCCACCGTCCTCAGGCTCCCTGCGGCGTTCGCCGCAGGAGCTCATATTCGCCGGTCAGGGGCAGCGAGCCCCTGACTCGTTGAATACCGGAGCCGGCGAGGCTCCGGAACGTGGCGAATGTGCAGCGAATCCTAAACGGGATTTGCTGCACCTCGCCGGTATTCACATTGAATACCGCCCACTGTGTCCCACTGCGGACACAGCACTGAGATGGTGTATGCATACATGTACATGCACCCGAGATCCTCCATAGGATCGCATGTTGCATACACTCCCACTATCGGTGTCACACGTAGCCGCGACGGAGCGCGGCGGGTACAGTACTCACCCGTCCGCGCCCGCCGCCGGCTAGCGTGTGCAGGCTCCGGTCTGCGGTGTGCGGGTAGCGGCAGCTCTGGGTAGGGATGGCAGCAGTAGTGGTGCCGGGAGGCCGGCGTCGCCATCTTGGTTGAGGGCAGGAGACAGATTGGCCCAGAGTGGAGGTTCCCTCCTCATCCTGTGCTGACAGCCAATGGCAGCCATCTCCTGGGGATATAGGGGATCTGCCTAGGCTGTTCAGTGTCAGTGCAATGAGTCTTTGGAGTCATTCACAACTCCTAGCTGATTCCCGGATCCTGGCTCTTTCTCTCCTGACTCTGGTGCCTTGCTCCCTGCATCTTGCTACAAGGAAGTTTTCTCCTGACACCAATGCTGCAAGTCCTACCTAGTGCTTGTTCCTGCTTGTGTCCCAGAATTACCCTGCACCGCTTCCCGCTGTCCTCCTTCATACAACTCATTCATTCCATCATCTTTCAGTCATCCGGATCCATTTCTTCTGTCATCAAATCAACCTCCTTCCGGATCCTCATCTATGTACTCTGGCTCACCAAGTATACGTTTCCAGATTTCCCTGCCCGTCATTAGTATTGTGCTGGACTCTATTTAATTTATTCCAACTGTCACTTAAAGAAGTATTTGAGTGAAGTTTATCATTTATGAAATCCGTTATTAAACCTGCACGTTTCAATCCTACTCCTCCTGGTCCGTCTCCGGTTCCTGTGCACCACACGACTCCATCCAGCCCTTTAGCCGTGACAGTTTGCACTGACCCGATGGAATCGGGTGAAGCACAGGCCTCCATGACGGATGTTCTTCAAGGCATCATGGCTCGATTGGAACAAGTAGAGACTACCCAGCGTCAAGTGGCTCAATTTCTCCAGACCTTGTCATCACCTCAGGCGGCTCCCTCAGTTTCAGCAGCACCAACCTCCGGAGCTTCGGCCCCTGCTGCTCCCCCTGGGCCAGCTGCTCCTCACCAGCTACACCTGTCAACCCCCAGTAAATATGACGGGCCCCCGAGGGGGTGTCGAGGATTCCTGAATCAATGTGACGTCCATTTTACCCTCCAGCCTTCCAATTTCCCCTCTCCCAAGACTCGGGTGGCTTACATCATGTCCCTACTGGCGGGTCCAGCCCTGGAGTGGGTGTCCCCCCTTTGGGAGCGTGCGGATCCCATCCTCAATAACTATGAAGAATTTGTGGCCTTCTTCCGTCGCATCTTCGACGAGCCTGGCAGAGTGTCCTCCGCAGCCACGGAGATCCTAAGGATTCGTCAGGGCAGTCGCCCAGTGGGACAATATGTCGTACAATTTCAAACCCTGGCTTCCGAACTCAGATGGAACGAAGAGGCTCTCGTTTCTGCCTTCTGGTATGGCCTAGCCGGGCGCATCAAGGACGAGTTAGCAACTCGCGATTCTCCTTCCACCCTGGCTGAACTCATTTCATTATGTAACAAAGTCGATCTGCGACTCCAAGAACGCCAACTTGAGAGGAATCGCTCTGATCGCCTTCGCCCTCGATTTCCTTCCAATGTCGCACCAGCCTCCAAACCAACCCCGCCTCCTGCGGTGTCAACAGATGAGCCCATGCAAATCAACCGCTCCCGTCTCTCTCTCGAAGAGAAGTCCCGAAGACGGCGAGAGAATCTATGCATGTACTGTGGCTCCTCAGCTCACTTATTGGCTTCCTGCCCGCTGCGGCCGGGAAACGACCGCTCCTAATCTCCCCGAGGGAGGTCCGATTAGGAGTCTTGCTTCCATCTCCCTCTTCTTCTGATTCCACCATTCCGGTTACCCTTGTGTGTCCCCAAGGGAGAAAAAGAGTTCAGGCCCTATTGGACTCTGGAGCAGCGGGAAACTTCCTTTCTTCTTCTTTTGTTACCCAACATGCCCTGCCTGTGCAACCCCTGGATCACTCGCTGGTCCTCACTGCAGTGGATGGGAGTCGAATTCGTAGTGGACAAATCACCCATCAGACCACCCCGGTGACACTGCTCATAGGAGCTCTACATCAAGAGACCCTCGAATTCTTCATTCTTCCACAGTCCTCACACCAAATGGTCCTGGGCCTTCCCTGGCTCTCCAAACATAACCCACACATCGATTGGACCAATATGGAGGTCAAGGCCTGGGGAACAGATTGCCAGTCTACTTGCATTCCTCAGATCCTTCCGGTCTACCAGACCCATCCACAACGTGAGGGTAACTGTCCTTCATCCTCTTCAGCTCCACCCTTGTCGATACCCGCACCATATCGTTCATTTACAGATGTATTCAGTAAAGGTGGTGCCGACACCCTGCCTCCTCACCGTCCTTGGGACTGCCCGATAGAGCTGGTGGCCGGAAAATTCCCTCCTCGTGGCCGCATCTATCCCCTGTCGCTACCTGAGACTGAGGCCATGTCCTCGTACATTCAAGAGAACTTAAACAAAGGTTTCATTCGACCATCTACTTCTCCGGCCGGGGCCGGGTTTTTCTTTGTGAAAAAGAAAGATGGCGGTCTTCGGCCATGTATCGACTATAGGGGCCTGAACGACATCACCATTAAAAACCGCTATCCCTTACCCCTTATCGCAGAACTATTCGACAAGATCAGAGGGGCAGCAATCTTTACTAAATTGGACCTGCGAGGGGCCTACAATTTGATCCGGATCCGTCCAGGTGACGAGTGGAAGACGGCTTTTAACACGCGCGACGGCCACTATGAATACCTGGTGATGCCCTTCGGCCTTTGTAACGCCCCCGCTGTCTTCCAACAGTTTGTAAATGATATCTTTCGGGACTTGCTGTACCACTCCATCGTAGTCTATCTAGACGATATACTCATCTTCTCTCCAAATCTCCAACTTCACAGACAGACAGTGTCCGAAGTCCTACGACGTCTTCGCCAAAATCAACTGTTCTGCAAGTTGGAAAAGTGCGTTTTTGAGGTCACGTCCATTCCATTCTTGGGTCACATTCTCTCCGCCACTGGGATAGAAATGGACCCAGAGAAGGTGAGAGCCATCCAAGACTGGGCAGCCCCCACAACACTCAAAGGAATTCAGAGATTCCTAGGGTTCTCAAACTATTACCGGCGATTTATCCGGAACTTCTCTACTATCGCTGCTCCCCTCACTGCTCTCACTTGCAAGGGAGCTGATCCAAGCCGATGGTCGCCAGAAGCATCCTCTGCCTTCCAGCAGTTAAAGAGAGCATTCATGACGGCACCAATCCTCCTCCAACCAGACCTCGACAGGCCCTTCATTCTCGAGGTGGACGCATCCTCGGAAGGGATCGGGGCCATCTTGTCACAAAAAGGTGAGGATCAAGAATTACACCCTTGTGCCTTCCTCTCCAAAAAATTCCTCCCAGCAGAGAAGAATTACCCCATCGGGGAACAGGAGTTGCTTGCAGTCAAAACTGCGTTAGAGGAGTGGCGATACCTTCTGGAGGGGGCACGACATAAGATCACCGTGTATTCAGACCACAAAAATCTGTCCTTTCTTAAACAGGCTCAGTGCCTTACTGCCCGCCAAGCCCGTTGGGCCATGTTTTTTGAACGCTTTGATTTCCAAATTAAATTCCGACCTGGAACCACGAATACTAAGGCAGACGCTCTATCCCGCTCCTTTGAGACGACCTCTGACCTAGAGACACCTCCTCGTCCAATCCTCGATCCGCTGGTCTTCGCCCAAGTAACCGTACAGCCATCTCTCCTCCAGGTAAAACGTTCGTTCCCCCCGAACTTCGCAAGAAAATATTGTCATGGGCACATTCTTCCCGCTTTGCAGGGCACGCAGGAGCACAAAAGACCTTGATGTTCCTGTCACGTTCTTATTGGTGGCCAACCATCCGCCACGACGTAACCAACTTCGTTGCCTCTTGTGTAAGATGTGCTCAGCATAAAGTGCCCAGAACAACTCCCGCTGGTCCTCTCCGCCCTCTAACCATTCCCACAGAACCATGGACCCATCTGTCAATGGACTTCATTTGCGAACTACCTCCCTCAAAAGGTCATACCGCAATCTGGGTAGTGGTCGACCGATTCTCGAAAATGGTCCATTTTTTCCCACTAAAAGGTCTCCCCTCTGCTCCAGTACTGGCTCAGCTATTCATCTCAACCATTTTTAAACTCCACGGACTGCCCAAAGAGATTGTATCCGACCGCGGAGTACAGTTCGTTGCAAAGTTCTGGAGAGCTCTCTGTGCCGCGGTACAGGTCAAACTCAAGTTTTCCACTGCCTTTCATCCCCAGACCAACGGCCAGACAGAACGGGTGAATCAAGACTTGGAGGCCTTTATCCGACTGTTTGTCTCGTCTTCCCAAGATGACTGGGTGGATCTTCTCCCGTGGGCAGAATATATGCATAACAACTCCTATCACTCTTCCTCCGGAACCACCCCCTTCTTTACAGTATTCGGCAAACATCCACGATCTCCGGATTTCTCAGAATTATCCTCTTCCGAAGTTCCTGCAGCAACCACTTCACTTCAACGCTTTGCTAAAATCTGGTCGGATGTCCACACCGCTCTTCTTAAATCTTCCGCCCGATACAAGAGGATGGCAGACAGGAAAAGAAGGGCAGCGCCCAGATTGAAAGTCGGAGACCGGGTATGGCTGTCTACCCGCCATATACGCCTCCGTCTGCCCTCTATGAAGCTGGCTCCCCGGTTCATTGGGCCATACCCTATCATCCAAGTCATTAATCCTGTCGCTTATAGACTTCAACTTCCTCCTTCCCTAAGGATTTCGAATTCCTTCCATGTGTCCCTCCTCAAGCCTTTAAGGTTGAACTCTTATCAAAAGAAGATTCCCAAACCGCCCAAGATTAACTCCGAAAGTGGGGCTGAATTCGAGGTAAGACGCATTATAGACTCTCGTTGCCGCAATTCTCGTACCCAGTATCTGGTGGAATGGGTTGGGTTTGGTCCCGAAGAGAACTCTTGGGTGGATTCCATTGATTTGCACGCTCCAAAACTGGTAAAGCAATTTCTCCAGAGAAATCCGCACAAGGCCCATAGGCGCCCTGGGGTCACCCTGAAAAGGGGGGGTACTGTCACACGTAGCCGCGACGGAGCGCGGCGGGTACAGTACTCACCCGTCCGCGCCCGCCGCCGGCTAGCGTGTGCAGGCTCCGGTCTGCGGTGTGCGGGTAGCGGCAGCTCTGGGTAGGGATGGCAGCAGTAGTGGTGCCGGGAGGCCGGCGTCGCCATCTTGGTTGAGGGCAGGAGACAGATTGGCCCAGAGTGGAGGTTCCCTCCTCATCCTGTGCTGACAGCCAATGGCAGCCATCTCCTGGGGATATAGGGGATCTGCCTAGGCTGTTCAGTGTCAGTGCAATGAGTCTTTGGAGTCATTCACAACTCCTAGCTGATTCCCGGATCCTGGCTCTTTCTCTCCTGACTCTGGTGCCTTGCTCCCTGCATCTTGCTACAAGGAAGTTTTCTCCTGACACCAATGCTGCAAGTCCTACCTAGTGCTTGTTCCTGCTTGTGTCCCAGAATTACCCTGCACCGCTTCCCGCTGTCCTCCTTCATACAACTCATTCATTCCATCATCTTTCAGTCATCCGGATCCATTTCTTCTGTCATCAAATCAACCTCCTTCCGGATCCTCATCTATGTACTCTGGCTCACCAAGTATACGTTTC